>NC_052047.1:7231037-7538886 GCF_903992535.2 Arvicola amphibius | reverse complement strand
GAACTGAGAGCCTAAGGGCCCAGCAGAGCGGTTCGTCGCAGCCTTCACTGTACAGCCCTTACGACTAGCACTGTGCGGAAGGCAGCTGTAGACACTGGAGCCCTTTACACTTTGGAATGAAGGCACAGACAGCAAGCACTTCACACACCCTACTCGACACTGCTCAGTACTCTCTCTGGCCTGTTTTAGTACAGTCCCCAACGCTCCTTTAGATAGTTTAGTTTCTTTCAATATGCTACTAAGAATTTATTACAAGATGCTACTTCCCGACCCCAAAGTTTTAAAGTGAGTGTTTTTGTTTTGTATTTTGAGACAGGGTTTCTCTGTGTAGCCCTAGCTGTCCTGGAACTTGCTCTGTAGACCAGGCTGGCCTTAAACACAGAGACCCACCTGCCTCTGCTTCTCGAGTGCTGGGAATAAAGGCACGTGCCACCACCGCCCGGTTTACAGTGAGATTTTTTTTAGATCTCCTAAATTTTAAAAACAGGCTTCTAATTTTTTTTTCCACTTTGACTCAGTGGCTTCGAAAGTAAGCAAAAGTTTAACGATGCATTTACACATGTGACCCAGGACAAATGTGCATTTGTAACGGAAAGCGGCACAGAAAGTAGCTGGGCTGTCCACTCTCAGGACGGGTTGGGGCAGCCACCCTCAGCCTCAGAACCCGGACCGGCCAGCCCCCTGCGGCTGGCAGCCGTGGCCGTCCTCCCGATCCTAGCCGCGCACCGCCGGCGGGGCACGGCGCGGGGATCCCTCGCAAAGCAGCGGGTAGTGAGGGCGGAAAGAGGCAGGATCTCCCGCGCCGAGCCTGAGGCCGCCGGGAACTGCACCCCCAAACACGACCAGGTCGGAAGGGCCCGGATGAGAGCCGGGGAGGGCGCCCCGGTCCGCGAGCCCACGCGGCCAGCAGGAGCTGCGGGCAGGGGAGGCGGGGACGACAGCCGCGCGCCCGGCTCACCGTGTCCGAGTCGGTGTTGAGATGCTGGAAGGTGAGCGCGCCGAGCACAAAACCAGACAGCACCCCCAGCGTGCTCTCGCCCTCCATTCCGCCGGCTCAGGCGCTGCCGCCACTACCGCGGCGCGTGACGGGAGGCCCGAGGGCGGGACCTGAGGGGCGGGGCCTGGGGTGGGGGTGGCGCCTGCGCACGGGGAGCGCATGTTTTTGAGGGAGTGCGAGTGCCCTCTAGCCCAGGGAGGACGACTCTTGGATCAACTTGGCTGAGATACCTGCATGCAGGCATGCCTATTTATGGGTAGTTTAAGGCAATTAATGGTTGTAAGAATAAGAATTGCTTGGCAATATTTTAATATCACAGATATGTCCCATCTTGGTTTTCTAACTGTATTATATTACACTGTCCTTCACCTATTGAAACTTAAGAAGACCAATAATCAGCTGAGGGGGGATCTTTTTTAGGTTACTCCAGGGTGTTGTATTCTTCTGTCTATGCGTGTGTGTTTGGTTCTTTCGTTTGTTTGCTTGCAATTAAAAAGTTAAGAACTGAGTCTAGTTTAAAGACCACATAGGTTTTTTTGTTTTTTGTTTTTTTTTTTAACATTATGAGAGTTTAATGCTAAGCATAATCCCACTGGTGGGTCATTTGATAGAAGTGAAGTGTGTGGGAAGATGCGGGGTTGACACATATTTCACATGTGCGCACACACACCATGATGAAAAGCGGTGGATTTCAAAGCATTGAAAGCTGACGAAAGAACAGACTGCTGAGCTGAGTTAGTATCGCGTGTCTGGGTTTCGCTGTGCAGTAGCCAGGATTGGCTGGTCCGCGGAAAGGAGGAAGATGGCACAGCTCCGCTCTTTCCCCGTAGGGAATTTCAGGATAACAATGTGGAGAGGAGGAAGGGGTTATTAAAAGCCATTTTATGTATGGATTTTAAGCGTAGGGGTTAACAGAGACGCTCAGGGAAAGAATAAGATGAGTGTGGGCTTTTTAAGGGAGAGTTACACCCATGTCACATATGTATATAATAGATATAAAAGTAAAATATAAATTCTTTTGTAGTGTGAGGCCGGAAAAGATTCCATTTCTGTGCTGGGACCTTAAGTTACACCCCAGCCCCCAGGGAAAGCTGAAGTCCACAGTGGTGTGGGAAATCCTTCTGTGTATATGTTGCTTTTATTGGTTAAAGAATACAAAAGCTGCTTTCAGCCAATGACTTAACAGAATCTATCCAGGCTGGAAAAGATATATACAGAGAGTAGGCAGAGTCAGGAGCCACCATAGGAGGAAGACGCAGGCTGCCAGTTGGAACCTTGTCGGTAGGCCATGAACCTTGGGGTAAAATATAAAATAATAGAAATGGGTTAATTTAAGAGATAAGAGTGAGCTAGAGCCAGGCAGTGGTGACACATACCTTTAATCCCAGCACTTGGGAGGCAGAATCTCTGTGAGTTTGAGGCCAGCCTGGTCTAAAGAGCTAGTTCCAGGACAGGCTCCAAGGACAGGTTTGAGAAACCCTGTCTCAAAAACAAACAAACAAACAAACAAACAAAGAGTGAGCTAAAAATATGCATAAGCTAATAGGCCAAGCAGTGATTTTATTAATTGTAGGGCCCGTGGGTCTACCCTTGCTCCCGGGTTTCATCTTGAAGACAGTTTCTGGTCAGCCAGCTAAAACATTCTGTTTGTTCTTGGGCTCCCTCTGCCCCACCTGGTGATTAGCTATAGGGCATTTACTCCACCTTGGACGTGGTAATTTCCCACCTACCTGGGGGGAATTCCTTGTGCAGCAGCTAGGTATATAAGGATTTTCCCAAGGTTGAATAAACAATTGGCTGATCTTCTTTCGAATGAGCCAGGTTTGTGTGTTCTTTCTATCTCCATGCCCTTGCCTGGCACAGTGGCGCGCGAACTGTACCTAGAGGGTACACAGACGCAGGTGTTACAGTTTGGAGGCACCGCTGGGATATCAGGAATTACAATTAATAAAGTTTCTGCATGGTTATTTCAGGGCTGAGCAGCCGGGAACGAACAAGTGGCCTTCTGCCAACAATGCAGGACACACACACCCCCCCCCCCCCGCCCCTCTCTCTCTCTCTCTCTCTCTCTCTCTCTCTCTCTCTCTCTCTCTCTCTCTCTCTCTGTCTCTTTCAGACAGGTTTCTCTGTGTAGCTTTGGAGCCTGACCAGGCACTGCCTCTGACTCCCAACTGCTGAGATTAAAGGCTTGTGCCACCACTGCCCAGCTGACCCCTCTCTAGGGGAAGTATTAGCTAATGGAGAAAATTAAGTTACACAAAGTTGCTAACTGTAGCCCATTCCCCCACCTGTAGTCATATAGAAAATGTTGACCACCCAACTTCCCCTGTCAGCTGGGTAATATTTCAAACAGCCCCTGAGGTTAGCAAAGGGTCAGCAGATGTCTGGAGGACGTAACCAGGGGGCTGTTGCTCTCCCCCTTAGATAACAACAGCCTATTAGGAACTAACAGCCCAGCTTTACCTAATTTAGCCAATTATGATATAGGATACATTATTTTGCATTTTGAAACTGTAACCTTGTATGAGTGTTTTGTGGTTTTTGTCTTTATAAACCCCTTACAATAGTAGATGGGGTCCTTCTATCTCCATTTGCTGTATCAGCCTGTGAGGCAGGGGACCTGTGCTAGCCTGTACTTAATAAACGAAACCTTGCTTTTGCATTCGGAAGTGTGGCTCTGTGTTAGTCTTCTTGGGGGTCCTAGGACTTGGGTACAACAGCAGTACATTTCAAATGTATCGTGTATATTATTATGCATGACATATGTGTGTGTGTGTGTTGCGGTCACATTTAATTTTCAGAAAAGTAGTATGTATCTAAAGAACGACATGAACAGGGGGTCAAGGTTGATTGTGATGGCAGAGGAATAAAAATAAGAGTCCTAGCTGACGAAAATCCCACTCAGGATACAGTTTTCCTGCCCCTTAACCTCTGCACTTCCATTCCATCCTGTGCAAGTGTTTTCATTTACCTCAGTTCCCTGACGTGGAACTGTGTGTGTGGGGGGGGGGTAGTTTCCCTCGTCCTCTCAGAAGAGTAACTCCTAAATAAACCTCTGCTTCCGGCTCTCATTCCCTGAGCACTGGCTTCTGTGTGGAGCCGGTGAGCTTGGGTCTGGTAACGTCTCTGCTGAACATTGCATTGGGTACTTTTCTGATCAACCACCATGGCCAAGGCACCTTCCAGATGGGTGTGTTCTTCTGTGACAAAAGGACAACATCAGGAAGTGCCATGAAACGTTGAAAAACCAAAGTCCCTCCATCTTGTCTTCTGCCTCCATCTTGTGTCTTGTGTAAGCAAGTTCCCGTAAAAGTTCCAGTCCTCAGAAATGGCTAGGGGCAAAAGTAACAGGGTAGCTGTCTGGAACGTACAGATAACCACAGATAACCGTAGAATGGCCCTAGCTGAAGGTCAGCCAATAAGAAACCTTGACAAGCAACAGGTGAGGGTGAGGTTTGAAATTAAAAATTTCTGAAAAATCCTTAGATATGAGCCAATCAGGATTGAACCCATCGCTCCAAACCCTGCTAATGTAACTTTCCTGGGGTTTGCCTTCAAATAATGCTGTCTAGAAGAGTGGGGTACCTCCTCTCACCGCCACGTTGACGAGGTCCAGGCTGGCTGGTAATTAATTGCTTTTGCATTTCAGTGAGTCGGTCTCCCTGGTGGTCTTTTGGGGTCCCCACAGGCTGGGCATAACTACATGACCAGCTGAACTAATCTTAAGGTCTTTTCAGGACTGGAAACACTGATGTAACTCACCATTTGGGGTAGAGAAGCCTGGACTAATCCCGTGCAGGGCCTGGGGGTGAGGGTGATGCTCTTCAGGCTCACCTGGGTCCTTGATGTTTGACAGGAAAGAATGTGGGCATGGGATAGAGTGAAGCAAATTTAGTGAGCTTATTGGTTAAGAAGAATGGCAAGACAAACCTGAACCATCAAATATGAGCATCACAAGAAGAATGCACCTAAGCACCTTGGCGGTTGCCATATTTGACTTTGGGGCTTTGAAACAACTTAGTCCAAACCCGGGTTTAGAGATTAGGGGAGTATAGGCTGGTAAACTTATTTTTCTTGCCTGCAGAATCTTGTCCTTAGAGAGACTTTCCCCACTCATCGTGAGAGCTTGCTGCTGGAGTGCAAGAGCATTGGGGCAGCTTCGGCTGAAAGCACTGACTCTTCACTAGGACACCTAGAGGCAGGGTGAAAGCTTGGCATTTCCACTTTGATTTCATGTCTGTCTCCTTCACTCAGAAGGCACAGAGGTAAATCTCATGACCATTAACCTTTTTTCTTGAGTCACCTTGGATTTGAGGAACAGCAAAACTTTATGGGTCCGAGGAATCAACCTCAGCACAGATAAGGACAGTTATGTCTATAAAGGCGGGACCTCACCTGGCCACAGAATTAATTGTTTCTCAACAACCGCCTTTTCTTCCTTAAATGAAAAGACTTCTTGAGACCTCCTTGAGGGACTGGAGGTGAAACCAGGTCAGGAAGACCAGGTCTGCTCAGTTATGAATACACCTTGCCTCTGGGCCAGTTCTTCCTCTATTTAAACCTGAATCCACCCTGAAGATGAACTCGGAGTGATCAAACTCACATGTTTCCTTCCCCAATGGTGCCACACTGAATCATCTCTTCTTTCTGCTCTTCACCTTGTGTATGTGGTACTTACATGGTGTGTTGGGGTGGATGGGCAAAAATCTAGCCTCCCAGGGTTGCTGGAGGTCGTATATCTGCCCTAAAAACTCTGGTTCCACTATGAGAGATAGAATGTTGAGCAAATGGATCCTTGTTTGTGTATGAGTCACAAGAAGGTAGATGAAAGGGTTTTGCAGTCAAAGAGTATCTTGGTAAATATTGGGTCCAGGGGTGTCGTGCAAAGATGGGGACAGACTACTAAAGTCTAATATACCAGAAGCAAACTTTATTGCAGAAACCAGAATCCAGAAAAAAATAAAATAAAATAAAATAAAAAAATCTTCATGGGGCACAAAAAGCTTATCAGCTGGCTGAGATCACAGCCAGAGATGGATTTTAAGGCTGTGGCAGAGGCCAGTTTCTAAACCCACCTTTTTATAATAGGGGCACCAAGCATTAGGTCTGAACAAAGGAATTTTTACAATCTCAAGGTAAAAGTCAGATACAGATTTTTTTTTACTTAACAATCTCCATTAGCAGAGTTTCTCAGTTGAACTAGTGTTTATACTTAATCTATTGTCTTTCTTGGTACTTCCAGGTGGTGTTTATTGAAGCCCTGTGCTCTCCCCTTTGATGCTGCCAGTTTCACATAGCAGGGATAATGCATAACCCAGAGGTCATATATCTATTTCCTAAAAGTTGACTCAGTTCATATCCGTAGGCTAGCTCTCAGTTTGCAGAGAGATGCTCTGGCCTTGTAAACAAAACTATGGGTTGTAAAGTGAAATAACACACTATTATTAGTTAATCCTCAAGCTGCAGAGAAAGCTGCTGACAGTCAGCTCTCATTCTCCTAGACTTATAACTTTCTATTTCCTTGTTTCTACATTCTTATCTTTGGAATCTACATTTTTATATACTTATCCTCGGACCCTTCAGTGATCAGGGGCTTAAGGAATGCCACAAAGTCACACCACAAAACAGACCTCATACGAGAGATTTATTGGGGAGGGGGACGCAAAATGGCTGCCTCTAAGCTGGGATGGAAACAAACTTTGGGTGACTGTCCAGGCAGTGAGATGTCTCTCTCAACTCTAGAGTTTGAAAGTTGCTTACAATGTACTTCCTGTTTACTTAGGTAATATTATATCCTTCTGGAGTCTTTGATGGAGTGAAAGAATAGATAATTATAATTATAGTTTTCCTTAGTTATGACAAAAGATAAAGTAGATATAAATGTTGTAATTGTAATTCTTGCTTGATACCTGTCTTGTTATATATAATTTTACTATGTTAAAGTTAAAACCTTCCTTTTTATTTAAACAGAAAAGGGGAAATGGTGTGGGAAGTCCTTCTGAATATGTGTTGCTTTTATTGATTAATAAAGAATCTGCTTTCAACCAATGGCTTAACAGAGTATAGCCAGGCTAGAAAAGATATATAGAGAGGAAGGAGGCAGAGTTAGTGAGAAGCCATGGAGCCACCAGAGGAGAAAGATGCAAGCCGCCAAATGGAAGCTTGCTAGTAGGCCACGAGCCTCATGTTAAAATACAAAATAATAGAAATGGGTTAATTTAAGATATAAGAGTTAGCCAGAAATATGCTTAAACTATTGGCCAAACAGTATTACAAATAATATGGTTTCTGAGTGATCATTTCAGGTCTGGGCAGCTGGGAACGAACAAGCAGCCTCCGACAACAATAAAAGGTTAGAAAATAGGAAAGGGCTACTGGTGAGACAGGAATGAGGGAGCCATGCCCTTTAGACTGCTTGCTGTCACCTGGAAGCATCAGTCTCTTTAGTGACCTGCAAAAGCTGGAATGCTGGCCATGGCTGGGAGGAGCAGTCTATTTCACTCCCTGTCCAGGCTCTGGGGGACCTTCTAGTGCTAGGGAAATGCAGGCTGCGTCGCAACCATTTCAGGTCTTTAAATGATTGGAAATCTGCTGGGGCAAAAGGTGGAGTTAAGGAATTTAAGGGGAACCTTTTTATCTTGGGTGTACATTTGAAACTTCCAGGCCCATGGTCCTGATAGCTGAGGGAGAGGGAGAGAGAGAGAGAGAGAGAGAGAGAGAGAGAGAGAGAGAGAGAGAACAGGAATAGGCAGATGGGGAAAATTTCTGTGTCACCTGTGAAGCAATTCCAAGGCAATTCACTGAAGCATGTATTGTTGTTTTTAAGTTTATAAAAAGAGATAAAAGGTTTTATATGTGTTAGCATTCCCAGGGTTTGTAATCTGTACTGGTTTCCACATTATAGTAGAGGCAGTAGAGTCACATCTTTGAGTCATAGTAAAAACTTGGGGACCCAAAATGATTCTGGGTTAAAAGCATTAACACTCTTTCCAGAAGGCTGCATATGCAAATAGGACAGAGATGTTTGAAACGTGATTGAGAAGCACTTTTAAGTCTATTCTTAGAAGACAGCCAAAAAAAAAAAATTGAGATCTTGAACTTGCAGCTGATAATAGTAGTCGGTACTTTGCCAGCTTGTCAGAACTCCATTGAGTGATGCTGAAAATTTGAACTTTAAAAGTTTTAGTACAGGGAGGAAGAAAGAAATATAAAACCCTTTTTGTTGCAGGAGGAGTGGGCTGCTTGTTCTTTCTATCTGCCCGGCTAGCTCAGCCCTGAAATAACCATACAGAAATTGTATTAATTAATCACTGCTTGGCCCATTATCTCTAGCCTTTTATTGGCTAACTCTATATCTTAATTTAACCCATTTCTATTAATCTTT
Source organism: Arvicola amphibius (assembly GCF_903992535.2). Taxonomy (NCBI): domain Eukaryota; kingdom Metazoa; phylum Chordata; class Mammalia; order Rodentia; family Cricetidae; genus Arvicola; species Arvicola amphibius. The sequence continues at coordinate 7,530,505 of NC_052047.1, read as the reverse complement.
ATATTGCCACGTGGCAGTGGCTTACTGGGAAAGATTCAGCACGTCTGTCTCTGGCGGCTCCATGGCGGCTCTCCTACTCTGCCTCTCTTCCTCTCAGCATTCAGTTCTGTCTTCCCCGCCTACCTAAGTTCTGCCCTATCAACTGGGCCAGGGCAGTTTCTTTATTCATTAACCAATAAAAGCAACACACAAACAGAAAGACCTCAGACACCACCTTTTTATTTTTCTTTTTCCACAAGACATGGCGTGGAGATACACGCACGCGCCAGGTCAGCACAAGCAGCACACACACACACACACACACACACACACACACACACACACACACACACACGGGATTCGAACTCGCTGACACGCGCACGCACCCGCACGCGCCCTAGGCTCGCTCACCGTTTTATTTTTCATCTGCTTAAATCATTTTCTTAAACCTTTACAACTTGCATTTCAATGCCTTAGAGCCCTTTCTTAGTCCCTCAGAACTAACTTACATAAACACTCATGTCTCAGACCCTTAGACCTGTATTTATATGTCTTAGAGCCCTTTCTTAGCCCCTCAGGATGAACATACTTTCAGCCTCTTTCTGTCCAGCCATTTACTGTGAGACACAGGCAGTCACTGTGAAGCAAGATCCTTTAAACAAAGGAAAAGTAAAGCTATTTGAAACCTGTTTTGTGAGTTTATCTCTTTTCAGAGTCTGGTAACAGGTAAGCTGTTTGTCTTTCTTGGCTGGAGACCTATTCACTCTAGGAAAGTGAGGCCCTGCGGCCAGATTTAAATGGACTAGCAAGGCAGCTCACCCTTGGGGGACGAGTTGGTATGCTTGTTGCTGTTAAACTGAAGAAGCTACAGTTAGTCAATATCATCAGAGATAAGAGAAAAATAAATTATAGCAGTAAGTACAATCCAAATGGCCTATGTGAAAAGCTCCTGCACCCCAATAAGCCCCTCTGCTGATGCAATAATCCAAGTCAGACCAAATCAAACTGAATTAGAAAAAGCCCAGGTTTAATGGATACAAATGCTCTTGCATGGCTTTCCAGCTCCCCAGAGAGGAGACAAAAACCATGTGTTTGTTCTCTGGGAGCTGTTTAAATACCCTGTGGGAGTTGTCTTGAGCACCTCTGGGGAGGGATCATCTTTTGACAGACTTTCTCAGGGGTGGAGTCTCGACTGAGGCAACTCCGAGGGGGAGGAGCCTCCAACCAAACTTTACAGACTCTTTGGATCTGTGGATGCCAGGGGCTGGAGTGAAGGCTTCCACCCAAACACTATGTATCAGAGACTTACCCACTACCTAAGCAGTTGTGCTAGGCTCTAGAGGCCTCCGTAACTTCGTTGGAGGCAAAGGTCATAGGTCTTCGGCCGTCACACAGGACAGCATTTAATCTTCACCTACACACAGAGCCGCAGCGGCCCTCGGTTGTCAGACCCAGCTCTGAGAGACTTTCCTGTGGAGAAGGTACTTAGAAAAAATGGTCTTACTTTAACGGGGCAGGGCAGAAGCAATCAACCCAAAAGTGTACACAGTTTGGGCAAAGCCCTAACAGCGAGCGAGGCTTAAGGCATTTTTCCCAGTGGTTAGGGTTACCACAATTCAGGTGGAGTCATTGTGCTCCATCCATCTTTTTTGGAGACCATAGGGTTCTTGGTATGAGCTTGCATGTCTGCTATGGATAACTTTTTAAATTAAGCATTTTAAATGTCATATTCAGCAGATCTCTGAAGAGTGTGAGGACCATCAGTCCACTAAGTTTACCTGATTTTAAGTTTGACCTCAAAAAACACACTCACTTGTATGTTTTAGGTATCTCCAACAGTTTTAGTTGGTAGCTTTTATAAGACTAGGATTTTACAGCTTTATCCCTGTTAAGTTTAGCGTTAAAAATAATTTTTAAATTGAAGATCTTTTAGTATCAAAATAAAGCTTTAAGTCTTCAAAGTAGCTGAGGATTAACAAAGTAAGCAAGGACAAAGAAACTAGACAAACATTACTGTGAACCTGAGTAGAACTTAGGAATGTATTATATCTATTATCAAATAAATCTTACTTATCAAAGATATGTTACTACTTATCTAAGTTTTTAAGAAGCCTTGTGTTCAACAGTTAGCAAAAACATAAGTGGTCAGACATACATCTTACATCAGCTTTTGTTAACTTGGTTAGATGTTTACTGTCTTGACTTTGTAGAGCCTCCCTGGGATTCCATCAAGCAGGAATATGGGGTCATATCTGAGGCACACTGAAAAGGTTCCCTGGCTATTAGACTGTCAGCAGCAGACTGGGAGAAAGACACTGGTAGGATATTATGTACCATCTCTGTTCTGTTGTTGTTTGTTATGTTTTTCGAGACAGGGTTTCTTTGTGTAGCTTTGGAGCCTGTCTTGGAACTCTGTAGACCAGGCTGCCCTTGAACTCACAGAGATCCACCTGCCTCTGCCTCCTGATGCTGGGATAAAGGTGTGCATCACCACCACCCTATGTACCATCTCTAGACCACAGGATCACCAAAGCGTTTTCTCATCTGAAATTCCAGTGTTAAGGATGTTGTTATGTTCAGAGCCTCGCAGCCCTAACAGTAAATTTAGATACCTGTCCTCACCATGCCAATTAAACAAACAATAGTGAAAACATGGATAAAAGAGATTTCTTTAGTGTGGCCACATTAGGAAGAGAATCAAAGAGGTCCATTGACCTCTCAGCGGATCTTCAGGGCCCTAAGGTTAGAAAAAAGCTCATGATCTGTGGTGGTTTGAAAGAAGATGGCCCCCCAAAGGGAGTGACACTTTTAGAAGGTGTGACCTTGTTGGGATAGGTGTGGCCTTGTGGGAGGAAGGGTGTCACTGTGGGGCAGGCTTTGAGTTCTCTACTCTCCCTGTGTCTCTGTCCAACTTCCTGTTGCCTGCGAGGTGTAGGACTCTCGGCTCCTCCAGCACCACACCTGCCTGCGTGCCGACGTGTCTGCTGTGATGATAATGGACTTTAAATAAATAAACTTTAAACCACCACTTCAGTTAAATGTTTTCCATTATAAGAATTGCTGTGGGTTAGGTAATGTTGGCTCATGCCTTCAATCCCAGCATTAGGGAGGCGAGACAGGCAGATCTCTGTGAGTTTGAGGCCAGCCTGGTCTACAGAGTGAGTTCCAGGACAGGCTCCAAAGCTACACAGAGAAACCCTGTCTCAAAAAACTAAAAACAAAAACAAAAAGATTTGTATCTGGGCCAGGTGTGGTGGTGTACACCTTTAATCCTAGCCCCGGGCGGCAGAGGCAGGCAGGTCTCTGAGTTCAAAGTAGCCTGGTTTATAGAGATGTGTTCCAGGACAGCCAGAGCTGTACAGAGAAACCCTGTCTTGAACTCCCAACCTCCACCAAAAAAAAAAAAAAAAAAAAAAAAAAAAAAGGATTTGAATTCTTTGTCCTGAACACAAATTTTATAGTGTTTGATAGAACAGCCTTCTATTTGACATTTTTTATACTAACATGAGATTTAGGGGTTGAGATCAGGCTATGTCCTATTCTAAGTTGTTCTGGGTTGTGGGAAACGTAGTCTTTGCCTTGCCCCCCAAAGTCTTTCTTTCCCGAGTCTCTGTGGGTCTGCTTGCTTCTCAGCATGTCTGTCTATGATGTGTTGTGTGTCTTTTGCCATTCCCTGCCTACTCCACTGAGGCAGGATCTCTCTTTGAACTTAGGACTAGTGTTTTCTAGGATACAATAGAAGTTACCAAGCCCCAGGGAGCCTCCTGGAGGAATTCCATTTTAGAAGTAGCTTCATCTCAGTCTTGAGGATAAAGAATGGTTTGGACCTGGTTGGACACTTGAGGAGTGCCATCTGCCCAGTACTGATAAATGGCTTAGTCCTGGGAATTAAATCTATTCCAAACTCCAAATGCATCAAGATGAATTACTGGAGTAGAAAAGAAGCAAATAGTTGCTTGATGAGTTACCTAAATACAGGATGCAATTCACAAGCTTAGTAAATGTTTTGAAAAGCTTAACAGGTGAAGCATCAGGCCAAGAGGCTACTGTTCCTCCCAAAGATGTGAGGAGAAAGACCACTGACCCAAATCATCAAGGCTAAGTTAATTAAATCAGTAATTAAGTAAAGCAAGCTTTTAAAAAAATTTATTATGTATACAATATTCTGTCTGCATGTATGCCTGCATACAAGGACGCCAGACCTCATTACAGATGGTTGTGAGCCGCCATGTGGTTGCTGGAATCGAACTCAGGACCTCTGGAAGAACAGGCAGTGCTCTTAACCACTGAGCCATCTCTCTAACCCTAAAGCAAGCTTTTTTATTCCTGTACATGACTGCCTTCCCCCAAGGTGGGGTTTGAAAGGTTAGCATTAGATGTGAAGAGACAAGACTGGTTGGTTGGTTGGTTTTTTTTTTTTTTTTGGTTTGGTTTTTCGAGACAGGGTTTCTCAGTGTAGCCTTGGCTATCCTGAAACTTTCTCTGTAGACCAGGCTGGTCTTGAACTCACAGAGATCCTCTTGCCTCTGCTGGGATTAAAGGTGTGCACCACCACCAGGCTTTTTTTTTTTGTTGTTGTTTTTTGAGACAGGGTTTCCCTGTAGTTTCTAGAGCCTGTCCAGGAACTAGCTCTTGTAGACCAGGCTGGCCTCGAACTCAGAGATCCGCCTGCCTCTGCCTCCCGAGTGCTGGGATTAAAGGTGTGCGCCACCACCGCCTGGCTTTACCAGGCTTTTTTTTTTTAAATTGTTTTTATTGAGCTATATGTTTTTCTTCACTCCCCTCTCTTCCTCTCCCCTCCCCTTCTACCCTCTCCCAAGGTCCCCATGCTCCCAATTTTCTCAGGAGATCTTGTCTTTTTCTACTTCCCATGTAGATTAGATCTATGTATATGTCTCTTAGGGTCCTCTTGGTTGTGTAGATTCTCTGGGATTGTGGATTGTAGGCTGGCTTATTTTTGTTTTATGTTTAAAAGTCACTTATGAGTGAGTACTTATGATATTTGTCTTTCTAGGTCTGGGTTACCTCACTCAATATGTGAAGGGGCGTGGTCGATCGGCAGTTATGATTGACCAGACTAGACTAGCTTTAATATATAATATTCTACTTTAATAAAGGAAAGAAAAGGGAACTTACAACAGCCAAGGTTCCAGCAAGGAGCGCAGGAAAACAAAGAGAAGGCAGGCCGCACACCCGCAAGATTTTATAAGTAAATATTAGCCTAAGGGGGACACGCCTTACAAACAAAGTGATTGACTGGGCTTCCCCTTCAAATATGATGTTTTTTTAGATCCATCCATTTGCCAGAAAATTTCAAGATGTCATTATCTATCTATCTATCTATCTATCTATCTATCTATCTATCTATCTATATCTTACTGTGTAGTACTCCATTGTGTAAATGGACCACATTTTCCTTATCCATTCTTCAGTTGAGGGGCTTCTAGGTTGTTTCCAGGTTCTGGCTATGACAAGTAATGCTGCTATGAACATAGCTGAGCACACAAGACAAGGCTTTTATACAGGGGTAGGAGGTTTCCAAATGGAGAATTTGGCTGGCAAAATAGGCAGGGTTACAGGAACACAGCATTATAATGAGTTAGTCCTGAAGCCCTCCTGAAGCAAAGACATGGTTGCAAGGTGGGCATAACAAGGTAGTCATAGCAACAGGTAGCCATAACTGTTTGGGTGGAAGCCTTGCCCCAGCCACTGGCGAATGCTTGGGTGGACGTTCCATCCCAAGACCCCCCTGGGAGTTGCCTCAGTCAAGATTCTACCCCCAAGAAAGCCCAGAGATGCTCAGGACCACGGCCACAGGGTATTTAAACAGCCCCCCCCCCACCACCAAGAGCACAAATGTGGTTTTCTAGTCTTCCTTCCCCAGCTCTTCTCTGGGGGGCTAGAAAGCCATTTGGGAGTGTTGGTATCCATTAAACCTGGGCTTTTTAAAATTCGGTTTGATTTGGTCTGATTTGGATTATTGCTCCTGGAGGGGCTTATTGGGGTGCAGAAACTTTTCAATAACAAGGTAGTCATATATGATTATATAATCTTTTGAACTAAGGTAGAGATGCAAGATAAACATCTTTTTGTTTGGTTTGTTTGGTTTTGATTTATAGAGACAGGGTTTCTCTGTAGAGCCCTGGCTATCTTTGAACTTGCTCCATAGAACTCGGAGGTCCATCTGCCTCTGCCTCCTGAGTGCTGGGATTAAAAGTGTGCTCCATCACCACCACCAGCACCAGCACCACCTAAGTATAAACAACTATTTGAAACAAAGACATGATTGCCATTCCTGGAACTGGCAGCACAGAACGATTTGTAGTTAAGGTTACAGGTGGGGCAGAGTCCAATCCTTAAGAAACAGAGGTTTAATCATAAATAGGAATGAGCCGGGCAGTGGTGGCATGCCTTTAATCCCAGCACTTGGGAGGCAGAGGCAGGTGGATCTTTGTGAGTTCGAGGCAAGCCTGGTCTACAAGAGCTAGTTCCAGGACAGGCTCCAAAGCTACAGAGAAACCCTGTCTTAAAAGGAAAAAAAAAAAAGGAATGACCCTAGTTTGTCTTTATTATAAGCTGGCTTTTAAGCCTAAGATGGAGACAGGTTGGTTCTTCACTACCACATCAAGGAGTCACAGCATGTTCATATTTATTTTATTTACATGGTGTTTCTTATATTGAAATAATTTATATCATGGCATGATGCAGATTTCACTGTGTGGGCATACATTGGTATGTTTCCCTCTGGTTTCTTTCCTCGGTCCTCCAGCATCTCTTGACTACTCTTTGGGAGCTATAGAGATGGCGCAGTGGTTAAGAGCACTTGCTGCTCTCCCAGAGGACCTGGATTCCAGCATCTACATAGCGGCTCACAGCCATCTGTAACTCCAGCCTCAGAGGATCTGATAGCCTCCTCAAGCCTCTGAGTACACCAGGTACAGACATACATGCAGGCAAAACACCTAAACACATAAAAATAAATACATTTGTTTAAAAACTATGAATTACTTTCAGAGGACTCAGGAGGTTTGTGCATAGTTAGACGCTGCCTCTGGGGAGGCTGATGCAGGATGATCAGCAGAGTCCCAGACTTCAAAACCCAGCGTGGTGAACATGGAGGTACATTAATTTTAGTTTCATCTCTGTTACCATGGATAAAACAAACAAATAAAAACAAACAAACAAACAAACAAACAAACAAAAATCCCTCTGTCTTGTGGGTCTAGTGGCACAACTTTAATCCCAGCAGAGGCAGTGGTCTCTGAGTTCAAGGTCAGCCTGGTGTATAGACTGAGTTTCAGGCCAGCCTGGACACAGCATGAGTCCCAGGACAGCGAGGACTGCATAGAGAAACCCTGTCTGGGATGAAACAAAACAAACAAAACCACAGAAACACTTTGACGAAAAGCAACTTAGGGGAGGAAGGAATTTCCATAAGCTTACAAGTTATAGCCCATCACTGAAGGGCGGCAGGGCAGCGACTTGAGGCAGAAACACTGCTTGTTGCTTGCTTGCTTATCTGGGTAACTCCTCCCTTCTTAGGTCATGGTTAAAGCTAACTGGGACACCATCTCAAGAAAAAAGTTAATTACAGATCAAATTGTTCCTAGGCCCCATGGATAAATTGAATCAAAATCATTGGGGATGACACCCAAGCAATGAGAAAATTTCAATATACTATAATGGGAATCTTAAGTTCTCTTTTTTCTTTTTTTCTTCCTTTTTCTTTCTTTCTTTTGGCTTTTTCAAGACAGTGTTTCTCTGTGTAGCTTTGGAGCCTGTCCTGGAATTTGCTTTGTAGACCAGACTGGCCTCGAACTCACAGAGATCCGCCTGCCTCTGCCTCCTGGGTGCTGGGATTAAAGAGGCATGTGCCACCACCACCCGGCAAGTTTTATTATTAGTATTTACTTTATATGTTTGAATGTTTTGCCTACGTTAGGTCTGTGCACCAAATGCTTCTCTATTGCTCTTGGAGGCCAGGAGAGGGCGTCAGATCCCTTGGATCTCGAGTTACAGACAAATAGTTGCGAGCTGCCATGTGGGTGTTCAGAGAACCTGGGTCTTCTGGTAGAGCAGCCAGTAGTCTCCAGCACCAAGTTCAGTTTTATAAATAACTGCTTTATGGGAGATTATAGGTGGTTTTACTACCGAAATTTATGAATGAATAATCTCAGAGCGCGATGAGTAAGCTTGGACAAGTCTTAGTTCAGCATTCCATAGACAATGTAAGTCAGCTCTCTAATGGAAGAGCGGTGGACCAGACTAAGGGAAGGAAGATTCTTTTCTGACTCCATGGCAGGTCTTTCTTTGAAGGCCACGGACAAGTTTGCCCACTTAGTGGAGAGCCAGCCTGATGGTTCACGCGGTTGCCTGGGAAGTGGACTGCGGGGGTTTTAAATGCTGCCATCTGGACTGACTGTCCTTCCTCCCAAGTCTGACTGTGCGGCCGCCGTAGGTCCCTCCAGAGAGTGTCCCTGACAAGATCTGTTGCAGATCCAGCCAAACTATTCTTCGTGCCAGCCTTTAACTGGGAGAGTGAGTCAGGCTGACTTCAAACAGGCTCCCGTGATTTCTGACGATTTCTGACGCTGGCACCTGGTGGGTGTGGCGAGCCTGCCCGAGATAACAGAAACAAAAACACTTTGTAAACTGCGCCGAAGCGACTCCTACTTGTCATTACCCGGGGTCCATCCTGCTAGACATCACAAAGAAAAGTGGGCACTCAGCAGAACTAGAGCCGTGCCCCACAGCGAGTGTGTGTTCTAGAAACTTGCTAGGAAGCCTTACACCGCTGAGGCATTGGCTCTGCCCATTTCCCTGGCACCACTGGGAATGAAAACATCAGTTCTTACCACTCCTTGAAAATTAAACTGCCACATGTATGAAGTGGAGGTACCTAGATTTGTTTTCATTTCCTTCTCTAGCCCTGGGTAGAGAGCTGGCCGCCTGAGCTGCCCAAAAAGAGACTGGAGGATCAGTTATCTCTGTGTTGTGTAAAGTTCCTAAGAAATTAAACATTCCATCCTGCAGGGAAGCTCCTTAAACAGGAAGGTAAACAGCTCAAAATAGCCTCAGAAAACCCCCCAAGATCCACCAGAGCGACTAGACCCCTCCCTTCCAGGGTAAGCAGTAATCTGAGAGCCGCTCCCAGAAGAGCAGAGCCAAGCGGCAAGATTCTGAGACCAGACCAGCTTCCGGTCTGATTGGAAGAGGTTTAGACCCACTGAGGCGCCTGGAAAGGACGCTCTCCAGGTTCCCAGCTCTGTGAGCTGTTTCTCCTGCTGGGGTGAGTTTTGGTGATACAGCCATCTTTGAGTCATTTCTGCTCCTGTACGTAACCCCTCACCCATGCCCTCATAAGTAACCCCAATAAAGCTCATGGTCCACGGAGCGGAACTTTGGTGTTATCTGCACTTTGGTCTGTGGTGGACTCCCTGTCCTGGGTGTCTTGAAACACCTCCTAATGAGATAACATACTTTTCCTTCCCGAAGCCTCCTTTTTCAGGACAGCCCCTTGCAGCTGCTGTCACAATATCTGCCACAAAGCCTGCCCACTTCCTAAGTTACACAGAAAAGTGTGGCTTTCCCCCCTCCCCGCTCCCTGCCAGAGCCCAGGCACTTTTCCAAGGCTCTGTGCTTTGTCATTTCTTTCCCGGTGGTCTCCCTTCACCTCTCCTTCCACCACCTGGCTGCTCATCAATCTCCATTACAAGTGGCATTGTCTTTTCCTCTTCCTCTTTCTTTTCTCTGCTCTTGGCCATTGCCAAGATTTTGAACTTGCCTGTCCTGTTTCTTTTTTTTTGTTTGTTTGTTTTGTTTTTGCTGAAGCTCTAAGGAATTGTCCTCAAGCTTCCTGTCTTCTATCTTTACCAAACAATTTTAACTTTATTGTGTATTTGAGGCTTTTGTCTGTACCACGGGCATGCCTGGTGCAGGTGGAGGCCAGAAGAAGGCATCAGGTCCCCTAGAACTAGAATCGCAAGCCACTCCGTGGATACTGGGAATTGAACCAGGGTCCTCTGGAAGAGCAGCCAGTGCTCTTAACTACTGAACCATCTCTCCGGCTCCCTTCTTTTATTAATAAAACTAACAATCTTAAAGGGGAACCCCAGTTTTCTTTGTAACGAACTGTTGCACATGTTGAGGCTGAATTTTAAGGCATTTAAACTGCATCTTAGTAAAGCCGCTATACTTTAAAGGACGGATTTAAAACACGCGAGCAGCCACAGTTCCTTCAGCATCTCACATCTGAATGAATACTTCATGGTTAACTAAGGGGTGTAGAAATTTCTGAAGTGTCCACTAATAACCTTTCAGCCATTCCCTTCAGGAGAGTCTCCTGTGCCAGAACTTTACTGGTAATGACCATCACGAGTATATAAATGGATGCAGATTTCACATACATGCACATTGCACACACATGCACAGATACACATTATACACATACACACATCACGCATACAATGCATGGTCACACACACAAAGATCTATAAAAGGGACTGAGGGAATGGCTCAGTGGGTAGAACACTCACTGTGTAAATGTGGACCACCGAGTCTTGAGTCCCCAGAACTCTGTGAAACTGGGTAGGTAGCACACACCAGTAATTCTAAAGCCTCAATGGTGATTGGGGTCAGAGGCAGGAGAGTCCCTGCAAGTTCACAAGCCAGCTCGCCTAACATCCATGGTAGTGAACATTAAGAGACTGAAAGTAAGTACTAAAACCCAAAGTTGTCCTCTGACCCCCATGTGTGCCATGGTGCATGTCTTGTAGTGAGAATAGTATTCTGAATCCTTCTTAGGTTGACTGCATCTTGCAGCAAGCTACCACTGACCTGTTCATGTGTCTGACAGCAACAGACTGAGTCACCCTTGCAAGGTAGGGTAGTGTCTGCCAAGACCAACAGAATCCCTGGTAAGGGTCGTGGAACACACATAAACACAGAATCTAGGGTTACTGTTGCTGTGATGAAACACCGTGACCAAAAGCAATTTGGAGAGGAACGAGTTTATGTGGCTCACACATCCTGAATCACCATCTACTGCCCCATCAATCACTGATTAAGAAAATGCCCTACAGGTTTGTCTGTCTACAGCCTGGTTTTATGGAGGCATTTTCTTAATTGGGTTCCCTCCTCTCAGATGACTCCAGCTTGTGTCAAGTGAATATAAAACTAGCCAGTATACCTTCCCAGACACTGTTTTACCTGTGGGGAGTCTGTAGTCACCTCTGCTGCAGCGCTCGGAACCCAGGCTTTACATCCCCTCTCTTGGAGAATTGGAGCTACCGAAATGCAGCTCCGGGGAGATCGGTGGGCACTGGCGAGTCTGAGGACCAGGCAGCTATGGGTTGTTTACCACCCACAAGTTGCCCTTGGTAAACGGTAAATGGTATTTTCACCAACATGAACGAGTCATTTTCTCCATTGTTGGTGCCTTTGCAGTTTGAGGGCAGAGGCTAATGTTACTTTTTCTCAGAAAAAGACAATATTTACAGGCTGAGGTAGAACAAAGTTCCTAGATGTAGTTCAAAGTTTACAAAGAGGAGCCAGACATGGTGGTTCATGCTTGTAATCCTGGCTCCCAGGAAACAGAGGCATGGGGATGGTGATAAGCAAGACCTTATCTCACACACATACACATGTGTGTATATATATATATATATATATACATATATATGCGTGTGAGACATATTTACATATTATGCATATATTTCCATAAAAGGAATATTTAACAACAGAAGAAGTTCGAATGGCCAAAAGACACTTAAGGTCATGCTCAACCTCCCTAGCTATCAGGGAAATGCAAATCAAAACAACTTTGAGATATCATCTTACACCTGTCAGATTGGCTAAAATCCAAAACACCAATAATAACCTTTGCTGGAGAGGTTGTGGGGTAAGGGGCACACTCATCCATTGCTGGTGGGAATGCAAACTTGTGCAACCACTTTGGAAAGCAGTGTGGCGGTTTCTCAGGAAATTCGGGATCAACCTACCCCAGGACCCAGCAATTCCACTATTGGGAATCTACCCAAGAGATGCCCAATCATACAACAAAAGCATATGCTCATCTATGTTCATAGCAGCATTATTTGTAATAGCCAGATCCTGGAGACAGCCTAGATGCCCTTCAGTGGAAGAATGGATGAAGAAACTGTGGAATATATACATGCTAGAATACTACTCAGCGGTAAAAAACAATGACATCTTGAATTTTGCAGGCAAATGGATGGAAATAGAAAACACTATTCTGAGTGAGGTAACCCAGACCCATAAAGATGAACATGGGATGTACTCACTCATATTCGGTTTCTAGCCATAATTAAAGGACATCGAGCCTATAAATTTGGGATCCTTGAGAAGATAATAAGAAGGTGAACTCCCAAAAAAAGATATAGTAATCCTCCTGGATATTGGAAGTAGACACGATCGCCAGGCAAAATTGGGAACTTGAGGGTTGGGCAAGACTGGGCCAAGGGAAGATGGGGAGAGAAAAGTGTGAAGGGGAGAGCGGGGGGAGCTCGGAGGAATGGGGTGCTTGGGATATAGGAAGGGTGGATATGAGAGCAGGGAAGCATATATCTTAATTTAAGGAGCTACCTGAGGGTTGTCAAGAGACTTGACCCTAGAGGGGTTCCCAGGTTTCCAGGGAGACACCCCCAGTTAGTTCCTTGGGCAGCTGAGGAGAGGGAGCCTGAAAAGGCCAGTTCCTATAGCCATACTGATGAATTTCTTGCATATCACCATAGAACCTCCACCTGACAATAGATGAAGAAAATGACAGAGCCCCACATTGGAGCACCGGACTGAGCTCCCAAGGTCCTGATGAGGAGCAGAAGGAGAGAGAACATGAGAAAGAAAGTCAGGACCGTGAGGGAACCTCCAGCTGGCGACAGATGGGGAAGGTGACTGAGCCCCACATTGGAGCACTGGACTGAGCTCCCAAGGTCCCGATGAGGAGCAGAAGGAGCGAGAACATGAGGGAGAAAGTCAGGAACGAGAGGGGTGCGTTCACTCATGGAAACGGTGGGACAGAACTAATGGGAGATCACCAACTCCAGTTGGAATGGGACTGATGGATCATGCGACCAAACCCGTCTCTCTGAGTGTGGCCAACAGCAGGGGCTGACTGAGAAGCAAAGGACAATGGCTCTGGGCTCTGATTGTTCTTCATGGACGGGCTCTGTGGGAGCCTTCTCAGCTTGGTCGATCACCTTCCTGGACCTGGGGGGAGTTGGGAGGACCTTGGTCTTAGCATAGAGTGGGGAACCCTGATGGCTCCTTGGCCTTGAGAGGGAGGGAGGGGAGGTATGGGTGGAGGGGAGGGGAGGGAAGGGGGAGAAGGAGGGGAGGGAAGGGGGAGGAGGAGGGGAGGGAGGGGGGAGGAGGAGGGAAGGAGATGGAAATTTTTAAATATAAAAAAAATAAACCATGAGAAAAAAAAGCCAGAAAAAGAAAAAATGACTAGTACCAAGTTTATCATAATCTCTGTACTTCAAATCTATGAAATACATTCTACTCACAAGGAATACAGAATTGACAGAATGCTAAATCATATTGCAAAGAAAGACTGTGTCCCTCTACTGTTAAAAAATGTTTGTATGCTATTCACATAAATGAAAAAACATGTATTACAAATCGGACATTTAAGTAAAGAGAAACCCACAGAGAGTCTACTGATACTATTGTTTCTAAAGATGACATAATTTGTGAAAATACCAATAATGAAGCATGAGATATTAGCAATTTTTACAATGTTATCTTTTATGGAGTGAGGAAATTATATTATTTTGTCATTTAACAATATGTATTGGAAATGTTTTAGAAGGAAAACCACAAATGTCTTGAAATAATAAACACTTATAAATCAATATTAAAAAAAAGGAATATTTAATGATTAAAAAAAGAATTTTTAGCATATTTTCTTCCTTTGTTAATCATGTTTAGACTAAAATAGAAATATTACTTGTAAGGTGGCATAAAAGAAATGAGTGCATTAAAATTTTTATGAGATGATTTTTGTCTCCCTAACATTTTCTCCTCTGAACAAATATATAAGCAAATAAAAACATGGAAACACAGAGAAATGTTAAATTTGTTGGGTCAAACTCTGTTTGCAAAACCATTGCAATAATTATATGTCATTAATATTTTTAACATGGAAACACATGGGTTCTAGTTTTTTTTGTTTTTGTTTTTTGTTTTGTTTTCTGAGACAGGGTTTCTCTGTAGCTTTGGAGCCTGTCCTAGAACTAGCTCTTGTAGACCAAGGTAGCCTTGAATTCACAGAGATCCACCTGCCTCTGCCTCCCGAGTGCTGGGATTAAAGGTGTGCACCACCACCACTGGGAAAAATTTTGTTTTTTATCTTTTAATTATTGGTGTATGTGTATGTGTGTGACTGTATGTAGTTCTGTGCACATGTGATACATGTACCTTCAGAGTTCAGAAGAAGATACCAGATGCTCTGGGCCTGGAATGACAGGAAGTTGTGAAGGGACATAAACCAACTCAGTGTTGAGCTAGACCCCAAGGTGGCTGTTAGCAGAGCGGAAGTTCCCTAGACTGGAGTCCAGCTGTTTGAGGTGCTGTCAGCAGAGTGGAAAAATCCCCTGGACTGGAGCCAGTCAGTACCCCTTATGCCCATAACAATAAATTTGTGATTTTTTTTTTGCCTTTATAAACCCTGCTTGATAACAGTGGGGCACCTCCTCTGGTCCCCACTGCGTGGGTGTGCAAGATGAAGTCCAAATCGCAGTTTGCATAATTAAACCTTGCTTTTGCATTTCGATAAGACTGTCTCTAGTAGTCTTCTTGGGGTTCCTGTGACTTGGGCACTACATTTGGGGGCTTGTCTGGGATCCTCAGGCAACCCCTGAGACCCCAAGACCACAAAGGTTTAAACTGGCCGGAGGGGTGAGTTACAGTGCAGTCTCTGTCTTTTGTTTGTCTAAAACCTTCCATTTCAGGAGCAGCCACATTCAGCTCTCTGTCAGGTTCTTGCCTTAGTGGATGCACTTGCAAGGCAGACCTGGACTGACCAGGAGACGTCCTGGGCCCTCGTCTGGGAAGTCAGCGGACTTCCGTCAGTAATTCTGATCTTGGGGGATAAGGAAGCGCTCTTAGAGACCTTCCTCCCCATCTGTATGTTTTTGGAATCATTGAGCCCCCTTTGCCAGGACTCACATTCTGGGACCATCTGTAGATCTTGGTCATCTGTTTAGAATCCTCTAATTGTAGTCTGCATCATAGTCCCTGTCCTAATTGTGTGTCTGCCATTTGCTTGACTGCTGACTGACAGACTGAAGATGGGGAATGTTTCCTCAACCCCCTTAGATTTGATGCTGGCACATTGGTGGGAGGTTAGGAACAGCCACCCCCATAACAGTGTAGACATTAAGAAAGGATTAATGTTCTTCAGAATAGCCCTCTTTTGATGTGGGCTGGCCTCCAGAGGGGACTTCTGATCTAGACACCCTACACCAAGTGAAGGAGCAGATTTTCAACCCAGGACAGAGCATCTGGACCAGATAGATCCTTTACATAGTAACTTGGAGAGAGTTGGTGGACAGGCTGCAGGGCCCCCTCCCCTGCATTAGACCCTTTCTCTCTCCACCCCAGCCCTCTGCCCCTATACAGGTGTTTCAAGGTGAAGCCAAAGGAAGATCCCAAATTCTCCAAGAGGGGACTGAGGAGTCTGAACTTTTTCCTCCTCGCTACACTCCTCAGCCTCTGCCATGCAGCTCCTGTCCCTCCCCCCAATGCCTGAGTCCCAGCCTGAGGCCAATCAAGGGCCAGCATAGGCTACTCAAAGCTGGTAAGAGGCAGTAGGGACAGTACCCCAGCTAGAAACCTTGGTTGGCCTGCCTCTCAGGCCAGCAGGGCTGACAGAGAGGATGGGAATCAGCCTTTTCACTATTGGCCCTTCATAACTAGCAATCTATACAATTGGCGTACCAGAATGCTCCTTTTTCTGAAAAACCCCAACATCTTATTAACCTGTTGGAAATTGTCCTCTTCACTCAGCAGCCTACCTGGTGAGTTGATTGCATCCAACTGTTGAAAATATTGTTCACCACTGAAGAGCAGAATCGGATCCTTGAAGCAGCCCAGAAATTGGTTCGGGGCCAACGGGAGCTCCCCTAACAGATCTGGCTCTCTTTAGTGCCTATTTTCCTGCTACCAGACCTGAATGGGATTGTGCTAAGGAGAGACTCCAGGTCTATTGCCAGCCTCTATTGGCAGGTCTCAAGGTGGCGGCTCGCAATCCTACTACTGTGTCCAAAGTTTATGACATAAGGCAGGGTGCAGATGGAAGTCTAGCAGCTACCTAGAAAGACTCCTTGAGGCTTTCCGGCAATATGCTCCATACGACCTGCAAAGGGAGGAAACCACCCAAATGGTGATGTTTGCCTACATTAACCAGGCTGCTCCTGACATTAGGAAAAAATGACAATCTTTAGAAAGGCTAGGAGAAAAACATTATCAGAGCATTAGTGGCGGTGGCAGAAAAGGTTTACAGTAGAGGGAGACGGAGGAACAGAAGGAAGAAAGAAAGGAGAGGTTGAAGGAGAGAGAAAAACGAGATACAAAGCAGGAAAGGAACTTGGCCCAGATCCTGGAATGGCAACAAGCACAACATAGACAAGACCTGACAGAAATCCTGATGGCGACAGGTACCAGATGCCCAAATCGTCAAAAGACGCTGAAAGGAGATGGTGACCCAAACCCAAGGTAGGCAGGAACCAATGTGCCCATTGTAAGGAAGAAAGGCACTGGGTTAAAGAAGGAGGGCTGCCTGACTCCAGTGCTTTTGGTGGCCTGGGCAGAAGACAATGACTCGGGGAGACGGGGCTCAGAACCCCTCCCTGAGCCTAGGGTACCCCTAAAGGTGGAGGGGAAACCTATTGATTTTATGGTAAATACAGGAGTAGAAAACTCAGTCTTATTAAAATCAGGGGGGGCCCATGTCCACCAAAATTACCCAGGTACAAGTGGCTGCAGAGACTAAATCTTACTCATGGATTACTGGAAGAATAGTGGACTTGGGAATGGGATGGGTAACCCATTCATTCCTAGTCATACCTGAATGCCCCTACCCTCTGCTAGGCCGAGACTTCTTATCCAAAATGAAAGCCCAAATTCATTTCTCTGAGAAAGGAGCCAAACTGGTCCACCAGAGTGGAGAGCCAGTCAGGGTCTTGGTCACTAGTGACTTGGCTGAGGAATACAGACTCTACCAGGAACCAGCAACACCAGAGCCTGATACAGAGGACTGGCTTCAACGGGTCCCTCTGGCTTGGGCAGAGACAGGAGGCATGGGACTGGCCCTTCACAGGGCCTGGGTCTACATTGAGATCAAAGCAGGAGTGGATCCCGTTATTGTCACCAGTATCCCATGCCACTGGAAGCAAAGAGAGGCATCACCCCCCCACATATGGAGGCTATTAAGGCTTGGGGTCCTAAAACCCATCCAGTCTGCCTGTAACATGTCCCTGTTGCCAGTTAAAAAGCCTCATGCTAGTGACTATCACCCAGTGCAGGACTGGAGGGAAGTCAACAAAAGAGTAATGGACATGCACCCTCCTGTCCCTAACCCTTATACACTGTTGAGTACCCTGCCTCCAGACCAGCAATGGTACACTGTACTGGATCTCAAAGATGCATTCTTCAGGCTGCCATAGCCCCTATGAGCCAGTCCTTCTTCACCTTCGAATGGCAGGACCCAGAGATCGTAATCAGCAGGCAGCTGACTTGGACCTGTCTGCCTCAAGGCTTCAAAAACTCTCCCACCAGCTTTGTTGAGGCTCTGCATGAAGACCTGGGGGAATTTCGACTCCAAAAACCCAGAGGTGAGTCTATTACAATACGTGGATGACCTGTTGGTTGCTGTGGAGGATCGAGAAAGTTGCCTGAGAGGGACTGAGCATCTGTCGCACATCCTTGGAGAACCAAGACACCGAGCATCAGCAAAGAAGGCTCAAATCTATCAACGACAGGTAACCTATTTGGGATATGTTCTTAAGGAAGGGCAGAGATGGTTGTCTGAGGTCAGTAAAGAGACTGTACTAAAGATCCCAAACCCCAAGTCGGCCAAAGAAGTTAGAGAATTTCTGGGGATGGCAGGATTCTGCCGCCTATGGATCCCTAGGTTTGCTGAGATTGCCAAACCCTTATATGAGGCCATGAAAGGAGGTCAGGACTTTATCTGGATGGAGGAGAGACAAGGGTGTTCGAAGCTCTAAAACACAAGCTCCTGGAAGCCCCGGCCTTGGGCTGCCAGATGTGAGGAAACCCTTTCTCCTCTTCGTTGACTGAAGTTTCTGTCCCGCCCGGTTCCCGCAGTCATTCAGTCCCAAAAAACCACACAGAGGTCTATATTAGTTATAGACTGATTGACCCATTAGCTTAGGCTACTTATTAGCTAATTCTTATAACTTACATTAGCCCATAATTCTTGTCTGAGTTAGCCACGTGGCTCGGTACCCTATTCAGTGAGGCAGTTACATCTTGCTTCCTCTGAGGCTGGGTCACAGTTATGCGCTCCTTCATGAGGTCTAGACTCTAGCTTAGATCCTCAGTAACAGTAGCAAGTGCTCTTAACCGCTGAACTATCTCTCCAGCCCCTTGTTCGTTTCATTTCGCTTTGTTTTAGTGCTTGATAGGTAAGCACTACCACTGAGCTACAACTTAGCACTGTTCTTAGCAGCAGTAGTGACGTGTGTTGTGGTGGACAGTACAGGTCTGTTTGCCTGCTCATGTGGAACTCAGGGGACAACTTCTGGTTCTTTTCTTCCGTGCTGAGCTCCTGGGAGAGAATGCAGGTGGTCAGACTTGTACTGCAAGCATTTTCACCTGCTCAGCCATCTCATCAGACTTGCTCTTTTGGTTGTCTGTGGGGAGGGAGCGTGTCTCACTTTGTAGCCCGAAAACTCACTACATAGTCTAGTCTGGCCTTGAACCCAATGTAATATCTGAAATTACCTGGTGCAAGAGAGTAGGAAATACGGAACACGCAACAAACCCGCTTAGGAGTTTATTAGAATGGGCGTGTACAGGCCTGGGGAATCGGTGTGCAGAGAGAGAGAGAAAGATGGCGCATCCAGCTTTTTAAAAGTTGCCTAGCGCACGTGCACAAGGAGTTGGCGTGACTACTTCATACACAGATGACGGGCTCACGCATGCGCACAAGAGCTCAGCTTGAGTCATAGTGGATGTAACCACGCATGTGTGCACGTGGGTCATGCGGGGCCATTTAACATTCAGGCACTTCTGCTTGAGGGTGTGCATGACTCTAGAACCCGGAAGTGCAGCCTTATTTGTGGTGAATAGTAACAGTTTCTCCTGCTTCGTTCTTCCAAGCGCTAAATTGAATGACTGTACACTCCTCAGTTGTGGGACCAGTCACTACTGACTGTCTGCTCAGTCTCAGTGCTCTCAGTAGTATAGTTTCTCCTAGAACATGGAAAACAACTCAGTTATGATCACTCTGTATGTATCCATGAACAGACAATCGAAAGACCTGGATAAATCCAGACCCCTCTAGCAGAAAAAATAAAGCCAATAATCTAAGCATGGAGAGAAGCATCAAAAATCTAGATTAACCGGTTCAGTGACTCTGTTTCAGGAACTTGCTGAAGATAAAGTTAGATTATAATCTTGAGAAACAGGGAGTAACCCCCTTGTGATTATCACTGGTATTTTCGGAATTTTCCAATGATGCCCTCCCTACCCCCTTTGGGTGGCTTCTTTCCTTAAATACTCCTTTTCCCAGCTACTCGGGGTCGAACTCTCTACCCCCTGCGTGGGAAATGAGTTTCGGCCCCAGTGCACTGGCTCCTGTCCTGTCAATAAACCTCGTGTGATTGCAGCAAGGACGGTCTCTTGTGAGTTCCTGGGGGGTCGTGTATCCCGAGACTTGAGTGAGAGTCTCCCCACTCCGGAGGTCTTTCATAATAAGTCCTAAAAAAGGTTTAAGGTGACTGATTTTTGTCTTTCTCTAGATTCTTTGCTAAATACACAGCAAAGAAAGCAGAATTTAAGATGATTCATGATGCTATGAACACTGATGGCTGAAGTGAAGTCTCAGTCCATGACTACGGTATACAATCTCCAACCTCAGAGCCCAAGAACTGAAGCAAGCCAGAAGGAAGTGTTGTCTTCCTCCTGTAGAGAAAGGTACCACACACCTTCCTTATCTCCTGCCCCAAAGCTCTCCATCTCAGGATGCCAGATCATCTGAGGAAATCTGCAGGGCTCCCATGGGGTGTGGCCTAACCATCTACAACCTTTTCAGGTAGTGGCCTCAGAACCCTGGGATATCTTTCTTATATCATTAAGCATCTGTGGACAAATGGCTCCTTGAGGGGGTCCCGGCAGGTGTCAGACAAGGAAATAAACTGCTGGAAGAGGTGAGAATGAAAACCTGGTGTAGACTGACCTTGTCAACCTGGATCAGACTATTCTCATCATATTTAAAACACAGTACAATTAGGGAAGAGGTCTCCAGGCAACAATCAGTCCAGTTCCAGGTGCACAATAAGGTTTAAGGTGTGACCACATAGGCAGTCCTCTACAGAGTTCATGTGACCACGAGGGTGGGTTTCTAAAGCTAAAATGGCTAGAATCTAATGTGGTCTTTGACCAAGAGCACAGAGGTCAGAAGGCCTTAAAGTACTTATGACATCAGCTCTACAGATGGGTAACAGTCTAGGGAGGGAACAGTCTGGGAAATTGGGTGAGGTCTGCCTCCACAGAGAGCCAAAGGTCACCAGGTCATTAACAAAATCCACTGCGAGCTTCTGAGCAGGAAAGCAGACGTTTTATCTCCTCCACTGAGGAGAGGCCTTGTGTGTTTAAGGTTCCTATTTCCCTACTGCTCTGTGAACACAGGGACCTTTGTGCCCCCAGCATCACTTGGTACCCACTTTAATTTTTTCTTATGCTTATTTAGTGTGTGTGTGTGTGTGTGTGTCTGTACAGGCAATGTATGTTGAGATCAGAGGACAATTTTCTGTTCCTACTAGGTGGGTCCTCGAGATTGAACTCAGGATTGGTAGCAGACACCTTACCTGCTAACACATCTCCCCTGTCCTTGATGGTCATTCTAAAGAAATAATTAAAACGTTATACTCCGATTACAAATAATATAGTAGGACAAACTAATGATTCCATGTAAGCAGCAGCTAAGGAAGAACTGAAGGATTTGGAAGTAAGTGTTTGGTGGAAAGTTCCAAGCCCCTCCACTGGGAGTTGCCACAGTCCAGACTACACCTTCAAGAAAGTTCGTCAAACGCTGACCCCTCCCCGGGGAGGGTCAAGACCACTCCCATAGGCTATTTAAACTGCACCCCAGAGAATGAACTCATGGTCTCCCTGGTTCTCCTTTTCCCTTCTTCCGTGTTTTCTTGGAGGGCCACTGGGAGCGCTGGCATCCATTAAACCTGGGCCTTTTAAAATTCTGTTTGATTTGGTCTGATTTGGATTATTGTGTCTTTGGAGAGGTTTGTCAGGCATGAAAAACTTAACAGGAGCAGCATCTAATACAAATTGGGAGCCAAGTGTGGTGGTGCACACCTTTAATCCCAGCACTTGGGAGGCAGAGGCAGGTGGATCTCTGTGAGTTCCAGGACAGCCAGGACAACTTGCAGAGACCCTGTCTCAAATACCTGACCCCTCATGAGAAAAATGTAGAATAGAGTTTTAGGAAACCAGAGATTTGGCTGCCCATGGGAGTATATTATGAGACTTAGCTGAACTCCGCGAACATCAGCACAACTTCCCTGTGTGAAGAGTGTATCAACGGGACGAGCTGGACACCGAGAGCTTGAAAAACACTTCCGATGGGCTGTGGAGATGGCACGCTGGGTAAAATGCTTGCCGCACAAGCTTGAGGACCTGTGTTTGGATAATGCTAAAAACCAGCTGTGATGGTAGTTCCTGTAATCCCAGGACGGGGTGAGGTAGAGTGGAGCCAGGCGATCCTCAGGGCTTGCTAGCCAGCCAGTCTAGATGAAAGACATCTCAGGTGTAGTGAGAAACCACATCTCGAAATGTCTGCAAATGATAGAGAAGACACCAAAGTGGATCTCTGCCCTCCACATGCCCAGGCGTGGGTGAGTGTACCCCTCACACTCATGAGGACCCCAGCAAACACACAAAATTGAAGGTAGAAGATAAATCAGGATATGTTAGGAAGGCTGATGTGGAGTGGATCAGTTTATAAAAATCTGGCTCTTCCCTCAAACTCTTCTCTGACACATGAGACCCCAGTGCTCAGTTGCCTATGCCTGGTGTGCATGTGATGCCACATCACGTGGACTGGGGCTTTCTTGGGGCTCCAGTGACAGCCGTTATCCAGTATTATATCGTTTTCACCCTAGATTCATGATCTGAATTTTCCTTTGCTTGTTTTTTTTTTTGTATGTACACACATATGTACTCTGTGTGTGTGTGCGTGTCTGCGAGCATGCTGTGTATGTAGCGGTCAGAGATAAACCATGCATGCTGTTTCTCTAGAGCCATCAACCTGTTTTTTTGTTTGTTTTGTTTTGTTCCTATTTTTTTTTGTTCCTATTTTGAGACAGGGTTTCTCTTTGTAGCTTTGGAGCCTGTCCTGGAACTCACTCTGTAGACTAGGCTGATCTCGAACTCACAGAGATCTGCCTGCCTCTGCCTCCCAAGAGTTGGGATCAAAGGCGTGTATCACCACCACCTGGCCAACCTGTTATTTTGAGACAACACCTCTCACTGAGGCCAGAGGCTCCCTAATTGGTTAGGCTCGCTGGCCAGTGACCTTAAGATCCTCCTGTCTCCTTTAGCCTCCTTCCAACCATGGGATTACAGACACATGCCATTGTACCCAGCTTCTTAGGTGAGTGCTGGTGATCAAATCCACACCCTCTGCTTGTGCAAGGAAGACTTTACTGACTCAGCACTCCCACAAACTCTCTGCTTATTTTTATTAATTTTCTTTGCCCAAGATGTGTTAGGTTTTGTGTGCTGTAAAAGTTGGCTGGCCAAGGAGGCTGGTGGTGAGTAGAGAATATACCATCTGTCGTGGCTCTGTGCTCTTTCTCTCCAGAGCAAACCACTGGGAGGCCTGTTACAGCAAAGTCATCAGGGGAAACTTGGGTGGTTATGGAAGCTAAGTGTTGTGCTGAGCACTTGCTTGCTTAGGTCTAGGCACTCCATAGACCTGTACTGCACCACCCAATCTTACTAATCTGACCAGGGCCTTCACATGGACTCTTTAGAAGCAGGAGGGTCTACATGCCTTCTGGATTTTCCCTGTTATCTGACTCCAAGGCCCAGAGCTTTATCTAAACTCTCTGTGGTTGAGCCAGAGGCCTGGAACACTCACTGCTGGCAAGATGGGCTTAGGGAAGTTCAGTGTGCAGCTTTCAGCCTTGTCACCTCTGCTGTGGTTGATCTTAGGTGCCAACGCCACTGGAGTAAAGACTATCTAGATCCTGGGTGTGGTGGCTTAAAACAGAATGGCTCCCATAGGCTCGTGCGTTTGAATGCTTGGTCTCCAATCAGTGGAACTGTCAGGGGAGGGCTAGGAGGTGTGGTCTTATTGGAGGAGGTGTGTGACGGGGGCAGGCTTCAAGGTTTCGAAAGCCCACATCATTCCTGGTCTATTTCTCCCTGCCTCATACTTGGGTATCACGATGTGAGCTCTTTGCTGGGTGGCGGTGGCACATCCCTTTAATCTCAGTACTTGGGAGGCAGACAGGTAGATCTCTGTGAGCTCAAGGTCAGCCTGGTCTATGGAGTGAGTTCCAGGACAACCAGGGCTATTAAATAGAAAAATCCTTGCTCCAGTGCCATGCCTTTCCTGTCTGCTGCCATGCTCCCTGCTATGCCATGCCTTGCCTGTGCTATGATATTCATGGACTCATCCTCTGAAACTGTGAACCCAAATAAACTCTTCTATAAGTTACCTTGGTCATGGTGTCTAGAAAAGAAACTAAGAAACTCGATAAAGAATTGTTTTGAGTTTACCTGTAAAGGCGTGGCCAGAGAAGCCGTGAGGCTCAGTAGAGTAGGTGAAAGAACCCTCTGTGAATGTGTGTGAGTACCATCCAATTGGCCAAGGAGACACTGAGAACAAAACCAGAAAAAAATTAAATGTGTGGATCTAGTGCTCCCTGGAGTCTATGGCTCTTCTCCTTGTCCACTGACTCTATGTGCCTGGCCCCGGTCTCTCAGGACTTACATGGTGTCTCAGCCTTTTGGATTCAGTCTGAGAATGACATACTCAGCTTCCTTTGCCCTTTTTATTTTAAAGATACACTTTTATGTCAGATTAAGTGTCTGTTTCTGTGTGGCATGGCCTGTGGGTGCAGGTGCTATGTAGTCCATAAGAGGGCGCTGGATCCCCTTAGAGCTGGAGTTACAGGGGCCTGAGTCACCTGACATGGAGGAGCTGTAGGAGCTCTTAAACACTAGGCTGGCTCTCCAGCCCCTTGGCTTCCCTTGGGACTTTGACTAAGACACTATAGATATCCCAGGCTCTTCTGCTTGCTGCTAGTTTTAGGCTCCATGACCCTATGAGCCAAGCCCCCTAATAAGTTATATGTTGGTTGACATCTGTCTGTGTATCTATCTGCCTGCTCACCTCTCAGTCATTGGGGTGTGCGGGGACTCGTGTCGCACACCTGAAATAATGAACAAAACTTGGAGGAAGGGTTAGCTGAGCTGAGGGGAGCTTTTCTTTTTTCTTTTTTTAAAATCTCCTTTCAAGTCAACTGTGAGCTGTTTCTTCTCTGGGAAATCCATAAATGTAAAGCAAGTACATAGCCTTTGCTTTTAGTAGAAAACAAGGGCCAGGTGGTGAAAAAAGAGAGAGCAAAAACAAAAGAAAGCAGAACCCTGGAAATCTTAGAAGTCTTTGTTTTTACTTTTGTTGTACTGGAACTTGCTTTATAGACCAGGCTGATCTTGAACTCAGAAACCCACCCGCCTTTGCCTCCAGTGTACTGGTACTAAAGGTGTATACCCCCATGTCTGGTTGACACTGAATCTTTTTGACACAGTGAAGGACAATTTTGGAAATGTGCTGGTTACTAGAAAAATACATACAGAGCTACACACAGGGTTTCTATTGTTCTGACTCACCATTCAGTCATATCAATTTGATTGATAGATGATAGGTATTAGATTCCCGGTTGCTAGATTCCTCTGCCACCGATGCAATAAGCCAAATCAAACTGAATTGATAAATTCAGGTTTAATGAACAGAACAAAGCAACTCCTGGGTGACCTTTGGGAAGGTAGGGGAGGAATCACACGGCAAATATGGCTACCAGGTCTTACATAGCTTGTAGGCGTGGTCTTTGGTGGGCTTTCTCAGGGATGGGGTTTGGAATGGGAGGAGTCAGGCCAGAGTGTGGAACGGGACCCCTGGCTGGAGATCCCCAACCATGGGAATTCAAGTTCCTTATTATGAAAATGGGAAAGCTGGGTAAGGACCACGAAAGCTATAAAATGGACATCCTCATGTTAGGGGATTGACTCTCAGTTTTATGTGGTGTTTCTCTCTAAGAATTACCTAGGAGGAAGCTGCTTAACCAGGCTGCCATAACTGGGCAGTTGTGCAGAATCTCTGCAAGAGATTTGCACATTTGTGTGGCCTTGTTCTTAAGAACCCTGGGGGAGCCTGGGTCACAGTAGTTTCCAGGTAGGAGGGGAATCACAAAGAGAATGTCCTCCCAACACTTTTTATAAGGGTAGGCCAACAGAAAAAGGCAGGGACTAAACTCTTAGCCAGCAGCAAGCAACCGCATGTGCTCCTTGGTTCAGCCAACGCGTATCTGTGAGTGAGTCACTGCTTTGTAAGGGCTTCACTGCTAGTCTCAGAGGATAGCCCTTTCCTGGTCCCAAAGAACTCTTTCTATAG
Source organism: Arvicola amphibius (assembly GCF_903992535.2). NCBI lineage: Eukaryota > Metazoa > Chordata > Mammalia > Rodentia > Cricetidae > Arvicola > Arvicola amphibius. The sequence goes on along the minus strand of NC_052047.1, from coordinate 7,504,620 downwards.
TTCTCTATTAAACTTAGCCTTTTAAAATTATGTTTATTTACTGTGGCAGGCACGGGAGAGTGTGTATGTCACAACACTCCTGTGGCGGTAGGAGGACCTCTTGGAGGACTTGGTTTGTCCCTCTGCTATGTTGCTCCTGGGAATTGAATTCTGTCTGGCTTGGTGGCGAGCGCTACCCACTGCGCAGCCTCCCAGGCCTTTCTCCTGTACCTCAAAGGTCTTCGGATTCAGAACCACATCCTCTCCTCTTCTCGAGCAGCTCAGACCTGAGAGCTCTTGGAGTTTAGGGAAGATGTTTATACGGTCTCCTTGAAGACACCCTGGATTTAAAGGCCAGTCAACCTGCTTGGCATCGGCTAAGACGTAAGTGTGAACAAGGTAACAGACACCTGTATTTGGTGTTGTTCTCACTGCTGTGATTTGACGTGAAGCTACTTAAGGGATGAGAAGTTTATTTTAGTCTGAGGGGATTGAGGTTTGATGGGATGTGGTCCTTCATCATGGGGAAGGCATGGCAAATAGATAGCTTCTTGGCCACAGGTGCTTGTAGCAGTTTGGCCCGTGACATTGTGGGTCAGATGAGAGGAGAACAGTGGCCCTCAGCACACTTTCTGCTTTTTTTTCCCTTTCTATATATTCATCTCAGGGCCCTGGGCCATGGAAAGGTGCCACCAACTTCCAGGCTGGCTCTCCCCCATTGTCTGGTCTTGCAGCTGTTCAGTTCCAACAAAACACACAGAGGCTTTTATTGATTATAAACTGGTTGGCCTATTAGCTCAGGGTTATTATTAACTAGCTCTTACAACTTACCCATAATTCTTATTCATGTTTAGCCACGTGACTTCGTAACTTACTCAGTAAGGCATTCTCATCTTGCTTCCTCTGTGTCTGGGTAGCCACTGCAGATTGAGCCTTTCCTCTCCCCAGAATTCTCCTACTTTGGTCATCCCGTCTATACTTCCTGTCTGGCTACTTGCCAATCAGCATTTTCTTAAACCAATACAAATGACAATGTTTACAGGGTACAAGAGCACCCATGCCATTGGTTAAGGGCAGAACAGTAATGAATGGATTAGGTTTCACAGTTGGTTGTATCAGATAATCTAATATTTTAGGACTGCAAAGGTTGTTAGAAATCATGAAAGCGTAAGGGAGCATTTATTTGTCACCAAAATGCAAACATTTTGAGAGTGAAAAAGGATGCTGTTAAAGTATATGCGAAGTGGCCGGGGAATGTAGCTTAGCAGGGAGAACGTTTGCCTAGAATGCATGAAATCCTGGTTTGACTACCACATTCATGGGACAGATGGTGTGTGTACATGTGTCATCCTGACACTCATGGGGGAGAAAACACAAGATGCTGAAATGTAAGGTCATTCTTAGCCACGGAGGAGTGAGTTTGAGGGCAGCCTGGGCTATGTGAGACTCAGACAAAAAAAAAAGATTCTTTCTCTTTATCACACACACACACACACACACACACACACACACACACACACAAAACCTCCACCCTGGACAAATTTCATACTGTGCATTTACTGTTAATTGAATTTTATCTATTTTTTTTTTTTTTTTAGATTTATATATCACATATACAGTGTTCTGCCTGCAGGCCAGAAGAGGGCACCAGATCCCATTACAGATGGTTGTGATCCACCAAGTGGTTACTGGGATTTAGGATCTCTGGAAGAGCAGGCAGCATTCTTAATCCCTGAACCAGCTCTCCAGCCCCTAAATTTTATCTTTTTTTTTTAAAAATAAAAAAGTACATAGTTTTATTCAGAATCATAGACCTTGTCGTGTTAACCGTGGACTGGGCATGTCGGCCTGTGTCAGTGGTTCCCAGCCTTCCTAGTGCTGTGACTCTAATACAGTTCCTCTTGTTGAGTTGAGATCAACCATAAAATTATTTTCATTGTACTTCATAACTGTAATTTCCCTACTGTGATGAATCATAATGTAAATATTTGTGTATTCTCATGGTTTTAGGCAATCCCTAAAGTGAGCAAGACCCACGTGTTGAGGATCAAATCCCAGCACTCAGGAGACAAAGGCAGGTGGACCTCTGTGGGTTCAAGGACAGCCTACTCTACAGAGAAAGTTCAAGGCTAGCCAGAACTATGTAGTGAGACCCTGTCTAAGAAAGACAGAAAGGAAGGAAGGAAGGAGGGAGAAAGACAAAATGAAATGAAATGCTAACTGTGCCAGAGTTCTAGAGACGTCAATCAGGCTTGGGGACAAAAGGTCCCTCTCTCTTCTTGTGTCCCCATAATTTCTCTGTCACAGTCTGATTAATTGTAATCAATATTGTTTGTTGAGTCAAGATCTTACTGTGTAGCCCTGGCTGGCCTTGAGCTCAAAGAGATCCACCTGCCCTGGTTTCTTGAGTACTGGGATTAGAGGTGTGCGCCATTGTGCAGGCCTAAATAATGGTGGATTTTTAGATAAATTCTTTCTAGATTACTGTAGACCCTAAAGCAGGATTAAATGTCTTCATAAGAGAAGAAAAAGGCTGAGGATGTAGCTCAGTGGTAGGCTTTTTGCCTAGGAAGGTCAAATCAATACTGGGCAGAGATGGGGGTTATACAAACCCAAGGCCTCTGGAAACAGAGGCTTGAAGAGGGAAAAGATCCTTGCGAGGGCTTAGAGGGGAGCCTGACCTGCACTACAGACGCCTTGATTGCAGATTTCTGGCTTCCATTAAGGTGAAAACTGCTATTTGGTGTTGCAGAGGAGTCCTGCCTGAAGGAAGGGGAAGGAGCTTCCCAGGAGGTAAGGCAAGCCTGGAGCCTCTCCTTTTCTGAGGTTGCCATGGGCGCCAGCATCTTTGGGGGGGCTGTGTTGGTTTTGCAGTCTTCAGGTGAGAAGGAACACTGCCCTTCTAGCAGTTTTCTGACTTCCGGATACAGCTTTGTTTACAGAGCCATTCCTAAACAAAACCCCAAACCAAAGCCAGTTCACAAGTTTGGTTATGAACAAGCAAACATACTGGGGCGCATGTGCACTCAGTACCAGTGTGTTTAAACAGAAATAAGGGCTGCCTGGACGTTTCCTCTGCAGGGTGGATTCTGGAACAATCATTCAGCATTTGGTTGGAGGAAATAAAGGAGGCTAAATATTTTTCCTGGATAGTATTAAATGAGCTAGTAAATCCTAGATTGTGAGCTAACTATATAAACCACACGTGTACACAAAGATATATGTTGGCCAGCTTCCAGAAATGTTTATTTCTGCACATAGATGTTTCTTTTTGTGATTTTGAGACAGGGTCTCTTATAGCCTTGAACTCCTGGTCCCCTTGTCTCCATTTCCCAAGTGCTGGGATTACAGGTTTTTCTCTTCATGCCTGGTAATTTTTTTTTCTTTTTGGTTTTTCGAGACAGGGTTTCTCTGTGGCTTTAGAGCCTGTCCTGGAACTAGCTCTTGTAGACCAGGCTGGTCTCAAACTCACAGAGATCCAACTCCCAAGTGCTGGGATTAAAGGTGTGAGCCATCACAGCCCAGCTGTCTGGTAAAATTTTTAAGTGATGTTTTATTTTATCGAGTGAGTGAGTGTGTGTGTGTGTGTGTGTGTGTGTGTGTGTGTGTGTGTCTGTCTGTCTGTCTGTCTGTCTGTCTGTCTGTCTCTCTCTCTCTGTGTCTGTGTCTGTCTCTGTCTCTGTCTCTCTCTCTCTGTCTGTCTGTGTGTGTGTGTGTGTGTGTGTGTGATGCCACTGAGCACCTGTTGTCAGGGGTAAATTGGTTCCATGGGAGTTCAAAGACGGACAGGTCACTATGTTTGGCAGCAAGGCACCTTTGTTGGTGAGCCATCTCACTGGCCCCCTTTTGAGAGTAAGTCCCTTCACAACTTCTAGTGGGGAGAGTGTGGGCAACTGGTTGGAGCTGCAGAGGAGATTCCTACTTCTTTCATGCCCACTGGGGGATGGGGGTAGCTTTCTCTGCAATGTTTGCTTAACTTAACAGGTTCCGTTCAGTTTGCAGGTCACCCTACTTTTTCAGCTCCAAAAACAGTTCCTGACTGTCAACTGTAAAGCTAGTTTGGTCTTACTAAGGATTTAGAGCCGTTTCAATTATGGTCTGGACCCTACTGCTTTCAGCGTTCCTTCTCAGGCTTAATCTTAAAACTGTTTGTGCTGCAGCGGAATACACGTGCAGGCTTTTTTGTTCTTTGTTTTAGTAAGGGCTAGCACCACAGCGGCGTGGGATGTGGATCCTCGGGAAACTCGAGCGTGCGGGTTGGGTGAAGGTTAGCATTTGAGAAGCATTTTCTGCACTATGTGCTAAGTGTGGGTGGACTAAGGGAAGCTTAGACTGGAATCTCCTCCGGGGAGGGGAGTGACAAACAGTCTCCTCCCTGCTCACCCTCTTAAAGAGTCTGTAAGGGATCTGGCTATTTAGCCCCAGGATGACTATTGGACCACCACGCAGCCCAGTACCATCTCCTCTTCAGTTTCAGATTCCTGTGTGTAAGTGCTGGAATTACACTCCTGCGACACTGCCGCTCCGGTCCGTGCCAGGGAGGTGTTGGCAGAGTGATTAAGGAGGCTTGTGGAGAGCGAACACGCTTTCTCCTTTCCAGCCCGGTAGGCTTCAGCCCTGCGGCTGGCTGGGTAAGGAAGGAGGCGTGGGGGGAGCCAGGAGAGGCGGTGACTGCTCACCCTTGCTCTGCAGTTTCCCACGGAAAGCTTTTCCCACGAGGTCATTTTGCACGTTCACAAAACAAGGTTTTCCGCAGTGTCCGGGAGACCACAGATTCTGTGGGTGAAGATGGAAAGTCTGCTCCCGAAAGGACCTTTGCTGGGAGTGCAGTGCACGGGGGCGGGGGAGAGGCGGGACGGAAGGCAGCGGCTCACAAGGCAGCGTGCCCCTGGGACTCAGTCGTGCCAGGGAGCTCCCTGTTGGGTGGCGAGGGGGGTGGGGCAAGGGCAGAGTGCAGTAAAAGGGGCTCCCAGCACCCGAAAGCAAGCCAGTGGCTTGCTACCCGCATAGCCCGCAGCCCACGCCAAGACACAGGGAACCTGCAGGGATCCTCACTGCCCCAGGGCCTCGGTGAGTCACCGCGGGGTTGTCGCAATCGCTCCCCGGAGGAAATCAGGCCCGGGGTGGGGCACGTTCCTGGCTGCCTTCGTGAGCTCTGACCGCACCAACCAGGGTGTCCCCTAGATCGCCGCCAGCTGGGTCTTCTCGCCCAACACTCCGATCTGCTCCTGCCGCGGTGTGGCCGCAGCTTGGCCTGGGCCTCTAGTGGAGAGTTAGCCCTTGGGACAGCAGGGACCCCAGAAGAGGAAGGAAGGAGATCGCCGTGGTTCTGAGAGTTCTCCCTCTCCTCTTCGCTCCGCAGAGCTCAAGGGAGTGAGGCGAGCGGCTCTGACTCCCCGGAGCCGGGCTCCAGGTCGGACGCTGTATTTTCCGAGCTGCGCTGGGCTGCCCAGGACTCGGGTATCTATCTACTGCGCTCGGATCTCCTGGGGACGTCTCCCAGAGGGCGTGCCGAGACATGGAGGGCACTGACCTGGCGGTGAAGCTCCTGTCCACCTGGCTGACGCTGGTAGTCGGCCTCATCCTGTTGCCCTCGGTCTTCGGATTATCTCTAGGCATCTCGGAGGTCTACATGAAGATCCTGGTGAAAACCTTGGAGGTGAGCGCTGCGGGGGAAGGATGCGGAGCCCCGACTGCTGAGAACTTAGGGAGCCTGAACTTAGAATGGTGGGAGCCTTTTGAGCAAAGGGTCGGGGTGGGACGTTGGGTAGGGGGGGATAGAGATGGATTGGGGATCTGGTCTGTCTTAGCGAGAGAGACAGCGACCCGCCTCAGAGGAGCCCTTGCCCCCGGGCTCTGCCATCACTAGTTCACTCGCTAGATGAACTCTATGACAGACCTTTGCTACATCAGCAGGTTCATTGCCCACTGTGCCTGCACGGCAAGCTGTCAGTCACTTCGTTGTGAGTTTTTTACAGCCCCAGGTTTCAGAGGTCCTTTTGTGCCCACAGAGATCACGTTTCACTTCATGCCCAAGATAAGAAACCAGTGGCTGGGTGGCAGAAAAAGAATCTGATTTTATTTTAGTGGAGTCACGGGGATTTTTTTTTTTATTAAAGATTTCCATCTCCTCCCCCTTCCCTCCCCTCCCTTCCACCCATACCCCCACTCCACCCCTCTCCAAGACAAAGAGCCATCAGGGTTCCCTTCACTATGTTAAGTCCAAGGTCCTCCCAGCTCCCCCTAAGTAGTCACGGGGATTTTTATCTAACCAGGGGCACTGGCAGACCATCACAAAGGTTCTTGGACCTCAGTTTGGCCTAGGGTGTGTTTCCAAATTCTCCTAAGGATGTTAGGTGTGACTGAGTGGAGGTTGGAGAGACACTTCAGCTTAACTTTATACAAGTCTTTAGTAAAATTCAGGAGGCCTCACCATGCAGGGAGGCAAGTGCCAGGAGACTCAGCGCTCCAAGGTTTGTTTGAATTCGCGCACAGACAGTGGTCTTAATGGAGAGGGGCCCTGTAGGCTGTACAGATTTGCCTAGATTTTGGTACTTAACTCTCATCCCTGTTTCCCAGTATCTGATCTAACAAGGTCATCTGACTCCAGTACTTTATAGCACTCACCTACCAAATAGGAGTACCAACACCTATTTGCATATCATTTTCATCTGTCTGTCTGTTTGTCTGTCTGTTTTGAGACAGGCTATCATTCTTGGAGCCCTAGCTGGCTTTGAAAATCTTTTTTGTTTTGTTTTGTTTTTCGAGACAGGGTTTCTCTGTAGCTTTGGAGCCTGTCCTGGAACTAGCTCTTAGACAGGCTGACATTGAACTCACAGAGATCCACCTGCCTCTGCCTCCCGAATGCTGGGATTAAAGGCATGAGGCACCACTGCCCGGCTGGCTTTGAAATTCTTGACAATCCACTTACCTCAGGCTACCAAGTTCTGGTTTTTCGAGACAGGGTTTCTCTGCAGTTTTGGAGCCTATCCTGGCACTAGCTCTTGTAGACAAGGCTGGCCTTGAACTCACAGAGCTCCACCTGCCTCTGCCTCCCAAATGCTGGAATTAGAGGTGTGCACCACCACCGCCCCACAAAGTTCTTTTTAAATGTGAAAATAAGTGGGTACACAGAACCCCTAGCAGGGTGCCTGTTTATTTGCTGCCCTGTGTGTTTGGTGTGATTAAGTGAACGGTATGGTTGTTAGAGTTGGCTGTCTTTGTTTCTCCAGCTTCTCTATTACCACTCACAACTGTGTGTGTTTTTTTTTTTTTTTTTTTTCTGGCCTGTACTTTCGGTCCTCCTGTAGGATTTGGCTCTGTCTCTTCTTAGTAAAGGAGTGGCTCCTAGATGTCTATCTCTACCCCATGGCTGCCTGCTGCTGCTTTCCCTAGATGTTTATCTATCTCTACCCAATGGCTGCCTGCTACTGCTTTCTTCTGGACTTTTTCTTTGTGGCTACTTCTTTGCTGAATCCTTGAAGCTATATTAGATTCTTTATCTCCAGTCTGCTGCTCGCTCTCTGCTTTTTTTTTTTCCAAGATGGCATCTCACTATGTAGCTCAGTCTGGCCTCAAACTCTGGATCCTGCTGCCTCAGGCTCCCAAACACTGGCTGAAGAGGTGTGTACTACCTTGCCAGCAAGCTCTTGTCTGTTTGTCTGTTCTTCTCATCGCCGGTACACAGTGTGGTCACACTGTACTCTGAGTGTGTTCCTCGCTCTGTTAGACATTCTAGCATGCTCACACCGCAGCAAATGAGCCTTTCCTCCTGGGCTCCTGAAATGATTGAGCTGGTTTCCTGGGTAGCAGTGCCATTTGGAGAGCGAGATAAGGGGAATCACACACTTTGCTTCTAGGTGCTTATTACTGCCTTTTTGCTTTAATCTTTTCTGGGCAGCTAAAGATACGGCAAGGAGGGAGTTACCACTTAGCTATTCTCAGCTGGTAAATTACTATATTTGATAAGATGATTACCAGGCCAGGCTCTGACTTTGAGTTTGTTTGACAGGGCCTCGAGTTTTCCACCTAGAACAGAAAGAAACTCTACAGATAGATGGTCTCTCTCTCTCTCTCTCTCCACGTGTATGATTTAAACCCAAACAACATACACTCATATATATATATATACACACACACACAGCACATACACACACATGCGCACACATACACACAGGACACATACCACAATACCACACCATGTATATACACAGCACATACATACACCCAACCCCACTACACACACACACACACACACACACACACACACACACTATAGCTCAAGTTAACCTGGAACTCAGAACTCAGTATATGAGTCAATCTGCCATCTGAACTGACTTCAAATGGTATTGGCCCCCAAGTTCATGTTTTGAATTACTGATGTGAGCTTCTACACCTAGTGTCAGAGGTGAATTTCTTGATAATTGGAGAAGTTTGTCTTCAAAAGAAGTCTTTTCATTTTTTTAAAATTAAAAATAGACCCTTTCTTGGGAGACAGGATCTCATGTGGTCCAAACAGTCTTTGAGTTGCTGTGTAGCTGAGGATGCTCTTGCCTATCCCAACATCCTGTCTCCACCTCCCAAGTTCTAGGATTCCAAGCACGCAACACTGCTTACAGTTCCATTCGATGCTGGGAATGGAAACAGGTCTTCATGCCTGGCCATCTCCAGAACTTGTCATTAGTTTTCTAAGTTGATGTACAAAGCAGCGAGTCTCGTGGCATTTTCACTCAGTGATGCTGATACCGTCTGATGTTTTAGGTCTCCTTCCTCCTAACTTCTCGTAAGGAATGCTATTCTAGTTAAAGCAGACATACTGTTAATCTTGGACAGTAAGTGGGAGCCAATGTAAGCAGTCATCTTCACTGCCAAGCTATTAGATTAGGGGGTGTTTGACATATACAGGATTTAGGTAGCGATTCATTTTGTGAATCGGTTGATTGTTGGTCATGGCTGCCTAGAGCTCCTAATAGGGACTCATCAGGGAAGAAAGGTGTGACCCCAGGTTAACATTCTTCCCCCAGAACAGTGCTGTCTCAGGCACTTCCCAAAGGCTAGACTGGCTGCAGTGGATGGCTATCTCCAGTGTAGGGATAAGTTCCGGTGGAATCGTTTAGTCTTAGAACATATTTAGCTCTCTGTATATCAGCATTCAACGAAGTTAATTTTATAGACCCAGTACCTTTGTTATTCCTATTGCCCAGTAAGTGCTCAGTTAATTTGGTTCTGGGTTGTCTCAAGAATATTCTTCACATACACACACACACACACACACACACACACACCACACACACACGTCTCACTATTTAACTTTAGCTGGCTTGGAGGAACTTTGAATATGAGTCCAACTTGGGTATATATCAAGTCGCAGATCCTGTCTCAAGAAACTAACAAGAAAACAAATAAGCAAACCACAGAGATCTGCCTGCCTCTGCCTCCCTAGTCCTGGGATTAAAGGCGTGCTCCATATTGCCTATGTGTTGTTTAAAAAGATCATTTAGTCTTGCCACTGTGTGTTTACCTTAGTTTTCTTACTGTTGGTAGATGGTTTTATAATGATCACACTCAGGTTCTGGAGGTTGAGTTGGGTGTGGATGTCTGCTTGTTATACTGTCAGGGTAGCTCTGCTTACTGCAGGGCTTATTAGACTGCCAGGATAGCTCACTGAAACCACAGGTATCATCCTATCAAGCCCAGCAAACAGAGACAGGAGGATTGCTCGGAGCTTGAGGACAGCCTAGGTTGCAGCATGAGACCTTGTCTTGAGAAAACATCCTGTGAGCCCTCTTGATGGCTCATAAGAATTGTTACTATTGGGACTGGAGAGGTGGATCAGTAACTAAAAAGGTGCTGGCTGCTCTTCCAGAGGACTGGGTTCGAGTCCCAGCACCCACATGGTCTGGGATTCTAGCTCCAAGGGGTTCCAATGCTCTCTCCTGGCCTCCTCAGGCACTGTAAATTGTGGTGAACAGGCATACGTGCAGGCAAAGCACCATGCACGTAAAATTAGTAAGTCTAAAAAATTAAAATGAAAAAAGTATTATTATGATTAATTTTGGCTTTTATGAGACAGGATCTAAGAATTATTATTATTATTTTAATTGTTACATGTTTACTTTAATAAATGGAATTTATTATATATATGCATATATAATACATGGAATATCTATCTATCTATGTCTATTTATATGGGCATGAAAGCAGAAATGACTATCTGGGGAGGAAGCTGGTGGCAGAGGGTGAAGGGATAGAGGGCAGATATGTGGGGATTATGGTCAGAATAGATGATGCAGCTGAATGAAGATGTCTTTATGAAACCCATCACTGTGTACAAGGAATAAAAAGATGCTGAGATATTTTAGGTGGAAGCAGAGCAAAATCTTTCTATCTGCTAACTCATATCTGTTAAACACTATAGAAATATTAACGTTTCCTTTGTCTGACACGGTGGTCGTACCTATGATCTCAACACTCAAAAGGCCGAGGAAGGCTGTCGTAAGTTTGAGGCCAGGTTGAGCCTGGTGAGAGGGTACTTATCACCTAGCCTGATGACCTGAGTTTGGTCCTTGAAACCTACATACATGGTGAGTCAGAGAGGGGACCATGGCAAGTTGTCCTCTGACCTCCACACATGCTGAGTTGTACATGCCCACAGGTTCTAGTAGCCATCACGTTCTCTGTGAGCTATTATTTGATGTCTCCTTCTCCTCCCTCCTTTCCTCCTTCTCTGTCATTAAGTAGGACAGGATCTCCTTGCAGTGTGGCATTAAGGTAGTGAGGGGCATTGACTTTTCTTGCTTTGTTTCTTCCGTTAGAGAAAATACTTCTAATCTTAAAAGTTGTTACATTTATTTATTGTATTATATTATTATTCTTTAGAACTTATATGTGATTACATATCATTATGTACTATATATAATTACATATTATTATTTACATGCCTGTAAATGTTACATAGTTATATTACATTATTATTTTTATAAATTGCTATTATACACACATATATTATATATATTTACATATGTGCTTGCATAATAATTATTATTTGAGCATCTTCTGCATGCTGCTTTCTCAGTTGCTAGGTGTCCTTAGATATGAATACATGTCCTTGGTATGGCGAGCTGTTTGAAGATGAGGCTTGAGTATTTGGGACAGGATCACTTCAGTGAGTGTGCAGACCTGTGATTTCTAAGGGGTATATAAGAACCTACTATGTAATATGCATGCCAAAGATTAGTTAATGTTGGGGGAAATTGTTTTGGGATTCAAACTGAGAAGTAAAACTTCAGACTGAGGCGGTGTCCTCAGGAGAAATCCTCCCCCTGGATGGTCAAATGTATTGTCAGAATTCCTAGTGTGTGTGTGTGTGTGTGTGTGTGTGTGTGTGTGTGTGTGTGTGTGAGGTTTTCATGTTTATCCAACAGCAGTGTAGGTTAAACACTGCAAGGTGCCCGCTGCTCTCAACCCTCCAAGTTAATTGTAAGGTTAGCGATTAAGGTGCGAGAAGGGAGGAGTTGCTTTGCGATAGTCTGAGGTTTACGAGCAAAAAGAAACAAGGAACAGAAAGACAACATAGAACTATTGACAGGAAGAAAGTAGGACAGCCGTGGATACGGCTCGTAGAGGACCCATCGTGGGCCCAGCCCTGGCGTCTCTCGCCAGCCCTGAGAGAAAGGGTTTTGTTAGATGCAATTATTTTCTGATAACGCAGGCACAACAAGCAGGAACCTCTCCACTTTTGTGGACTAAGATGGAGTCATGGACAAGTTCTCCCATGTTTCTGGCTCTCTGGTCTCTGGCAGGTCACTTTGTCACAGCCTTGGTTTCTGCATGTACAGCTCCAGCATCCTCTTGTGTTCTGAGGACTGAACTAGAAGAGGAAATGAAGGCCCTTGACACACAGTTGGTGCTCGGAGTTTAGACTGGGACAATGGGACACTGTGTTGCCTGCTCACACACTGAAATTTAATATGTTCACTTTGATGGTGAACACCCACTCAGCTGATTCTTCTTGCGCTTTCTCTCATCTCTTTACTCTCTCTGCCATCCACAGAACAGTTTTCCATCCTTTGAAAGAGGCGTGCCCGTAATTCCCAGGAGCCGATCACCAAGTTTGTATACCAAGAGAGATGCTCCCTCTGATGTTGGAAATACAATGAGTGTGCTGGAAGGCCCAGGCTGTTTACAACAAGCAATGGCAACAACGAAAAGCTGGGTTTTCATATCTTATTCCATGGGGGCCTGTCATTATTCTTATTGATTTAGGGCAGGAGTTCAGTAGCATTCAGCTGTCGGGGGAAGAATTAGGTTCTCAGTCTGAATCCAGAACCAGGATTTTTAGTCTGTGACTATGACGGACTCTGCCAAGAAGTTCCATTTGGCTACAGATGAGAGCTAGCCGTTATTTTTTGTAAACCTTACAATTTGAATTTTTAGATGATTTTTTATTCATTTTCCTTGTCTCCTTCCCCATCTTTAGTCAATTCTTGACTCGTTACAGCATAAAGTTTTAGAAGTTGTGATTGTCTAGGGTGAGAATCTTATAATTGTGCAAGCTTTGGGCTTGTTTGAAACTCAGAGTTGAAGGCTGGGGATGTGGCTCAGATGGTACAGCGCTGTCTTGGTACACACGGAGCCGTGGGTTTGATTCCTAGCACTACATGAACTGAGCAGCATGGCACACGCCTGTAATCTCAGCACTTGGGAGGTAGAGGCAGGAATATATATATATATATATATGTATATGTATAATACAATATATATATATAATACAATATATCACTAATAATTAAAGAGATAATGAAATTGAGAGGGAGTGGTGGGGACATGAAAAGTGGGAAAAGATAGGGTGAAAGTAATGTAAATATGGTACTCAAGTATGAAATTTTCAAAAAAAAGATAAAAGAAAAAAATTTAAGGTATCCTCATCTCCATAGCTTGGAATACATGAGATTTTTTTTTTTTTAAATCTGGCTTAAAATAAACTTTAGTGAATTTCCCCCTCCAGACTTTGGAAATTAAGTGGTGAGAAACTTGATAGATCCATGCTTTTTAGCTTTCCTTGGGGCTTGAAGATTGAGGTGGGGTGTAGCAGTGGATGTTAAAGCTACTTCTGTATTCAGGGTCCTCTTGTCTGCATGGTCTTGAGGCAGAAGCATTCTGAGAATGCTTGAAGAGATGTGGAGTCTCCAGAAGAACAATCCTGGGACTCCCCCATGAGTGGAGAAGCTGGTTTGGTGAAAGACAAATAGTGGCTTGTTGGGAAAGACACTGATGGTCTGGGGACCTAAACCAAGCGTGAGGTGTGTGAGGAATTGCCTAGTATTCTCCCATCTGCTGGGCACCAGGCAGCTGCTCTCTTTCTATGCTTCCCCACAGGCCCACATCCTCATATTGGGGGTGGAACCCAAGGACTTGCATGTGCTAGGCAAGTGCTCTCTACCACTGCCCTGTCTCCCCAGTCCTCATTTAACTTGTATTTTGACATAGGGACTCAGTAAGTCATGCAGGCTGGTCTTTAAATCCCTAGAATTAGCTATTAGATTTAGTGTAGGCAGGCCTTGAATTTATGATCCTTCTGTAGCAGCCTCCCAAGTAGTTGGACTTACAGATCTGAGTCAGACCTTGCCTGGCTCACTAATCTTTACTGTCACCTTTGGTATTGACCCTCCTTAGAGAGATGATGAAACAGATGCCCTGAGAGCTTAAAGTCTCAGCTGTGGGAAATAATAGGAAGACAAATTCTCCCTGACACCAGGCAGGCTGCAATGCCTCTTGGTTTTCAGTGGTGAATAAGCACACACTGAAAAGTGGTTGTCTCTACAGATTCCCAAGCAGTTGTCTACACAGATTCCCAAGCAGTATGTCTACACAGATTCCCAAGCGGTTGTCTACACAGATTCCTAAGTGGCTCTCTACACAGATTCCCAAGCGGTTGTCTACACAGGTTCCCAAGCAGTATGTCTACACAGATTCCTAAGCGGTTGTCTACACAGATTCCCAAGCGGTTGTCTACACAGATTCCCAAGCAGTATGTCTACACAGATTCCTAAGCGGTTGTCTACACAGATTCACACAGATTCCCAGGCGGTTGTCTACACAGATTCCTGTTGGCTTTGAGGAGCTGTTTCTCCAACCTTGAACAGTTGCTCATCTTGAACAGTTTTTGCAGATCCTTGGTGCTCTCCACTGGAGAAACCTTATATATTCTCAAAGTTCTTGTCTTTGAGTCTGATTTTTATGATGTATGCAGGAAGTTAGCGTGAAGTTATTACCTTCTGTGGATTCTCCTGTTTCTGCCTCCCATCTATTCTATAGGAGAGCTGGGATTATAGATGCTTGCCAACACATCTGGCTTTCTGTGGGCCCTTGGGATTTGAACTGAAATCCTCACACATGCACGGCAAATGCTTTAACCCACTGCACCATCTTCGTAACACTCTCTCTGATAGTCGAGATTTCTTCTTAGACTACTCATCAGGGTTCCCTTTAATGGTGTCATTTTAACCGACTCACATCTTTTAAAGATCTGCTCTCCAAATATAAACCTTCTTTATTTAACATGTGAATTTTGGAGGGTACATAATTGAGTGCTTACCTGCTAAAAGTGCTACGTCATTAAAATTAGAAATGCTCACATCGTTAGTATGTCCTAACTCTCTAGTCTAAGGTGCCTTAGTACGAAATATAAAATCAGGTGGCCACAATAGAAAGGTGAGTTCTAAGAGTAATAACGATTGATTGATTTATTTTATATGATCTTTGACTTTTTACAAGTGATAATAGATGTCAAAGCTTTAGGGGGAAACTATGGAAATTCACCTTTTCCTCAGGTGAGAAAAGATGGGAGCCCAGAGTTTAATGCCTCTCCCCCAAACAAGAAGAGAAAGGCAACCAGGTGAAGACTAAGTCTATTGGTAGTGAGGGGCGACTGGAAGCCTGGAGGACTGGGCCTCTCTCTTTAGGTGTTCTAAGTTAGGTGGCCGTCTCCTGCTTGGCTCCGTGCTGTTATGTATGGTCCTGCTGGAGTCTTGCTCCTTGACCTTCGTGCTATGTTCTAGGCTGTTTATTCTCTTGCTTATTGGAAAAATACAATGTTGAATTTCTCTGTTTTAAGATGGATATCTGAGCCTTTCAAGTTTCTTTCTGTACATTAATAAATCTGTCTTTTCATTCCTTAACGTGTGCTTATATATGATTATAATTATCACAGTGCATTTTAACTCTTACTTTGCCCTTTCCCATTCCTTTCAGATAGTCAGTTTAGACTTTAGTGTCTAGGCTGGGTGTGGTGGCGCACGCCTTTAATTTTAGCACTGGGAGGCAGAGGTAGGCCAATCTGAGTTCGATGCCAGCGCCTGGTCCACAGAGTGAGATCCAGGACAGCTAGAGCTACACAAAGAAATCCTGATTCAGAAAGAAAAAACCCAGATATTAGTATCTGGACTGTAGATATCATTGTAATTGGTTTTAAAAATAAACCTATTTATCTATGTTTCTGTCTGTCTCTCTATCATCTATGCATCATCTATCTGTTTATCAATCTATCATCTGTGTGTCATTTCACTATTATTGATGCATGTATAGGTGTGTCACCTACCATCGTACATGAGTTGTGTATACTCTAGCAGCGAGTCAAGAGCGAGCGAGAGGAGAGCGAGCTAGAAGCGAGAGAGCAGCGAGCGAGCGAGCGAGCGAGCGAGCGAGCGAGCGAGCGAGAGAGCTGAGGCAGGCGAGCGAGCAGCCAAGCGAGCGATCGAGGCGAGCCCCGAGCGAGCGAGAGAGGCGAGCGAGGAGGCGAGCGCGAGCAGCTAGCGAGCGAGCGAGGAGCGAGCAGCGAGCGAGCTGAGCGAGCGAGCAGCAGGAGCGAGCAGCGGGCGAGCGAGCGACAGCGAGCGAGCGAGGGAGCGAGCACCGAGCGCATGCGAGCGAGCGAGCGAGCGAGCGAGCGAGGAGCGAGCACGAGCGAGCAGCGAGCGAGCGAGTCGATAGAGAAGCAGCTAGCGAGCAGCGAGCGAGCGAGCAGCGAGCGAGCTATCTAGCGATCATCTATCTATCTATCTATCTATCTATCTATCTATCTATCTATCACCTATCTATCTATCATCTATCTATCTATCTATCTATCTATCTATCAATCTATCATCTATCTATCTATCATCTATCTATCTATCTATCTATCTATCTATCTATCTATCTATCTATCTGAAAAATAAAATCCACTTGCGCCTTTTAAGTTATGGTGGTAATAATACTAGAAATGCATGAAGAGAGGGCAGACTGTAGCTCAGGTGGGAGAATGCTTGCCTTGCGGGTGTGAAGCTCTGGATTTAATCTCCAGGCTTGCATAAACCAGGTGTGGATTGTCATCTTCATCACAAGGGGAGGTGGAGGCGGGAAAGTCCTGTGCCCAAGGACTGGGGTGGGATCAGCAGTAAAGTGCCTGCCTAGACTGCTCCAGGCACTGACTTTAGTAGTTTAGTTTCTGGTTTTTGTTTGTTGTGCTTTTTAAATCCAAGGTCATTCTTGGCTATTTTTATGAAAAACCTACCGTAGGATCTTTAGTGCAATGATGGGCATTCACGACCTTGCAGGAAATGTGCTGCCCCACCCACTGTGTTATCCTATTAGCACAGGACCCTTCTGATGGGAACTTAGAGGACACTGACTTTTGGTGGCTGAAACAAAAGAGCTAAAGTGGTCATTAAAAACATCTTGGAAGCCCAGTTTGGTGGCTCACGCCTTTAATCCCAGCATTGGGCCTGGCGGGAGGGGGGCAGAGGCAGGTGGATCTCTGTGAGTTCGAGGCCAGCCTGGTGTGCAAGAACTAGTTCCAGGACAGGCTCCAAAGATACAGAGAAACCCTGTCTCGAAAATCCAAAAAAAAAAAAAAAAAAAAAAAAAAAAAAAAAAGTGCAAGTAGGTGTTTTTCAACACAGCATCTAAAGACTCACATACTTTGCCCCGCCCCCTGGGGTTGGTTTGGGATTTGGTGGGTCTTCTTTTCCAACCAGACATTGTTGAAACCATAGCCTATTTTTTTGCCCCGCATGGTTCACAGCTTCCTCAGGAAGTAGGACATGGTCAGTGACAGCTCTAAGTGCACAAAGAAGAACTGTGTTAATCCACTGGGTGAACATAAGACCACTACCGCATGCTGAGCTGAATTTGAGGCAAACTTTATTAAATACTGGCCAGGTTCATACCTGGGATTCCCAGAGAATGGCCGAGAGTTAGTCCTGTGTTTGTGGAACCCTAGAAGGCACGGTCTCTCACCTTGCTCCACTCTGGGATGAGTATACATCCTGATGAGCGTCCTGACTGTGTTCCTCCTGCCAAGTGTGATCAAGCATATCCTGTGCAGCAGGGGCAGCCAACCTTGTTACAGACGTGAAAACGCAGGGCTTGACATCTTATGTAGACAGCAGCCCCAGCTCTCCAGGGAGTCAGTACTCTGTCCTTGGGCAAGCGGGGCTTACAGGCCAGAGGCTTTTTTGTTTTCTGGATCTCTTAAGCCAGAGTGATTTAAACTTAAACCATAACTTTAGCCTTCACCCTAGCAAGAGTGCATCTCAGAGATTCCCTGGGGCGTCTCCCTAATTCAGACGGTGCCCAGCCTTAGTTTTCAACGTCACTTCTGTATGTTTCTGTGTTTGCAAGTGTCTATGGAAGAGTTTCAATGAATGCTTCTTGTTTTGAACAGTGGGCCACATTGCGAATTGAAAAGGGAGCTCCAAAGGAGTCAGTTCTGAAAAGCTCCGCTTCTGTGGGTAAGTCTTGCCTTCTAATCTGACTGTTTAACTACACGAACTGAATGGGTTTAGAGTGCTCAGGCTGTAGTTGGTGCTGCTACTTCTATAGGCCTGAGGCTATTCAGAGTTTGTCTGTGATGTAGTAGAGCAGCTGCCTGGGTTTTGATAGAGTTGTTATCAGGAGGGCTGGGCGGTATGTGTTAGCTCCTCTATGTGTTCTTCCATATATTATTTTATTTCCAAGGCCTGCATTTGAAGAGGATACTCATAGCTTTAAAGATGTAGTCAGCAATTAGCTGAAACACGGACAGGCAACGAGTACTTTCGCCGCTCCAAGCTAACAGGGGTATTCAGCTCATTTGCATATAATCAAGGACATAGTGGGGTTCAATCTGCGTACTTACTACTTGTTTATTTGGTTTTGTGTATGCTTGTTTTGGCGGGGGAATTATTGTTGTCTCTGGTACATTTTCCAGTTGCTGTAGATTATATGGCTGTCTTAATTACTCAGTACTTCACAATAGAATTTCTATGTTTTATACATATATTACTGTTGAGTTTTCTAATCTTTACATTGAAAATTTTGTTAGCTTGAAAACATCAGTAATTATTTTTTCCATTTTGGTTTAGGGTTTCTCTGTGTAGCCCTGGCTGTCCTGGAACTCTCTCTCTGTAGACCAGGCTGGCCTCTAACTCAGAGATCAGGCTAACTCTGCCTCCCAAATCTTGGGATTAGAGGTGTGTGCCACCACCACCTGGCATGGTAATTATTTTTTTCATCTTAGTCTTTTGACTTGTCCTCTGACTTTGCTGTGTGTATGTTTTGATGGCATCAGTAAATTCTTTGTTTTACTTTGATCATTTATATCTTAATTTTGCAACTGACTAATTTTTTTCAAGAGGGCGGGATGAGAGCTGTTCGTCACTTTTTTTTGTTTGTTTTTTCGAGACAGGGTTTCTCTGTGTAGCCTGGACTGTAGTCTTGACTGTCCTGGAACTCGCTCTGTAGACCAGGCTGGCCTGGAACTCACAGAGATCTGCCTGCCTCTACCTCCCGAGTGCTGGGAATAATAAAGGCATGCACTACCATTGCCTGGCTGTTCGTCATTTTTTTTTTAAATCACTATAACAAGTCACGGGGTGGACTACTCTGCTCAGGTGCAGGAGCAGGATGCTGCTCTCGGCTCCCTGAGGATCTCCCACAGGATGGTGGAGCCCAGGTGGTAGGAGGAAGCCCCTCCCACTGTGAGCCAGAAGCAGACAGTGACTCAGGGGTCTGTCTCAAGCTTTAACCACTCATACCTACAAGTACTATCACTAGACTGCCGAAGCAGAACCTTAGTCTCTTCCCTGATGACCTAGGGACTCATTCAAGAGCCCACCTCATAAAAGTCTTAAGTACTTAAGCTTGCCACACTGAGGACCAATCCCCTGACATGGGAACCTTTGAGATTTACACTTAAGCCATCGCAGAACAGAGACTCATCCAAACCATAGCCGAGACCAATCGATCAGAATACTTGGAAGTTAGAACTTGGACGCTGAGGTTTTATCAGGCCTTCATTCTTACTTTTAACCAGATGTTCTCAAAGTATCATCTTTAGATACATCTTACTGCTGAAGGCTGATTGGGAATGCTGCGATAAAGCTGTAGGCTGGACGGATGGCTCGGTGGGCAAGAACAAATAATGACCCAAACGCAGCACCCAGCACCCACGCTGGGTTGTTCACACCAGCGACTCCAGCTCTAGGGAGATCTGATACCTCCGACTGCCTCAGGCACCTGCACCCACGCACACACACTGCATACAGACACACAATGAGAAATAATTCAGATAAATAATAAAGAAATTAAAGAAAACCATCACAACTCTTGTCTGGGGAAGGACTGTATCTCACTGGTAGAGTATATACTTCACATGCATGAAGCTCTAGGACCAGTCTCCAACAGCACCCCGAAACTCCAGGAACAACAGCATCAGATCCTCCAGGGAAAAGTTTAGAGGCATTATATACTGTCCCTTCCTCTGGAAGAGCACTATTGTGTGGTGACAAAGGTCTAGAAAAGTTCCATAGTAAAGAGCATGTTGGTGGAACATGGTGGTATGTGTCTGTAATCCCAGCCCTGGAGGCTGAGGTAGGACCGTGTGTTTGATAGCAGCCTGGGCTACATAGCTGATCCAAAGTCAACTTGAACTATGTTACTAAGACCTTGTTTTTAAAAACTGGAAAAATGAGAGTGCACATGAGAGACAGAGTTTTTTTTCTATTAAATGTAATGCTTTCCTAGGGTTACTTGACTTCAGACTTCTTTTTCCCATACAATCTATGATACCTGTTAGCTTCTGGTAGAAGCAAGTTAAAACCAGCCCTTGTTTACTTACGTGCTTAAAGAATCAGTTTTAGTTGGAGTAAGAACTCGGATAATCATTTCAGACATTACGTTCATAGGAAGTAAAATTTTATAGGATTAGTGACTAAACAGTAAGGAAGAAATAAATCATTAGATTAATCAAAGGCTAAACTTTTCAGAGTCCCGCAGTGGTCCTTGTCTGCCCTGTAGCCTCTCTGATGGAGTGGTCCATCTAGCGTTGCTATCTGTAACGTGGGGGATTCCCAGAGGGCCGAGCTGGCTGTCTCTAACTAAGGAGCAGAGTTTTGTCCCCTCGCTGGTGTTGCCACCAAGGTTAGTTAACAAGGCCCACAAGAAGTTCAGGGGGTGTCCTGTCATGTCCAGTGCACACCCTCTTCCGCTGCATTCAGTGGGCCAACCAGAACATAGTGCAAGTGTGTCTTCATTCCCTACTTCCCCCCTGGCTGCTGGAGGTATTTGCCATGCGTGCATAGCTTCTGGGTTTTGGGGCCAGTTCTGCATACACAGGAGACAGTAGTAAGGGTTTGGAGGGTCTGTTGGGTCTCCTGCTCTCTGCCCTGATGGGTACACGATGTCCTCTACATTCCAGCATCGTAGACGTCTTAGACTTGACCTGGGCAGTGGTTCCAGATGCTGCCACCAAGTTTTTACAGGACTTTAAATTCTCACTCAGTTTGCATGACTTACCCTAGTTTCCAGTTACAGTTTTTTCCTAAACATAATAAAAAATGTAGAAAAATCTTGGCCCTCTGCTTTCGTGTTAAAACTGGTCAAGTGATCAGGTACTTTATAAGAAGAAGTTTATCATCTGAAGGGTTGTGGATGAGGAACTGTAGAACTGTATGCTGTTTGGAGCTGTGGCTATTAGTCGGTAGATTGCTTGTCTGGCATACCTGAAGCCCACACTTCGATCCCAGTGCCACACGAGCTAAGAGAAGTGGTGCACACTTGTAATGCCAGGCACTCAGGATGGTAGAGGCTGGTCAAGATCATCCATGACTGGAGTTTGAGACCAGCTTGGGTTACACAGGATATGCGGGACCCTCGAAGGAAAGAGTGGGAGAAAACACATCATTTAGAGTATGGCTAGCACCTATGACATTTACTGCATTTAATCCAGAGAGGCTGTCCTTTAGCCGGTGAAATTGGAATAAAATCTCTAAGTTATGGACCCTCTGCAACATCTAAGGTTGGCACAGGGTCCTAAGCTCGTTAAAGTGTGGAGCCTGTTGGGAGACAGTCATCCTCAGGCCCCTGCGACAGGTACACATAGATGAACACACAAGAGATGATGTAAGAGGAATTATGATGTGTTCTGTGTTCATTTGTGTGCATTACTCCACGTAAATCATGACTGTATGCTGTTCACCTCTGCCCCACATCTGATTCTATGTTTAGGAAGCCCGGGCTTGGGGCCGTGCCCTGTTGATCCACCCAGTGTTTGGAGTCATTAGGGAAACGGTGTCACAATCCTAGACAGACAGTAGAGGGTGATGAAACACACTGAGCATTTGTGTGCCTGGCTGGTGCAATCATCCATCCATGGGGCATCATGTCTCTGTACCGGAGCCAACAGAAGCACAAGTCAGTGTGGAGCCATCCAGCTCAGGCAAGGGTCACTGGGAGGCCTGGGGCCTTGGGCAGTGTGATTTCTGACATGCCTCTGAATTCTACAGTCCCAATAATACATTTGGAAGACCCGTGAGGCACAGATTGGCTAGGGAGGGGTAGGAACTACTTATCTTTTGCACGCTCATGCAGAGTCTGCTCCCGTAGATGAGTCTGCTCACTCAGATCCTTTCTGCTGCTATTAGTGAAACACACATATATTTTATAACACATCAGGTCTCTCTACCAGTTATGTGCCTTTCGTGTTTTATTTCTTCTGTGCTCTCACTATATAAGCCATCTGCAAGCAAACCTAGGAAAGTAGCATCATCACGGAGAAGTCTATTTTCCTGTCTTTAGCCACGCTCATTCTCCTGTGCCGACTGTAGAAGATGGTGGTGTTGTTGGGCTCAGGATACATTCATGAGCAGGGTCTTCCCTTGCCTGCATCTTTTTGAGATTAGAGGCCTTTCTCTCATTGTTAATATATAGGTGGGGGTTAACCCCTTCAAGTAACTGGCACTCAGTTGGTGGGACTATAATTACTCCCTTACTCTCATCCTTCCTGGGTACCACCTTCACATGTACTCATTACAGCCATGTGAGGAGGAAGGGAAAGACAGGGAAGGAATGCTAATGGCTCCTACATTGGCCCCCCTCCCCCCGACAGGGTTTCTCAGTGTAACAGCCCTTGCTGTCCTGGAACTAGCTCTTGTAGACCAAGCTGGCCTTGAACTCACAAAGATCCATCTGCTTCTGCCTCAGACTGAGATCTTAATAACTTTCATTTAAACTTGTTATAAATAGTACAAGACTTTTAGGACTTAGGAAAACTTATTATTTTTTTAATATAAAGATAGGGTCTCTCTGTGTAGCCCTGGATGGCTTGGAACTCTCTATGTAGATCAGACTGGCCTCAGAGATTCATTTGTCTCTGCCTTCTGAGTGCTGGGGTTAAAAGTGTGTGCTGCCTTGCTTGGACACCCAGAAGAGTGGCTGGCCACACTCTTTGGGTCCTTGATTGATTCCAGTACAATGTTAGGCTTGAACTGGTCATTTTGGCTGTGAAATTTTAGGGGCAGCAGGTGAATTGAGTGTAAGCGTATGATGCAGGGACTGCAGGATGGTTTCCAGCTCAGAGTCAGCTGGCAGGAACATTGGCACTGATCTGAGAGTGAGTCGGACAGGGCCAGCACTGTACGTGGAACTGGGGTGCGCGGAGATGTGGCGCAGTCATTCGGCCTTGGTCCTGGGAAAGTTATTAAGTTGTCTTTGAAAGTCTGTTCTTTTTTTCCCTTGTGGTCCTAATGATCAAACTCAGATCTCATGTATGTGAGTTAAGTGTTGTACCATTGTGCTATTCCTTAGTCCTATAGTCAGTCTAAGTTGGGTAGATTGCTGTAAGTACTATTTATTATCTTGGTTTAAACTCACGGAATACACACCCAGTCCTTACCACCCTAAAGCATGGAGTGCAGTACATTTAACAGAGTCCTCTTAACCTCTGAGCTCTCTTTCCAGCTCCTGTTTGGCTAGTTTTGAAGACAGGGTGTGGTGGTTTAAATCAGAACAGCTGCCATAAGCTCATATGTTTGAATTCTTGATTCCCAATCAGTGGAACTGTTTGGGAAGGATTAGGAGGTGTGGCCTTGTTGGAGAAGGTGTGTCACGGGGGACAGGCTTTGAGGTTTTAAAAGCCCAAGTCATTCTAGTGTCTTTCTTCCTGCTTCCTGCTTGTGTCTCAAGACATGAGCTCCCAGCTGCTGCTCCTGAGCCATCCTTGCCTTCCTGTTGCCTTCCTCCCATCCATGATGATCACAGACTCTCACCCTTTGGAACTGTGAGTTCCCAGTGAACTCTTTGCTCTGTGAGTTGCCTTGGTCACAGCAATGGAGTAGTGACTAAGACACGGGTTTAACTCTACAGCCCTGTCTGGTCTGGAACGCAGATTGGTACAAGCTTGTCTCACATTCCTAAGTCTTTTATCTCAGGCTGCAGGTGGGATCAGTTGTGCTTGGCCCATCATGATCTCTTCTCCCCTACACCCCCAGACTCAGGGTTTCTCTGTGTAACCCTGGCTGTCTTGGAACTCGCTCTGAGGATCAGGCTGGTCTCGAACTCAGATCTGCCTGCCTCTGCCTACTGAGTGTATTAAAGGTGTGTACCACAGCCACCCACCCAGGTATAATTTCTTATTTTTATAAAAATATTTTTATTAGCATAAATGACTATATGTAACTACAGATTTTATTATGACATTTCTATACATATATACATGTTTTCCGGTCACATTCACAAATTCAACCTCTACCCCTTCTCCTCTTCCCTTCCCCCCCACTTCTCAACCCCCTTACTCCTGCTAACACCCTTCCTCTTCCCAACTAACCCCACTTTTACATTTGTCTTTGTGTGTGTGTGTGTGTGTGTGTGTGTGTGTGTGTGTGTGTGAGTGATTCAGTGGGTTTTACTAGGGTTGTTTATGGAGTTTCTCACCCTTCCTCACCAACCATTAGGGAGGGGTAAGGCTCTGTGAGCTCCTTCCTTTCCTTGACAGTCCCAATCTCAGGGAGATTGTGTGCATGTAATCACAACTACTGTGAGTTCAAAGCCATGTCATGCCCAGAGTCAGCTCTCCTCTCTTTTCCCCTGCCTTCCTCTGGCTCTTATGTACTTCCTATTCCTCCTCCTTCCTCAATATGTCCTGAGCCCAGGAAGGGGGATAATTAAGACATCCCATTTATCGCTGTCCATTATTCTCTGTACCTTGACCAGTTATGAATGAATCTTTGTAGCCACTGCAGAGAGAAGCTTCTCTGAGCAAAGCTGACACAGCACTTGTGTGTGCTAAAGGTCTGGCTATCTAGAAAGCACATCGTGGTCCAATCATAGCTTAATATCCACTAACACACAGCAATATTTATATTACCTCAATCGAAAAATTTATTTTAAAAAAGATTTTTTAATTATGTATACAGTATGCTGTCTACACGTATGCCTGCAAGGCAGAAGAGGGCACCAGATCTCATTACAGATGGTTGTGAGCCACCATGTGGTTGCTGGGAATTGAACTCAGGTCTTCCAGGAAGAGTGGCCAGTGCTGCTAACCTCTGAGCCATCTCTCCAACCCCTCAACTGGAAACATTGTTTAAAATTGATGTGGGTGAATTGAAATTCACTCATGGTTCAGCAAAAATGGTTACTAGCTTTCCTCTTTGTTTTACTATGTAACTCCTGCTAAGTAGACCAGGCTGGCCTTGAATTCACAGAGTCACCTGCCTCGTTGTTCTTTTAATTGCAAATATGGAAGTTTTGTGGAAGTTTTTTTTTTTTAACATTTTGTAATTCAAGGAAAGTAAAAAGGAGTTTAGAAGTAAGTGGTTCTGAGAGAAGTTACATTGCTACCTATTTTTTGTCTTTTTTTTTGGAAGGTTTTGTTTTGTTTTTTGAGACAGGCTCTGGTATAGCCAGTTCAGGTTGACCTAGAACCCCCAACCTGCCTCTACCTGAGAATGCCAGCATGTCGCAAGGTACGTAGCTCTGTCTCCTATCTTAGTTTTGACCTGCAGCTGGCAAATGTTTGGTTGTTTACTTGTTTGTTTGAAAACCACAGCTTCCTGTCTCCGTTTAAGTGCAATAAAAGACTTAACCAAGGACCTTGGAGAACAGTTTGGCAGCAGCTGTGTCTTAGTTTAGTTCTCCGCGATGAGAGGACCTCCATGAGTAGAAGCTGTGTGGGGAGGACCTCCCTGAGTAGAAGCCGTGTGGGGAGAACCTCCCTGAGTAGAAGCCGTGTGGGGAGGACCTCCCTGAGTAGAAGCCGTGTGGGGAGGACCTCCACGAGTAGAAGCCGTGTGGGGAGGACCTCCCTGAGTAGAAGCCATGTGGGGAGGACCTCCCTGAGTAGAAGCCGTGTGGGGAGGACCTCCCTGAGTAGAAGCCGTGTGGGGAGGAAAGTGCTTTTACATCATGCTTCTGTGTCATAGTCCATCATCAAAGGAACTCAGGGCAGGAAGTCAGGCAGGAACGTGGAGGCCGGAACTGGGACCGAAACTCTATGGAGTTACTATGGTCACTGCCTGCTTGTTTTTGTTTTTCCTTTCCTTTCCTTTCCTTTCCTTTCCTTTCCTTTCCTTTCCTTTCCTTTCCTTTCCTTTCCTTTCCTTTCCTTTCCTTCTTTTTTCCTCTTCTTTTCTCCTCCTTCCTTTCTTTTTTCTTTTCCTTCCTTCCTTCCTTCCTTCCTTCCTTCCTTCCTTCCTTCCTTCCTTCCTTCCTTCCTTTCTTTCTTTTTATAAAACCCAGGACCACTTGCCCAGAGGTGACAGCACTCAGAATGCCCACCTCAATCACTAATCAAGAAAATGTACCACATGCCTGTCTATAGACCAGTGTGATGGAAGCGTTTTCTTGGCTGAGGTTCTTTCTGCCTTCCCAGATGACTCTGTCATGTGTCAAGTTGACATAACTTCCTGGAAGACTTCATCTTGTGTCAAGTTGACGTATCTAGCAGAATCTACTTACTGAGTGCAGCTGAAGATTGTTCTTTAGCTCACGGCCCACGGCCTCGGCCTCGGCCTCGTAAGACATCAAGCCTATCTAAACTCTGAGTGTGGCTGCACCAGGTGAGCTGACACAGGTGCGTGCCATGAGCTCAAACATGGCTATGATGCCTTTCACAGCAGGCCCGTTGACTTTCAAGTCTTGCTTCAGTACTCTATAGCAGCTGGAGCGAATTAGCTGGACTTAGACGGAGGGAAGAAAGTAGATAAAACTCAATGTTAAGAGAAAAGAAAATATATACTGTGATCACGTTTCTTTAAGATTTCCTGCCATGGGCACTGAGAGTGTGTGGTTGGTGGCAGAATGCTTAGCATGTAAGAACCCTTGAGGTTTTTTTTTTTTTTTTAATTTTTTTCCAAGATAAGGTTTCTCTGTATAGCCCTGGTGGTCTTGGAATTCACTATGTAGATCATTCTACCTCCACCTCCAGAGTGCTGGGATTAAAGGCATACACAACTATGGCCAGCTTGAGCCCCTGAGTTTAAACCCAAGCAGCATAAACACACACACACACACACACACACACACACACACACACACACACACACATTAAAATTTACCATTGAGTATGGATACTCCATATTTAAGTAAATATTTACAGATAAATATAATATAGACGTATGGAAATGATAAATACTGCAAGAGAGCCGTCTTCTAGGAAGGAGGTGGCAAGGTAGGAATTTAATGTTAGCTGTGCTGTAAAGGTGGCTGAAGGTGGGCCTGAGGAGGTTGCTCAGTTGGCAGAATGCTCGCCTAGCATGCATGAAGCCCTGCATTCACTCCCTGGCAGCCTGCAGCCAGGGTGTGGGAGTGCGTTCCTTTCCTTGCTGGGACACCAACTCCCTGGCTCTCAGCTTTGAATCATGATTCTGACAAATGAAGCTACAGGAATGGAAACCTGGCACTTGTCCCAGGAGTCCGACTTGATGCTTACTGCCTTCAAAATACACCTTCCTTTTTAGCTGGGCTAGTTTCTAGAATTTAAAGCTCACCTTCCTTCCTGGTTAGTGTCTAGAATTTAAAGCTCACCTTCCTTCCTGGTTAGTATCTAGAATTTAAAGCTCACCTTCCTTCCTGTTTAGTGTCTAGAATTTAAAACTCGCTTTCCTTTAGCCTGGTTAGTGTCTAGAATTTAAAGCCGAGGAGAATAGGCATTGTTAACAGAAAGGTCTTACTAGAGCGGGACTTGTGAACCACACTGTGGTTTAGACAGGGACCCCATGAGGGTGACTGGGTGACCCTTTGTTGTGGACAGTAGTTTCCCACTTGTGAGATGCTTAGCAGCATTCCTGTGTGATGCCTCTAGGTGACAGCGGGGCACGCCCATCTGACGACCAGGCACGGGAGCTGACCCTCCCATGTCCGCCCCATTGTCGGCTACCACAATAGTGCGTTCAGCGACCGGCATGCACCATTAGTGACATGGTTGACTTTTGTGTCCAACAGAACTTGGTTTCCAGTTTTCAGTGACTGGTTTGGGTGACAGGACAATGTGAGGGGCTATGTGAGTAGCTGTTGGGGGCTATGGACCCAGACCCTGAGTTTCCTGTAAACAGCTTGTTATGCTTGCAGCTGCTTTGAGCAAAACAACTTGTTTTCCTGTGTTTGCAGCTTCTCTGAGCACAGACCCTCAGGAGTTCCTGATGGCAGAGGAGTGGTTTCTGGTGTGTTCGGCTGGGGCGTGGCTATCAGTTAAGGATCCTTATATAAGCGGCTCTGGTACACCATAAAGGGGGCATTCCTTTTTCAAGGATGACCTGGGTCTCTGTCTATGTGTCTTTGTGTGTTTAAATCTCCAGGCCCTTGCTGGGCTCGTGAATGGTCCTGTAGTGCAGGCTCCACACTCCAGGCGTAGAGCCGTAGTACACGTAGTAGTACGGACGGTACACGTAGCATGTTAACAGAGAACACTGGCATTCACGGATGTGTGCTCCTCAAGGAATGGCAGAGGCAGGTTATGCTGCCCCCACTGTGTCTTAACCCAGTGAGAATGAATTGCTGTCTGGGTCTCATCCTAGAGCCACGGATTTGCTTAACTTTAAAGTGGCGTGGAGATGTGTGTCTCTGGCTTATTAGGTTCTGGATGTCCGTGTGTCTGCTGCCCCCACTCCCAGACTGATCATTTGAAATCTTTGCTCCCAACACTATGCACATTATTTATGTGAGAGAAGTCTTATTAGCCCTCATCTTGCTAATGAGGAAGATAAGCAACTCAATCGAGATCACATCACCAGGCAAGGCAGCCTCAAAAGGAGTTGGGATTTGTCCTGTGCAGAAGCCTCTCCTACCACCCCACCCAAAAAAGGAATCGGGATTTGTCCCTTGCTGAAGCCTTCATAGGACCCCTCCCCCCAGAATCCTGCCATTTTTCTGGATCCCCAGTCAGCACCTACTTCTTACCCAGCTGGCTCTCCTATAAATAACACCTTCTCTGCCACTGTCACTGTGACCTAGCAAGAAATGGTCATTTGCCTTCCTCACCCCTTCCCTGATGCTTAGTATAGAATCTTGGTAAAGCCTGACACACAGCATCTTTTGGTTTACAAGTGGAGTGGCTGCTGGCTGGAGTTCCTGCATAGCTTCAGGATGGAGCTGATGACCCTTCTTCAACCCCAGGGCCTAGGGACTGTATTGGTTCCCCCATGACCAGGACAACTTTCAGAGAAGAGTTTATTTGGGTTTTCTGTTTCAGAGGACTGAGAGTCCTCCATGGCGAGTGGCAAGCCTGCAGGAGCAGGGAGCTGAGAGATCAGACCTTGAACAGCAAGCCTGAAGCAGAGCCAACTGGAAGGTGGGGGCAAGGCTTTCAACCCAGCTCAGCCCCAGTGACATACTTCCTCTAACAAGGTGGCACTTCATAAACTTTCCTGAACAGAGCCACCAACTGGGGACCAATTGTTCAAATGCCTGAACTCACGGGAGACATTTCTCATTCGCCACCACAAGAACTAAGGGTTATAGTAATTCTTTGTAGCTAATGTTCTAACTAATCAATCCTGTCTAACAAGTCCTCCAGAAATCTCCAACGAACAGGGTTCAAAGAGCCCCCTGGATCGCCAAACACATGCAGGCACTGGGATGGAGGCAGGTCCCATTGCAGAGGACAGAGGTGCCCATACTTGAGACCCTTCTGACTCTTGCCCTGTGTGTTTCTTCATCTAGGCGTTCATGTGTATCCCTGAAAATGTTCCTCTGTTATCAGCGGTGGCAAGTAGAGTATTATCTTGAGTTTTGGCGGTCATTCTTACAAACTGCTATACCCGAGAAGGGACTGATTTTGGGAATCCCTACTCTAGCCGATCGATATGGTCACCTGAAGTGGTTGTGAGATTGAACTCTTAATCTCTGGTGTCCGACTTTGAATCCCTGCCTTCAATTCCTGCTCTTGGAAAACAGAGGCAGGCGGATCTCTGAGTTCCAGGGCAGCCAGGGCTACGTAGAGAAATCCTGTTTCAAAAAAATATTTAACGTTGAGCTGGGCATGGCCATGCATATCTTGAATCCCAGCACTCTCAGGGGATCTCTGAGTTCGAGGCTAGCTTGGTCAACATGGTGAATTTCAGGTTAGCCAGAAGTCATAGCGAGACCCTGTCTCTCAATTTCTTTTTCATGTTATAATTGAGGACACTGAGGGTGGGCACCAAACCATGAAGTCTAACATGTTTCCCTTTTGTGGAACTTCTTAATTAACTGAGTTATCTATGCATAAATGGGCACAGTTGACTTATACAAGTGTGGGCTGTCATCCAGGGTAAGAATAAGCAGTGTTGAGAGAGCTGCTAAATTGGAATCTTGCCTATTCTTTCAAGTGCTTGTTGGTTTCTCTGTGGTGCTGACAACTGATTATAATGTCTACACCCCACCCCTGACTTTCATGCTTCAAAACACAGGGCTAATTCAGTAAGAAATACTCACTTGAGTTAAAAAGCTTCACATTTTATGATTGTCATTGTTTTAGAAATGTCCTCCGTAGAGCATACAATGACTGATTTTCCTCAGTTGTTGTTTTCAATACAAAAGTAAACGTCTAACACTTTTAGCTTAGCAAGAGTTTTAGTCTATTTCGGCTTATATAACAAAATATGATAATTTGGGTGGTTTAGAAGCAACAGAGATTTATTTTTCACACTTCCAGAAGCTAGGCAGTTCAGTTCAAGGGTTATAGACAAGAGTCTTTCGCTACGTCCTTAGGTGGCAGGGATGAGGGACTTCTCTGAGGTCTTGTGTGTGTGTGTGTGTGTGTGTGTGTGTGTGCGTGCGTGAGTGTGTTGCATGTGGAGGCTAAAGGTCAACAGTAAACAACTTTCTCAGCTGTCTCCATCTTACTGTTTTTGAGCAGGGTCTCATTGAGTTAGTCACCTACCATCTAGTGTGGCCAGCTGGTGAGCTCCAGCAATCTCCACTGGGGTACAATTGTGTACTCTCCAGCTTTGGGATCTCAGCTGAGGTCCTCATGATTGGCATCTCCCAGCTCTGAGAGACATTCTCAAGGACTCCACTCTTGTGACCTAAGTGACCTCCAAATGTCCCATCTCTAAATACCTTCACATTGGGGATTACATTTCAATGTGTGAATTTTATGGCTATACAGCCATTTATCCTAGAACAACAGTTTTATCTGGGCCTTGAAAACCAAGGGACACCAGCAGAAAATCATTTAATGATAAAAAGAAGTGTGTGTGTGTGTGTGTGTGTGTGTGTGTTTATTGACAGACATGCAAACCATGTAAAATAGGATGATAGAAGAAGGTACATTTATTGGAGTTAAGCGTTTGAGTCTTTTCATCCTAAGTAACAGGGTCAACACACCAATTGACCATCCATCACCCTCGAGATACAACGAGCTGGTGAGATCTGTTACTAAACCAAGATACAGCCTCAGCATTCACGTCACAGTCGGGCAGACAGATGTCACAAGATGCAGCCTCAGCTTTATGTCACAGTCCTGCAGACAGATGTCACAGCTAGCTAATTTGGAGCTGGCATTCCTGATGGAGCACTTGTTCTAGCATGTAGATGGTGTACCAGCCTGGTTTTGGCACACACTTGGTTTCTTTGCTTGAGGTTATATTGATCAGTTTGACATAATTGAAAGTACAGCAAGGTTGATTGGACGCTTTTAAAATAATCCCGATTTTAAACAATATAGAAAACAAATAGAATTTAAAGCCATCTTGGGGCTGGGAGTGCAGCTAAGTATAAAACACATGCTTAACCCGCACCAGGCCCTGGGGTCTGTACTCACTCTACAAAGTTAAAATAAATATTGGTGGTTTTGATAAGTGAACCATTGGACTGAGCAGCTTCATTTTACCCAATTTACCCAAGGGTGATGATATAGGGGACCTTGGGATCCCTTCTCCGGGTTTTTAGTTTTATTAATAAAAGAAGAATGGATTTTAATGGGAGCAGGAGAGTTTTTTAGAGTTTAAAAGCAAAGCCCCTCAGGGCAGATAATCTGTAAGTCTCAGCAGCTGCCTGGATGAGGAGAATGGAAAGAAAAAGGAAAAAATAGGTTGTTTAAGCCGGCTTGGATGTCAGACAAGTAGGCACATGGCAGGGGTAGGGGTGGCTTTACAGAAGGAGCAAGGAAGCCAAAGTGTTAGGAGAAACATGCTTGGCTCTGGTTAGTCTCTAGAAGAAAGAGACGGAAACAAGGAAAAAGGAAAAGCTGTACATTTCTCAGACAGAACTGAGAAGCACCTGGACTGCTTGGGCTGTAGGGCTGGGATTTCAGGGAAGGAAAAGATAGTCTCATTAAAATGATTGCTCCTGCCTCTTTAGTGTGGTTTAGAGGAGCCCACTTTCCTAGGTCATTGACCTGGCCCAGGGGAGGGTTAGGTAGGTATCCAGGGCAGGCATTCTGTTCTCTGGACCAGAGGACTCCCCACCCTTGAGTCTTTACTGATACTCTCGACAATGATTCTTGGTTACACGACAGAAAAGCCTTGCTACAAAATGTCAGCAGAAGAAAAACAGATAGCTACTGGTGGGAAGCAAGGCAAAACTAGAACCTAGAAAGATGCCAAGGTGGCTTCCATGGCCCGAAGGCTCAAATATGTAATGATAGACCCGCTTGACCCATGTCTCACTGAGAACCACAGCTGCCACGTGTCTCCACCTAGTAGTCTAGCCCGTACTGTGGTGATGTTGGGCGTGGCCTTACATAATTCTTAGCTTCCATGTGGGGTGGTGTTTACCAGCATCTAAATGTTAATGAGAGCCAGGCAATGTGTCATCGAATTCCACAAATGTATACATGCAATTATTTGAGAAAGACAGTTCCTAAGTGCTTCAGGGGATGAAATCATTTTGGATGGATTAAATTGATGTTGAACCTGCCTGTGGAGATGATTTTTTTTATTTTTTAAAATATTTATTTATTTATTTATGTATACAATATTCTGTCTGCATGTATGCCTGTAGGCCAGAAGAGGGCACCAGACCCCATTACAGATGGTTGTGAGCCACCATGTGGTTGCTGGGAATTGAACTCAGGACCCTTGGAAGAGCAGGCAATGCTCTTAACCTCTGAGCCATCTCTCCAGCCCCCAAAGATTTTATTTATTTATTATGTATACAATATTCCAACTGCATGTGTGCCTGCAGGCCAGAAGAGGGTGCCAGATCTCATTACAGATGGTTGTGAGCCACCATGTGGTTGCTGGGAATTGAACCCAGGTCCTCTGGAAGAACAGTCAGTGCTCTTAACCGCTGAGCCATCTCTCCAGCCCTGGAGATGATTTTTAAACCAGGAAAACGAAGGAAAAGTTCAATTGTGCATGAGGGTGTGTTGGTTTACGGCAGGGAGAGGCAAACAGACCTAAGGTTGTATAGGTGGGCATAAGTAGGCCCTCAGAGCGTGCCAGTTTAGAGCTGTGTTCCTGCCTGAGCCCTAGTACTTGGGCTGCGAGAGACAGGCAGATCCTGACATCTCAATAGCTAGTCAGCCAATGAGAAATGGGGAGTTTCTGGTTCAAAGAGACCTTGTCCCAAGGCAACAAGAGGGACAGCAATAAAGAAAGACACCTGGCCTGGCATTCTGCTCTGGCTTCTGCATGCCTGAGCCTGGATATGTGCATACTCATGTTCATGTACCACACACACACACACACACACACACACACACACACACACACACATGCACTCAACCGTACACACAGCAAAACAGAAATTAGCAAGATTTGAGTTGGCTGTTTATCAAGTCCAGAGGAAAATGAAGATGTCTCACTAAAGTTGTTTAATTACTAGAGGAAGTAAACTTTACTTTTCTTCATATTCCTAAGAGGTGGAACAAAAATGTTGGCTTAAGTCAAAATCACATAATTAAATTGTATTTAAGAAAAATCTCCTTATTATTTAAAAATGATCAGAAAACCATGCCAGGTTAGTACATTAGACAGTTGAAAATTGTGAACTAATAATGTAACTCTTCTCATTTTAAAAAAGAACTAGGTCTGGAGAGAAGGATCAGCGTATGAATTGCTTCTTCCAGGTCCAGGGGCATCTGGTATCTTGGCCCCACAAACATTCGAACTGCCATGCATATATGTACCTACGTCACAATTATTTAAAACCTTTATTTTGTTTTGAAATTATGTGTGTGTGTGTGTGTGTGTGTGTGTATCTGTCTGTCTGACCATATGTGGGTATGTGCACAGGAGTGCAGATGCCATCATAGGCCAGAAGAGGGTGACAGAGCCCCTGGAGCTGGAGTTAACAGGCAGTTGTGAGTTATAGTGTGCTACTTGGGTGCCAGGAACTGATCTTGGATCCTTTGGAAGAGCAGCAAGCATTCTTAACCACTGAGCTACCTTTCCAGCCCCTGTTTTCATTTGTTTTTTTTTTTATTTATTTATTTATTTATTTTTATTTAGAGTTCCTGATTGTCTTGGTGGATATAAATTATCTATGAAAAACTGAAGATTCTTCTGTGGGCTGTGTTTATTTCTATAGTGGTGGGGTCACCTGTAGGAGGTGGGTCCCTTGTTCCATGAAAGCCACAAAGATCTTCAGTTCTTTCTCCTTTTCTCTGAAAGGTTTGTGGCATTTCCCACTTCTGTTTCCTTTCTGAAGCTCTTGGTTAACCCCTCTCCCCGACACCCTCCAAAAATAAAGCAAGCAGTGGAATCAATGCCAAAGCAGGCTGTGCAGAGGAGGCGGGGTGCATGAGGCATGCTCCTATGTTGAGAGAGAGGTTCCTGGGCCCAGGAGGAGAGCTCAATGGTCTTGGGCCTAAAGAGAAGCCTTTGCTTGTGTTAGCCTGGTAAGAAGCCATTGATGTGTGGATGGCCTGGTGACAGGTGGAACCTCAGGAAGGGTCCTTCCCATTTCAGAGCAGTGTGAGGGAGCTTCCCTCGCTTTCCTAGGTCAGAGGCATGGTTTCCCAGCGTGTCTCCCTCCAAGTTCTGTTTGCTCCAGAGCTTAGATTAGCTTCAGAGGAATATCAACTGCTTGGACTCTTCCATTTCCAGAAGGCTCCTCTAGGAGCAGTATGCCCTTCCATCTGTAATTTCTTAGAGACAGAGGTGAACAGTATCAAGAGGAGGGAGCAGCTTCTGGGATGACGTGAGTGCTCCTGAGCTCCTGGTACTCGGCAACCTGGACCAACTCGCTTCACCGGGGTCAGCCCTGCAGCATCAGGATGCAGGGGACTCAGGTGACAACCTGGACCAGCTCGCTTCACCAGGGTCAGCCCTGCAGCATCAGGATTCAGGGGACTCAGGTGACAACCTGGACCAGCTTGCTTCACCAGGGTCAGCCCTGCAGCATCAGGATGCAGGGGACTCAGGTGAAAAGCCCTGACCCATTCTCATTTCAATATATTGAGAAACCTACTGTGGTGAAGACAGCATCATGAAGGAGGGAGACTACAGGCCTTTAAAAAGAAGATAACTTACTTTGGCGATAGTGAAACGTGTGTAGTAAATACATGACATTATTTTTCACGTCATAAGCCGTAATAATACCTCATTACAGCCAGTGACATTCTCTTGGTTTTCGGAGGAGGATACTTAGGGCTTTGTACATGCTGAACAGTTGTACCACTGAGGTACATTCTCAATTTTCTCTTTGGGGAATTTTGGAAGGAGAGAGATATTAAGAGATAAGAAATTGAGACTGGGACTGGAGAGGTGGCCCAGTGGTTAAGAGCACTGACTGCTCTTCCAAAGGACCTGGGTTCAATTCCCAGTATCCACATGGCAGCTCACAACCACCTGTGACTCTAGTTCTAGGGGATCCAACATCCTCACACAGATATACACGCAGGCAAAACACCAATGCACATAAAATAAAAATAAATTACTAAAAAAATAAGAAGAAATTGAGACTAGGTAAAGAGGATGGTATTCTGGTTCCTTGATGGAATACATAATTCAAGTTATGAGCCATGGTGGTCCATGCCTTCCATCCCTGTAACTGGAAGGCAGATCTACGTGAGTTCAGGGCCAGCCTGGTCTACATAGACGCAGGCAGATCTGTGTGAGTTTAGGACTAGCCTGGTCTACTAGTGACAGGCAGATCTACGTGAGTTCAGGGCCAGCCTGGTCTACATAGACCTAGTCTCAACACACACACCACATAAATAAAATTTTTGCAAGACGGAACACACTCCCCCGTAAAATGTGGTGTGGCTTTAGTCGTGTGGGTGCGGATCATTGTTTCATTCACATCCCTTCCGCTTTTTGCCTCCCCGGTGATGTGGGCACCATTCTGCTTGACTAACTTCCTCATTTCTGCTGACTCACAGCAGCTGCATCAGCACGTGCACTTGAGCTCAGGTATCTAAATAGGCGTGTCCCTGTAATCTCACTTATGGTGACCCCACCCACAGGATCTCTTAGCATCAGCGCGTGCTGCTGGCAGGCTTTCAAATCATCCGCTGCCCCGTGAGCTCTCTATGCAATGATCACGGGTCCATTACCTCCTTTAGTCAAACTTGGTTTAAGTTTTGAAACTTTGAAATTGTATTTCAAGATTGGTATGACTTTTTTTTCCCCCCACAGGGTCTTAATACTAGAAGTTTGGGCTACACGGGAAGCTGGGCCTCCTCTTTCCAGCCCGTGCCCAGTGAGTGTTCCCTGTCCTTCAGTTCAACTAGAATGGTTTCTCATCGATTAGTTTTTCCTGTCTTGGAAATCTATGTATGTGGAGTCATGCTGCATGTTCTCTGTGTGTATTCCTTTCCCGTTCAGCAGACGGTCTGGAGGCTTCCTTCTGTCGTATGAAGCAGATTTTTAAAAGCCATTTTTGTGGTATATTCCTTTACACAGACACTGAGGATGTGTTTATCTGTGGTCATATTGGTTGACATTTGGTTTGATTTTGGTTTTTAACCATTAGGAACAGGGCTGCTGAGAACATTGTTGTACAGATATTCTGGTCAATTTTTTGGCTGTAGGATAAGCAACTAACTTGTTCAGCTTTGTTAGAAAGGGCCAGTGGTCTCCTGAAGTGTTTGCACTTACTCACCAAGCACTGCCGGGTGTCCCCTCTGGATCCCGGCTTAGGCTCAGACCACACCCAAACTCTGATTTCCAAGCACAGAGATCCTTTTTATTTTTTCTGCTTTTTCGAGACAGGGTTTCTCTGTAGCTTTGGAGCCTGTCCTGGAACTAGCTCTTGTAGATCAGGTTGGCCTCAAACTCACAGAGATCTGCCTGCCTCTGCCTCCTGAGTGCTGGGATTAGGCTGAGATCCTTTATTGAGCAAGGCAAAGAGACTGAGTGGCTGGGTCTGAATCAGAAACAGCAGCAAAGGGCTTTGCAAGTGTTAGCATGAAGGAGGGCAAAGGGGGAGGAGTCTGTGAATGAGTGAGGATGTGTTGGGAGGTTCTGATTGGGCATTTGATTAGTTTAATCTAAGGGCTGATTAGCAAGGGGAGAAAGGTAAAAGGCAGAATTCGTCATTGCTGGGGTGCAGCGCCGTGGTGTTCACATGGTCCGGTCTGCTGGAGCCCTTCAACTTATCTAAAGCATTTATGGAGAATTTGATACATTTGTTTCATCTGTCTTTTTTCCGGGTTTCTTTGTGGAATTATTTGTGCTTTGATTTGGGTCAGGACCCCAATCTTTCCACCTCAGCCTCCAGAGTGCTGAGGTTATAGGTGTGACCCATCTACCCTACTTGGTTTGTTGAACTGTTTTTAAAACTCTAATGAATTGTAGACTAAGCCTATAAATGACATCGATAGTTTGGAATTCACAAATAGGTAGTAGTGTATTCTGGGGCTGGAGAGATGACTCAGCATTCCCGATGTAGGAAGGAATCTAAAATTACAGTTCAGCTGCTTTTCCAGAGGACAAAGTTCAGTTCCCAGCACCCACGACGGTTCACGATAGTCTATGATTTGAGCTTTAGGGGACTGGACATCTTTTGCCCCCAAAGGTACCTACCTACCTCCACACTCACGTGGCCTAGCACGCACAAACGCTGGGTTGCCTTCCCAGCACTGTTAACTGGATATGGTGGCTCACATCTGTGATCTCAGACGTGGAGATCTGGAGGTAGGAGGATCAGAAGTTCAATGGCCATCTGTTTTCTGATGGTCTTAGGTGACCCACATGAAAGGGCCATTCAGGGGTTGAGACCCACAGTTGAGAAATCAAGAAATGGAACTTGACCAGTTCCCAGAATGTTCTCATGCCCCACCCTTCCCCCAGAGAGTGTACTCTTAATTTTAGATATTTCCATATACAATATCCATAAACAATATTAGAATAGATGATTGTCTGCCTTTTTTTTCAAGACAGGGTTTCTCTGTGTAACAGCCCTGGCTGTCCTGCCTCTGCCTCCCGAGTGCTGAATTAAAGGCGTGTGCCACCACCATCCGGCTGATTGCCTACTTTTGAAAGTGTTTTTGAGAGACGGGGTGTCAGGTAACCCAGGTTTTTCCCACTCTAAAGCTGAGAATGCTGTTGAACTTCTGGCCTTCAACTCCTGAATCGCTGGGATTCAGGGGTGTGCGTAGCTACTTCCGCTCTTTAATAAATTATTTTTATTTGCAATTTTAACTCTATGTGTATTCATGTTTTGCCTGTGTGCATGTCGGTGTACCGTTTATACCTGGCACCCAAGGAGGCAGGCAGACAGCACTGATCTTTGAGAATGGAGCTACAACGTGAGCCACTAAGTGGGTGCTGGGTGTCAGTTTGGGTCCTGTGGAGAAACAGCCACCTTTTAATCCCCGTTTGGACTTTCATATGATGCTGAGGATTGAGCCCACAGCTTTTCAAATGCGAGGCTATCACCTGGCTGACTGAGCTATGCCCTCAGTCCCACCTGCCTTCTTGATAGAGGATGATAACTGAATTGGCTTCTTGATTAATCAAGGTTTGGAATAATGGACTCCTGACCTTTGGACCGTTGGTAGGTTAAGGTTCTACTTGCGCGTGTAATTACCATGTCCTCTTTGGATCTGCAGTAGGCCTGCTTTTCTTAATCGGTGGCTTAGGAAGTTCCCTTTATAACTGGAGGATGGAACGCTTATCTAGGGTGATTTACAACGGGGCAGTTATCCCAAAAGTTCACTCAGCTAATTTAGAGTGAGTTCAGTATGGAGGAGATGGTTTTAACTTCTGCCTCATTTCTGCAGGCCTCTCAGACGTGCTGTTATTTATGCAGAATGGTTCACTAAAGGCAGAGGGCCACAGGGCATCTTGTGCAATTAATCTCTTGCATTAGACCAAGAGCTAGCTCTTAATTTTCATTTTTATCCAAGCATGGTCTATGTTGGCTCAGCCTGAGCATTTTGTATAAGGACAAAGTTCAAATATTCATGGCTTTATTTTCTTAAACTGAGTTGTAAAATTAAAGGAAAATCTCCTAGAATCCATATTTGCTCACTTAAGAAGTGTGGGGTCTGAAAGATCAGGATTAGTTTGTTAAAAAAACTAGACTTTAAAAATCACTGTTATTATTTTATGTGTATGGGTGTTTTACCCGTGTGTATGTCTGTGCACTGTGTATACACCTTGTGCCCCTGGAGGCCAGAAGAGTGTGTCAGAACCCCTGGGACTGGAGTTTATAGGGACCTTTGTAAACTGCCTCTGTTAATGAAACCTGGCTTCTCAGGTAGAGGAGCCGGTGTTCTTAGCCACCGAGCCGTCTCTCCAACTCCTGTTCTTTATGATAGTGTAAGAATTGTTCCTATAGTAATTTGATGTGTGCATGTGGTAAATTTTAGTCTCCTTCTGGACATTTTTTAGTGCCCAAAGAAATATTTTTACTTTTTTTTCTTACCTCCAATTTGATGCCTGATTCATGGTTTTCACTGTATATTGATTATATTAGTTATTTTCTTCCTGTCAGAAGTTTATAATTTAGCAAGTTGGATGCATAGTTTGACCTGCAATAGTTACTGTATCTCAGAAAGAAAATGTTTTGAGTAGTGGCTCCTCATAGGGCCTAGTTTATAAATCCATCTTCAGGTATTGTGTGTCTATTGATCTCGGATATTTTTTATTTTCCTGTTGTGGTTTTTATCATATTTATGCCCAGTACCCTGTTTAATAAATAAAACAATATCTTGAGATGTAGGAAGCTTAGTATATTTAAGGCAGATAAAAGATTTGACATGTAAATATGATATAGGAGCTTGGATTGAATATTGGACAGTTATGAAAGAATTGAATGAGGTAGATTAGACACCAGCATTGCTTTGGTGCCAACCTCTTCGCTTTTGATGCTTTTGTTCTGGTTAAGTACCCCGAGGAAATGTCTGTTGAGAGATAAGGAACACTGTGTGCGCAGTTTCTTCTAAGCGGCCCAGAAAAAAACTTATTTTCATGCGTAGAGATGGAATAACAAAGTAACAAAGTAAATGTGGTGGAATGAAGGCAATTAGCATATCTGGGCAGGATGACCCACGCGTGTAGCCTTTTTGTGCATTTGGTATTGTATAAAAGATCTCTGAGTGGAATTCCTGAGTTC
Organism: Arvicola amphibius; assembly: GCF_903992535.2. Taxonomy (NCBI): domain Eukaryota; kingdom Metazoa; phylum Chordata; class Mammalia; order Rodentia; family Cricetidae; genus Arvicola; species Arvicola amphibius. The sequence continues at coordinate 7,464,420 of NC_052047.1, read as the reverse complement.
TGCTCTCTGGATGTTTGAGTCTACTCCACGGTGAATTGCTTTCCAGTACAGTTTTACTAATTGTGTTCCTGTTGGTTCCCATTTGTGGAGCACTCGATGTGACCGTGTTGTTGTGGTGCAGTGAAGCCAAGCATCTTTTCTGAGAGTCCAGTCATGACAGGCTTTCTCCTGCTGCCATCCTTACTGAGCTTTGAAGTTCATTCTTCTGCTGGCCTTTTGTATGTCTTAGTATATGCTAGAAGTCTTCTTTGTCCATCTCCTGGCATTGCAGCTGTCCACACATTTTTGAAAGATACTTAACTAAAAATACAGAACTGCATTCCATTTGATTGGAATTGCAGGGCACAGGCTAGGTCCCAGGTGGGTGGGGCTGGCAAGCTGCAGTGTAGGCAGGGTTCTTCCACCTTAGCTCAGTTACATAATCAAACCCGGAGTTGCATTCTCTTGTCTCTGGCCTTTCTGAGAAGGGCTATTTCTAGAAGGTCTATCTACTGTCCCTGGTGTATTTTATTCAGAGATTTACTGACGAGCTTTGACTTCTAACCCTTGTAGATGTTTAAGAAAGATATAGATTGCTAAATAACGAAACTGTGGCATCGCTAAGTATTGGCGAGCACTTGGCGAGAGTACTCTGCTTCAGTGGCATTGCAGAGCCTGTGGAGCAAGAGGGCAACTTGGTAGGGACTGGAAGTAATTAAAAGCAAGAAAGATTTGACCTAACTTAAAAAAAATCTAATAAGCATTCAAGAGTATGCTTTATTATTCTAATTATTTTGATTAATTTCTTTTATTGTTATAAGTAAGTTATTAAATAAAACAATTAGGCAAAACCACACATATCCTCTCTCACTCTCTGATCCCAAAGCCTTAGTCCTGTAAGAAAACTAAAGATGTCCAACTTCTTCATTATATAAAGACACACACCCACCATGGAGCTGGTGCCTTCTTCATTATATAAAGACACACGCCCACCATGGAGCTGGTGCCTGACATAAACACAACCTGACTTTCAATTTCAAGTCATGTTTTCTTTCTCTCCTGCTGTGTCCTGAACCCAGAACAGCTGGGACTTGGGCAATGACTGGGGTTGTGAGGGCACGAAGGAAGGACAGACCCACAGACAGATGTACAGAAAGCTCACTGTACTCGCTCCGATGGAGTGAACTTACTTGGCAACAACAGCTCAGAACCTCAGGGCATCCATTCTGTACAACACAGGGAGGAGTTAGCTAGTCTTGGTAGGAAGCGTCTATAGGTGAGCCGTCTACCTGAGCAGTCTCAGGTTGCAGCCGGCTGGGAGGAAGCTGTGGTTGCCAGTGTGGCCAATCACTTGGATTAGAACAGTAGTTCTCAACCTTCCTAATGCTTGATTCTTTAATACATTTCCTCATGTAGTGGTGACTGCCAATCACAAAATTATCTCATTGCGGCTTCATAACTGTAATTTTGCTACTGTTATGAATAGTAATGTTATCATCTGGTCCGTAGGGATTGTGAGCCACAGGTTGAGAACCCCTGGGATAGAAGGCAGTTTTGCCATTCTCTGAGCCTCACTCCAGGAAGGCTTCACCAGTGTCTGTGGGTGTGAGGCCGTTGGTGTCCTTGACAGCAATAGACATCCACTCAGGACTTCATCCACTCCTTACACATTCACTTAGGATTTCTGGGGCCCTCTAGAAGGGTCCCCCAGTGCATCATGCTGTTATTCCTTTAGAACATCAAAAAGAATAGAGAAAGAAACACCCCTTTCCTGGTAAACTTGGCTTTGAAAACCTTTTGAATTACTTTTTTTTTAAACTTGGCTTTGAAAACCTTTTGAATTACTTTTTTTTTCTTCAGAAAATAGTCTCAGTGGAGAAGAAAACCTAATACTGTTGCCCAAAGAGCATGTTTTCTTCTTGGTGTTTTTTTCCCCTCTATAAACGTATTTCATGGCTTTAAATTGGTTTAAAGTCCCATCTCTTTTCACTTGATAATGGAGCCTTGTTAACAGTGTTACTGTGTATCACTGGGTAAGGTGCTACCATGAATATCTTCCCTGTGTTCTTAGGGAACGTTTTGGGAGCGGGATTACCAATCCTGGGTAAGGTGCTACAGTGAATGTCTTCCCTCTTCCCTGCGTCTCTTAGGGAAGAACATTTTAGGAGTGGGATTACCAATCCCCAGCAGAACTCTTTTAGTCCTTTCCTGGTGAGTCACTTTAAGACTGGCCACAGGTCCTTCCACTTTACACAGGGGCATTTAAGGGTAGCGGTTACCATTTCTGTCACCAGATTTTGTCATGACATCAAAGTGTCTGTTTACTAATGCGGTTACTCCTATCGATCCAGATGAGCTTTGCATATTTTCCTGAAACACAACTACTTCTATCAATCCAGATGTTCTTTGCTTATTTTTCTGAAACACCTTCTGGTTTCCTTTTTGTTTTGTGACAGGGTCTCATTATGTAGCTCTGGCTGGGCTGGAATTTTCTATGTAGACCAGGCTAGCTTCAAACTCATACAGATCTGTCTTCTTCTGCTTCCTGAGTGCCTATATGAAAGACGTCTGCCACCATGTCTGGCTGTATTTTCCTTATTAAATATTTTTGGCAGTTCTAAGGATTGAACTCAGGGCCTTGTGCATACTAGGCCAGCATTCTGTCACCACACATACACCCCAGTCTCTTATGAAGTAATTTTTGTGAAGTCACTGGGTGGAGGTCGCTCTGTGAAGATGCTGTGGTCTCACCTCTTCCCATCATGCGCTAACATCTTCACGTTGCCCACGTCATTCGTGATGCTCCCTGAGCTTGTTTTCTGTGTTCTATGCAGTTAACATCGCCCCTTCACTCCTATGGCATTTTCTCATGTCTGATACTTTCTTTTTAAGGTATTATCCAAAGAGATGAGTCACCAATGGAGAAAGGGCTCTCCGGTCTTCGAGGACGGGACTTTGAGCTCTCTGATGTGTTTTATTTCTCCAAGAAGGGATTGGAAGCCATTGTGGAAGACGAGGTGACCCAGAGGTTCTCCTCTGAGGAGCTAGTGTCATGGAACCTCCTCACAAGAACCAATGTCAACTTCCAGTACATCAGTCCGAAGCTCACTATGGTGTGGGTGCTGGGTGTCCTAATACGCTATTGCTTTCTCTTGCCTCTGAGGTAAGTCTCCTGCCTGGTTTTACGGGTGCCATCAGTCCAGCCTTCCTCTTCAGAATGTGTGTAATGGCTGCTTAAGAGTACATGGAGTGGATTCCACCTCTTCCGGGTTAGGAAACACCAGCAGGTGTGACCTGCAGCCACCTGTGACCTGTATACTCCTTTTAAAGTTTTTTTCTTCCAAATGAAGATATGCATTCAAAATTCGTGCCCCCCCCCCCCACGTGTGTGTTCCCCTTTGCTCTTATAGTGGTAAATAATTTGCGAATGTAGGTAAAAGAGAAGTTAGAACAAGAGGGGGATACGTAGGTGACTCAGTCACTGAAGTGCTTGGCAGGCAAGCATGAGGACCCGATTCTATCCTAGAACTCACATGAGCTGAGTGTGGTGGCCCATGCGTGTTATCCCAGTGTTGGGGGAACAGAGACAGGCGATCTCTGGGGCTCGCTGGCCAGCAAGGCTAACCTACTTGGCCAATTTCAGGCCAGAGAGAGACCCTGTCTTAAAAACAAGGTGGGTGACAGTTTGTGGTTTCCAGGAGTTGCTACTAGCCAGCTACCACTGGCATGTGAAGGGAAACCTCGCTTCCACGCCTAGGTGGGTGATACTGGCCTCCCTCCGATCTGGCACAGGGCACAACATGGTTTACTTATAAGTATTAAGTATTTCTTAAGTATAGACAGACACAAATCACTAAGTTCTGTTTCCATGGATGGGTATGTGAGTGTGTGTGTGTGTGTGTGTGCACGCATGCATATGCATGTGTGCGTGCATGTATGTGTTTGCATGTGTATGTGTGTGTTGATTAGAATTGTAGCTGTGGTAAACAGTGAAGTTCAGGACTGCATATTTGCTCTTACTTGAACTGGAAGCTGTTGGGGACCAGTCTCGACAAAAATACCTCTTGCCAGGGTAGGGAGTGTGGGAATTTAGAAATATAAGTAAAGAATATGAAGATGCATGAAAAATAATAAGACAGAAACCACAGAACAGTACCGGGAGGGCATCCAGTGAATACAGAAATTGTCCGAGGTTTGTTATCCATACGCTTTTATACTCCAATGTGAAACCGGGAAGAAGGCAGCCAAAGCCTTCTTTAACATGATATAAAGGACCACTCAAATAGTTAATTGCTTCAACACTTTGAGACATCAAGTCATTAGTATTCTGTTGTTTAAGTAGAAAAGCCACTCTAGACCAAGTATCCTGAAGAGATCCACTCCTCAGGTATCCTCCTATTACAGAAGAAGGAGCAGAAGTACCCTTGTATAGCCTGACCATCTGTCAGGGTGGAGTGGATCTACTTGTGTGAACCATCTTAATGTCAAAAGAACCAAGTAACCACATCCTGAGTCAGGATATGTAGCTACACTTGGTGTCAACAATTTTGAGCCACCTTTAAACTCTCTGACCATCAGACAAGGTCGAAATAGGCTCACATTTTTGGGCCTCCACAGGAACCTTAACCCATTGCTTCCAAAGTGGGGTCCAAGTATTCTGGGGATGCACAGGACTATCTTTTGACATTTGAGAAGGAAATACTAAAGTTTTTTGGGGGGCGAGGGGAAGGTTTTTTTTTTTTTTTCAAGACAGGATTTCTCTGTTTCCTGGCTGTCCTGAAACTCACTCTGTAGACCAGGCTGGCCTCAAACTTACTGATATCTGCCTGCCTCTGCCTCCCAAGAACTGGGATTAAAGGTGTATGCCTCTACTGCCAGGCAATACTAGAGCTTTTAATTTTTGTTTTGCTTATTTGATGCTTTTTGAGACAGGGTCTCATGAAGGCCAGATGGCCCTGAACTTGCTAAGCAACCTGGAATAGTTTTGAGCCCCTGATTCTCCTGCCTTGGCCTCCCAAGTGCTGAGATTACCAGCCTGTGTCCCCATAGAGCTTCTATTTATGGGAACCCACCATCTTTTTATCTTCCTCTCAGAATGAATCATAGAACGATCTATAGAGTCATGTTGGAATCCACGTTTACCAGACCTTCCCATCACTGTACCATACTCCATAATGCTCTGTCTCCAAAGTTAAAATAGTTTCGGTGTTCAGGAGGCTGTGAGGGAATTCTTCAGGCTGTGTCCCTAACGTCTGGCAAGTGCTTACAGTAGCCTTCTCTTCTCTTTCAGGGTTACTCTGGCTTTCATTGGGATCAATTTGATGATTATAGGAACTACGGTGGTTGGACAGCTCCCAGACAGCAGGTGACACGTCTCTTTCCTTCTAGCCTTACCTAGGACTGTCCTCTTTCCCTAGCTGTGTTCACCAAGCTAGAATTGGGCTAGTTCATAGGTTTTGCATTAATGTTATGGTCTCAAACCACTTGCGAGAATTCTTACCGAATTCATCTTCCATGGTCTTTATTTGATTTTTTTTTTAATCTATCTGTTCAAACTGAAAGATTTTTTTCCAAGGGGAAAGGAAAGAAGAAAGTGAGCCTGAAGAACCCAGAGGAAAAACAGAATCTTTGACCCTGGCAACCTGGGTGGTCCAGACCCGAGAAACTTCAGCTGGTCTTTTAGTACTTTATGATAACCTAGCGGGGTGGGGGTTACTTCATACTGGAATTTTGTTTAATTCTCCTTTAATAGACAACACATCAACGAGATGGCAAGAGTCACTCTTTGGTGCAACGGAACCCAGGCTGCTGCTGCGAGCAGCGCATTGAAGCTTTTATTGTGTTTCTTAGGAGTACCCAGAACAAGATAATAAAAACGGTTTCTTTTTCTTTCAGCCTCAAAAACTGGCTGAGCGAACTGGTGCATCTGACTTGCTCTAGGATCTGTGTCCGGTCCCTGTCTGGCACCATCCGTTATCATAACAAGTGCGTGTAGGCCGTGGCTGTGGGCTTCAGACAGATCCAGCTGGAAGGGACGGGGTGCGGGTGACCATGGCTGCGGGCTTCAGACAGATCCAGCGGGAAGGGAAGGGGTGCGGGTGACCATGGCTGAGGGCTTCAGACAGATCCAGCGGGAAGGGACGGGGTGGGGGTGACCATGGCTGAGGGCTTCAGACAGATCCAGCGGGAAGGGACGGGGTGGGGGTGATGAGAGCTGGGAGGAGGTCGGGGAGGAAGCAGTGGGTTCTGGGAACTTCTGTGTTCATCATTGCTGTGTTTTCAGAAGGAATACGAAAATTAACACTGAGCAGGGCTCGTAGAGGGCATGTGCTGAGGTGTGACCGTCTCGTAGGTTATTCCTGGGGGGTGGACACTGCTATCTCACGGGAGAGATGAATTGTGGGAACTCTGGGTCTGGTTGCCGAGGCTGGTGCAGGCTCAAAGTCAGGTTTTGAGCTGGGTCAGTCTATTTTGAAGATGCGGCTGCTGGCAGTCCTGGGGTATGGCCGAGTCTGAGGCCTGTTTTCCACACTTAGTCTTGCCTTTTCTAAAATTCTCTACCTGGTTCCTAAGACGGAATACTTTATTATGCTCCCTTTACCCACAATTAGAGAATACAAGTAGCTAGGGGAAAATCATCAACTAAATTAAAGTGATTGTGATTGCTTTGGAATTACTTTTCTCATAATTCAATGTTATTTTTTTTTAAAAAAAATTTGTTATTATTTACTATTATCATTCTTTTTGAGACAAGACCTTGCTACGTAACCCTGGTTGTCTGGGAACTCATTAAGTAGCACAGGCTAGCTTCCAACTTGTGTCCGTCCTCTTGCCTTGGTCTCCTAAGTGCTGGGATAACAGACACAAACCATCCTGCCTGGCAGCGTTGTAATTGTAGGAATTCTAGAACAAGCTCTTCCCAGCCTGACTGGTCTCGTTTACAGGTGGAAACATGTCATTTGGTTTGACCAGGTGTTAATCAACAAAGGGCTCCTTAAAGTTTTTAAACTGGGTGAGTGTGGTGGGCCACACAGTAATCTTTATGTCTGGGAGGCTGAGGCAAGAGAATCAGAAGTTCAAGGCCAAGAGAATCAGATGTTCAAGGCCAGAATCAGCTACACAGCCTGTTTGAGGCCAGCCTGGGCTACAAGAGACCCTGTCTCAACAACATAATAGCATATTATACTCAGGGCAATCAACATAAATCAAAATAGTTTTGATTTAATAAAGCAAAATATAAATTACAAAGAGAATGTCATGGTCCCTTACACAGCTCATTGTAATACATGGGGTAATGCTTTAAAGATGGACCCATGTGCATAAAAGCTTTAAAAAAATCCTAATCCTAAGCATGGTGAGTCTTTACCTGCTGGCCTGTAAAAATCAAGTGTGTCCCGAGGCGCAGTACTTATGGCTATTTTAATTGCAGGCAGTACAGACCCCAGAAGGGCGGCATTTGCGTTGCCAACCACACTTCTCCCATCGATGTCTTGATCCTGACCACGGATGGGTGCTACGCCATGGTAAGAGCAACTCCTTGTAGTTCTGTTGTGTGCGTTTGCTGCATTGCACACCAGAGCGCTGGTTGGTATTAGGCATTTGTCTGGGACCGAGCAGAATAGGCTATGCAGTGCATTTCCACAAGGAGCAAACACTGCGGGAAGATAGCTGTAATAGTGAAGGTGGGAAAACCCCTTGACAGACTTTGTAATGTTGATTTCATCTTGCTCTGAACATGCCAGCTGGTGTTTAGTATACCGTACAAAGTTAAAGTCTTCCTCGCCAGAGTTTTACAGATCCAGCCAGCCAGTTAGTTCTCTTTTCAGAGAGATGAGTACAATTCTTAAAAAATCTGTTTCTTTCATGAGGCTCTGGTAAGGAAGGCAAAATACTTGTGCCTCAGCCTGGGTCGCAGGTTTTGTCCACAGCCTCCAAAGAAAGCAAAGGAAAAGAGCAGAAAATCCGGTAACCACGAAGTCCATAGCAAACCCAGGTCCCGGTGCCCTTTCTTGTGCACGATGTTTCCGCCATATCTTCTGTTGCTCAAACAGTTGGCCTTGACATTTCCTCTGCTGGGTCAATCCCAGAAGCTGACTCAAGTTTCCTCCTGCTCACGGGTCAGCTGTGTCCTAAGGAGGTGTGGGCACAGGACGACTAGACAGATGAGTGTCTGGGGTTCTCCTCTTCTCATGGTGGAGGGTGTAGATGTAGGGTTAGGCTGTGAGCACATACAATGGCTTCTGTTCACTGGTCAGTTCTCCAGATTGGTATTTGTGGTCCAGGGTGCTTTTCTGGGAAAGCCTTTGAAGGGAACCTCACTGGTGTGTGCACGCTGAATGAGTGAGTGGGAAGTGCCATCCTGCACACCGGTTTGCACGGTGCCAGCGTGTACACTCTCCATGGGTTGTATGATCAACAGGCCTCTGTAAAGATTCTCACTTGCTGCTAAGTTTACTTTGTCTAAGATTGTAAGCTCAGTGGATTCCGACATGGTCCTGAGATAGAATACTTGTCTAGCACGTGTGAAACTCTGGGATCTAGCCCTAGCACCACCAGAAAAGAAATAAAAATGTCTAAAATAAAAGTACAACCTAGACATGGTGGTATATTTCTACAATCCTAGCACTCAGGAGGGAGAGGCAGGAGGATATCTGTGAGTTTGAAGCCAGCCTGGACTACATAGCAAGTTCCAGGCCAGTCAGAGCTACACAAGAGAGATTCTGACACACCCCCATTTCTCTGCCAAATTAAACAAATAGTGACATAAAATCTTCAGAACATATAACTCTTAAACAAGTACTTTTTAATACATCATTAAGTTAAGTGAGCTTATTTTGAACCTAAAGATTTTTTTTTATCATCTTCGGGAAAAGAGATAGGAATTGGCCATTTATCTTTTGGTAGGGTAGTAACCAATTGATTGTTATATACTTTGAAAAATGAAACGAAACTGGAAAAAACACACATGTGTCATACAAACATAATTTTGTGTATAATTTCAGTATTTCGGCATCCTTCCTAAAGCCCACCCAAGGCAGCCCTCAGAGCCCCAGAACATGCTTGAGCATCTGTACCAGCCTTCCGTGTGTGTGGACATGCCTACTTCACCCACTGTATTTGATTTTCCCTGTGATGCAGTTAGGTCAGGCTTGGGATTGCATCGTAGAAGGAGTGGCAGAAGCAGGTCCCCCTTGTGCTGACCTACTAACAGAGTACTGCAGATGGGGTAATTTATGAGGAACAAGAGTTACTGGCTCACCCTGTAGGATGAGGAGTCTAAAGTCAGGGTGTCTAGTGAGGATTTGACTGTCAGAAGGAAGGCCTGGAGTTACAAAAGGAGGTCTGCTCCCAAGAGCACCCCACTTTGTAAAGATATTTATTTTCATTATTTTTGTGTGTGTGTGATTGTCTTGCCTGTATGTCTATCTGTCTGTGCATCATGTGTATGCAACTCCCCAGGAGGCCAGAAAAGGCAATGGATTCTCTGTACCTATACGGTGGTGAGCTGCCATGTGGGTGTCCCTGCTAAAGCAGCACATGCTCTTGACTGCTGAGCCATCTCTCCAGCCTCAGCAAGAGCACTCTTTGTAATGGTTTTAATTTGTTCATTTGAGCAGGGCTGTTGTGATCCAGGCCTGCCCCCTAAGTCATTTCTCCAGCACTGTTGCACTGGGGACTTAGTTTCTAGGACCTGAATTCCGGGGGATGTGCTCAAACCATACCAACGGTTCAGTTATGATTTTGGGTTTCTGAGACCACACACTATTTCTTCTGTGCTCTGGCCCACAGAGAATTGATTATCATACATTTGAAAATGAAGACCTCAGAGTATTGCTGATCTCTTTGTAGGTTCCCAACATTGTTGCTTGGTCATCCTTTCTTATTTATTCTTGAAGGGTTAAAAAAAAAGGCAAATGTATCATTTCATTTTTCATTTCCCCGCAGAGACAACATGCTTTTCTGTTTTTACCTTTGTCATTTAACACCATTGTCTGGAAAAAAGCATCACTCCTTATCTGCCCTAGAGGTCAGCCTTGTCCTTTGCTCAGCTGCATAATATTCTACTGCACATATGCGTGTGTATCCACACACGCACACACATAAACACTTGCACACACACGTTTTCACTATATATATGCGTGTATATGCACATACACACATATTCTACTGTATATATGGATGTGTATGCACACACACACACACACACACATACACACACACCCCTCCACCACCGTCACATCATTGACACTATTGTTCATGCATTTGAACATTTAGGTAGCTTTCAATATTTTGCAAATAATAAACAATACTATATCTTATAATCTTTTGAGTATGTATTTTTATTTTGCTGATATATTTTCAGGGAGAATTTCTAGACGAGAAACGATTGAAATGGAGGATAACTGACTATGTCATCTTGACAGCTGTTAGATGTCCTCACTCCTTCCCCCAAAGCCTTGTGTGGTATCAGGCACTAAGTCCTTGCCGTTCAGGTACATATGAAATCATAGTTCAGTGTGCCTTTGACTTGCATTTCCGTGATCTTGATGAAGTTGAGCGATCTCTGTTTTTCAGAGTTGTAGGCTAGCCCGTGGAGCGAAGTGACTCTAATGTCCAGGATGCTGCTAAAGAGCACATTTTGGCTTGCATTTGGCTTCGCAAATCTGCTGTCTAGATTTGGGGCTTACCTGTCAGTAAAAGGCAGCCAGTCTTCTCTCTAGAGGGGAGTAGGATTTCCTCTCTTGAAAAGACCCCTTGCGTCTTGTGGGAGGCTGTACCTTTATGTTTTTCTGTTTCTCCTGATACTTCTAGGTTGGACAGGTTCATGGTGGGTTGATGGGGATCCTTCAGAGAGCCATGGTGAAGGCTTGTCCACACGTCTGGTTTGAGCGCTCAGAAATGAGGGACCGACACCTGGTCACTAAGAGGTAAGCAGTGCAGTTCCTTGGCCTTCATTGGAGGAACAGAGAAGCTGATTTGCCAAAGGGCAAAAAAATTTATTAAGATGGGAACAAAATCATGCAAAGCTCTATTTTTCTGGAGTCATGGATAGGGCTGATGTAATAATTCTGCAGTCAGGGGATATATGGCTGCATATAACCAGACTGGAAAGCTCAGATATCCGTTTTGCTGTGACTTGAGTATAATCACTGAACTGTTAAAAGTTTAAAATTTCAAACATTTGTTTGCTGAATAAATGATTGTTTTTGCTGAGCAGCCCTGGCCGTTAGAATCTAGTTACCAGAGAGCTGATAGTCACCTCTGTATCCTCTGCCACCATCACAAAATACACAAGAATCCACACAATAGGGGAAAGGGTTTATTTTGGCTCCTGGTTTCGGGGTTGTCAGTGTGTGGTCCCTTGGCTCTGGTGCTTGGGTCTGTGACTACACAATAAACTGAAATTTGGCAGAGGAAATCTGTTCACTTCATGGGGACAGGGAAATGAGAGAGTGGAGGGACCAGGGTCTCAGTCTTCACTCCGAGGGCACGTACCCAGTGACTAATGTCTTTCTTCTAACCCCATCTCCTAAAAGCTCCATCATCCCTCAGTAGTGCCAAAGTGGCTGCTGAACCATGAACACATGGCTGTAGAGAGTACATCCAGCTCAGCAGATCTTTACGGAAAGAGAGATGAGCCCAGCAGGAAGAAAGCTAAGGAAAAGCTTTCCCTGAAGAGGCTGTGCTTACTGCTTTTAGACATGCAGGGGTGGCCTGTGTTCCTAGTGGGAACCTTTTCCTCCCTGTGGAGCCCAGGCTAGACTTACTTGTGCCAGCCTCCTGTCTCACCCTCCTGAATACTGGGATTCCCATACCTGGTTTACGGTGTTTGACTTCATAGGAAAGCTCAACCTGACTCATCTGAGGGGTTACTTACTTAACGGCCATAATGCAGCCAGATCAAGCGTGATCGGACTTCCCATTTTTTTCCACACACCGACTTACCAACACATGGAGAAAGGCAGAACACTAATGGCACGTGGCTGTCTAGGTCCCTTTTAGGAGCAGATGGGAGAGCTGGACTTGACAGTGCATTACCTGTAGTCCCAGGGCTTGGAGAGTGGAAACAGGAGGTCAGGAGTTCAAGCTCATTCTCGGTTACGTAGTGAGTTTAAGGCCAGCTGAAGCTAATGAGACTCTGTCCCAAACACTCTAGGCTGAAGTTAGCAAAACCCACTCACTTCAGAGAAAATGAGAGAGTTTGGATTTCCTTGTCCCCTTGCCCCTCATCTCTTTTTCTTTTTTTTTTTTTTTTTTTGGTTTTTCAAGACAGGGTTTCTCTGCAGCTTTTTTAGAGCCTGTCCTGGAACTAGCTCTTGTAGACCAGGCTGGTCTCGAACTCACAGAGATCCGCCTGCCTCTGCCTCCCGAGTGCTGGGATTAAAGGCGTGCGCCACCACCGCCCGGCTCATCTCTTTTTCTTTTGTCAGTTATTTCTTTTCTTACGACTTTTTTCCTGCTAGCAGGATAGGAAAAACAAGCACTCTCATCTGTTCATCTCTCAAAACTGACTCCTAGATCCTTTATTTATTTATTTTTTACAGATTAAAAGAACACATCGCTGATAAGAAAAAGCTCCCCATATTAATCTTCCCTGAAGGTAAGAGCAGAGACTGCCCACCAGTCTACAGCTGACGGCAGTAAGCCATCTGAAGGACTCTTTGGCACTCTTCAAGGAAGGGACGGGAGCCTTTTCTTTTCCTGCTTTATGATGGGTCACAGAACCTAGTGATTTTTTTTTCCTCTTCAAGACAGGGTTTCTCTGTGTAACAGTCCTGGCTGTCCTGGAACTCGAATTGTAAACTAGGTTGGCCTTGAACTCACAGAGATCCGCCTGCCTCTGCCTCCTGAGTGCTGGGATTAAAGGTGTGCACCACTGCCGATGCTTATTTGATTTGTAAAGTAATTTTTCCACAATGGTATTAAACAGCATGGTCTATGACTTTGTGGGTGGTATACTTGAAATGCAATGAAATTGTCAATCATTGTGATGGGGTTGTTGCTAAGTGTTTAGTGGCAAAGTGAAAGTTTGCTGTTAAAATTACTCAAAACTTTTGAATTGTTTTTGAAGCAAGCATTGACTTTCAAAGTAGCACTAAAGTATCTGCAGTTTTGACCTCCAGATACATGCACCCATGTGAAAATGTAATAATCTCTAGAGCAATTCCTTTTAAAAATTTGTTTTTATAAAGTGACTTGTAGGCGGAGACTGCCTATTCATTTCCCGGCTGCCCAGACCCGAATAATCACACAGAAACTATATTAATCACAGTGCTGTTTGGCCAACAGCTCAAGCATGTTTCCAGCTAGCTCTTATATCTGAAATTAACCCATTTCTATTAATCTATGTATCACCACGAGGTTCATGGTTTACTAGTAATATTCCGGATAGCTGTCTCCTTGAGCAGTTACATGATGTCTTCATGGTGACATTGCCTACTCTCTATATCTCTGTTTGGATTTCCCACCTGGCTTTACTCTGCAAAGCCATTGGCCAAAACAGCTTTATTCATTAACCAGTCAAAGCAACAATAAAATATAAAATAAAAGGACATCCCACGCCAGTGACTCACTTCCTCACCTCCTCTGCCAGGTACCTGCATCAACAATACTTCCGTCATGATGTTTAAGAAAGGAAGCTTTGAAATCGGAGGGACCATCTATCCAGTGGCAATGAAGGTAGAACTCAGAGTTTCAAATGGGGAGCCTTTGATCGTTAGCTTTATTTGATATTGTTACAAAAGCTTTATTTGGTATCATTACAAATTTAAAACATGTAAGAATAAAGAACACTTGTATATCTCTAGATAGATAATCAACAATTGATAGGTGATAGGCACATGCATAGATAACTGGTAGACAATCTATAGATGCTCAGGTAGTAGGTAGATACTTAGAGGTGGAGATAGGAAGATGCATGGATACAGAAAGACAGATAGTTGGCCAGATGGGCAGACAGGATGACTATGTAACAAAGGTTGTGTTAATACTAATACAAATATTATTGGTGGGCAAATATGATTTTGCTGACTTTCTAATTAAGTGTGGAATCACACACATTTAGAAGTCATGTAAATAGCTTTCTTAGTGTAGCACTCTGGGCTCTGCTTAGCAAAGCAGTTGGCACTAATTGAAGGCATTAGTGGGATTGACTTAGTTCTTGCTAAAAATTCTATCAAGAGAAGTCAGTTCTCTTGGAGTCTGACAGGCTCATTTATCTTACCATCTGAAAACTGATTTGGATGAGAGAAGCCAGCATGGAATTCATGGCTGGGATGATTGTTTTCTTTCAGTACAACCCCCAGTTTGGTGACGCGTTCTGGAACAGTAGCAAATACAACATGGTGAGCTACTTGCTTCGAATAATGACCAGCTGGGCCATCGTCTGCGATGTGTGGTACATGCCTCCCATGACCAGAGAGGTATTGCTTAGATCATGTCCAGTCTTTGATACTTTATATTTAATCAGATAAAAGCAAGGAAACCTTTTCCTAAAGCCTTGGGTAGCTCCATTTCTCCCATCATGCTTTTCTTCATTCTCCCATCATGCTTTTCTTCATTCTCCCATCATGCTTTTCTTCATTCCTAGCAAATGGGTGTTTCTTAGTAATGTATTTAGTATTATAAAAACAGATAAAAATGATGATGAGACATTTTCAGGCATTTAAAAACATCATGCTCAATTGATATAACCTTTTCATTTAACCAGGAAGGAGAAGATGCGGTTCAGTTTGCGAACAGGGTTAAATCTGCCATCGCTATACAAGGAGGACTGACAGAGCTGCCTTGGTAAGAGCCTCTCAGAAGCTGTTGTCTTCTTTTGTAAAAATGCATACATTTAACAAAATCACACTGGTTAGCTATAGATTTAGCAAAAAGTACCTAAGAAAAACTTAAATAGGTAGAAGCTTCTTCTCCCACTTTAGCCTGGGAGTCCAGGCTGGCTAAGAGCTTCGCCTTTATTCCTATGCCCACTCTATCTTCTGGCCCAAGAGTGTGGTTCTACCTTCACCCAGTGAGCACAGCAAATGACTGACTGGGCGGCCCTTGGAAAAGGACACGCCATCTCCATAGATGCACACACTGGAAATTTGCACAAGTAACAAACTTGTATCTGTCTGCTGCAAGTCTCGGGGTAGCAGTGAGCTGCAAAGGAAACTGGATAATGTAGTCTTTGCTCTGGATGACCATGCTCTTAGGTAAAAGTGAGAGTTCTTTTACTGAAGAAGAAGGGAGAGGAAGCCTGGATTTGGGGGCAGGGCTGTTTGTGTTTCATTCTCACTGTTGCTGTATCAGAAAACTGAAGAATGGGAAGGAAGGAAGGAAGTGAGATGTTTTGGTGATAGATAACTATAGCTTCTTTCTTTCTTTCTTTCTTTTTTTCTTTCTTTCTTTCTTCCTTCCTTCCTTCCTTCCTTTCTTTCTTTCTTTCTTTCTTTCTCTTTTCTTTTCTTTTTTCATCTGATGAAAGGTTAATGTAGGTGTGTGCATTGGTCAGTTTGGCTTGCCATAACATAATACCACACAGTGGTGTCTTCATGGAATTTGTTTGCTCCAAGTTCTGAAGGCTAGAGGTTTGAGCTTAGGATGGTCAGCCGGTTTCTGGTGCGGGTTCTTCCTTGGGTTTCAGAAGGCTGTTTTCTTTGTTCAAGCAAAGTGGCATAAATTAACTTGCCACTTTGTAATAAGAGCACTAACTTTCTTTAAGGGCCCCACCCTTCTGACCTTATCCAACCCTAATAAATCTAAAGTCCTCATTGTCAAGTCTTGTCACCCTGGGAGTTTGGCTTTAACTTACACATTTGTGAGGAGAGACATTTTCGGAGTAAAGCGATGAGCAGCAAGGGTTAACTCTACCCACCTTGAAGGAGGAGGTCAATCCCTGTATGAGCGAGCTGTCACCAAATAGTCTGTATTTTAAGTCCATTAAGTTCAGTAAAGTCGCTATGACCATTTTGGATGTTTCAAAACACTTTTTATGGTGAGTTTAACTGAGGCAATTGTAGTGATGCTCTAGGATTTAATTTCTGTGTTAATATCAACAAGAATAGCCTCAGCATAGGGGATCGGGATTACTTAGGGGCCATATTTTCAAAAATGGGCTGGCTAGCATTTTATATTCCTTTATCCAATAGTAGGGAATATCATTAAAATATATTTGCCCATTCACCTATCTTGAAATCAGTTAATTTATGCCATCCCAGCCTATTTCTGTCAAACAGCAAGCTTTTTATGATGCTAATTTTTATAGCAAAAAAGTCATTTTAGAAGTTTTATGCTAACTAGCCAATTTTGGAAATTGATGGGAGTTGGAAGTCGACGCCATATGACTGCTGGGAGTCTGAATTCTTAACTGACAGCAGCTGATCTGCTCTAAGCCGCAGGCTAAGATGAGCATCTTTTCATCTCGCAATCTTATCTGGAAGTGTTAAACTGGCAAACACTAACATCACAAAACTATAGGCCACCCTCAGGGTAAAAGTATCTTAGATTCTTCAAGTTCATGTATGTAGCTACCTTCCTCTTTTTCCTCTTCTTAAAACCTCTTTTCCCAATGCTTCCTCTTACCTGACATGCTAGCCCTATCTGAATCTATTATGAAAAGCTTGTGGCTGGGTCTGTGGTTACAGGCACAGGGAGAGAAGCAAGCAAGCATGCATGCACGCGCGTACACACACACACACATGCACACATACATACATACACACACACACACACACACACAGAGAGAGAGAGAGAGAGAGAGAGAGAGAGAGAGAGAGAGAGAGAGAGAGAGAGAGAGAGAGAGAGCAGGTAGACTCACTGTCAGGTTCACTTAGGATCTCTGTCAACAATGACCTTCACCTCTAACCCTAGTATTGAGGGACAGAGGCAGGAGGATTCCCATGAGTTACAGGCCTACCTGGACTCAATAGTGTATTTCAGGCCAGCCTGGGCTACAGAGTAAGCCCTTATCTCAGAAAAGCAAAACACACCAAAACAAATCCTTTGAGCTTTTCCATTTCCTTTTACTGGATTGTATGTTGTTTTATAAATAAGATTACTCTCAACTACCTGGCCTGTTTTTCCAAAAGGAAAGAACCTTCCTGCCTTTCTGGATATAGTTTTCATTCACCTGCTGAGTATAAGTCTAGACTGATTTCTTGGCAGGTGATTGAGAACTGCTGTGTGATTTGGTGGGGGTGGGAGTGAGTACTTTTAATTTTAATTTATTACTTTTGATTTTTGAGATAGGGGTTTCTCCATGTAGCCCTGGCAGTACCAGGACTCACTCAGTAGACCAGGCTGGTCTCAAACGCAGATCCACCTGCTTTGGCCTCCCGAGTACTGGGACTAAAGACTTGTACCACCACACCTGACCTTTTGCTGTGTCTAAAACTGGCTATTATATGGCTGTACCTTCCTAAAAGAACTAAGATCCACTGTTACTGTAGTAGGGAGTTTGTTAGAACTTTGAAGGCCCTAGAGGTGATGTATCATAGCTGGGGCGGTTCACTGGGTGGCTAAAGAAGACCATCCAAAGGTGATGCCAGGAGGCTTAGGAACAGGCATTATTAACAGCAGCAGCGCTTGGATTATTGTCCAGTTTGATTCAGGCCCTAGAAAAAGAAAAAGACTTTTCTTCTCTCTCCTCCCTGCTACTCAAAATCTATGTGAACGCTACGAATAATGAGAGGTGGCTCATCTGGAGAAGAGAGGCTTATGTGTACAGTTCTTAGTACCTGATCACAACCCCGTACCCTGTAAAAATCTGTGCCCTGAGGTCCGTTTTCAAGTTGAAGGCTGTGATTTAGGCTTGACTCTGAGCCTGAACATTGCACTGGCTTCAGGGATGTGTCTGTATGAAGGTCAGTTTCCGTCCTCATGGAATCAAGTTCACTGTGTGAACCATGATCGTTCGGTACTGTCGGAACTTGCCTGACTGGGCTAAAGTCCAGCCGTTCCCTCCCCACAGGAGCGAAAATCTAGCATATTATAATGGGGGTGGGAGAGGAGCAATCCCCATAGCCTGGTCTACTTCCAGCTCTCTAGTTTGCTGTTCCTTTTGTTCAAAGAAGTAAGACACTCAGAGAGAGCCCTTATAACCCAGAAAGATCTGTGGTCCACAGCCCTGGAGAAGGTTCAAAGATTCAAGGCTCCGAGTGGAGGAAAGCTGTTTCTACTGTACTAACTTCAGGCCAAATGCAGTTTACGATTTTGTTTGTTTTATCTTGAATCTGTTTTGGAGTATAAAAGTGTAAATATGTTTTTAATAAAAATAAAGTGGTTAAACATAGGGTTAGATTTGAATGACTATTAGATAGTTTATTTTTAAGAAATTTGCCTGTGTTTATAACTCTTGCGTGGACAGCAGTCTCATTGTTTCCTGTGTGTGTGTTTACAGCTTCTCACGGGCTTTCTTTGCAAACCACAGTCAGTGCAAAACCAACGTTTGGTTTTCCAAGGGAAGAATCTAAAGAAACATCTTGGCTGTAGTAATCCTTGTTTCTGTTTAAATATTGAATGCAACAGCTCTAACTTCTGAAACAAAACAGGTCGGAAGCAAGGGATGTACAAAGTTCTGAGTTCAATTCCCAGACTCAGAAAACGGCTGCCTCTTCAGGGCAGAAATAGCACGCAGGTGGTATTACTCTTCACTTTTACCAAGCACAGAGAGCGTGTTCTTTGCTCGAAGGAGCACACGCTTGGTCATTTGTAGAGCAGAGACCAGAATCAGCCCTTCCTGTTTCTGTTAAGCGTCCTGGCTCCAGGAGGCATCTATCTGCTCCTCCGGTTTCTATTAAGCATCCTGGCTCCAGGAGGCATCTATCTGCTCCTCTGGTTTCTATTAAGCATCCTGGCTCCAGGAGGCATCTATCTGCTCCTCCGTTTTCTATTAAGCATCCTGGCTCTAGGAGGAGTCTATCTGCTCCTCTGGTTTCTGCTGAGGGTCCTGGCTCCAGGAGGCGTGTGTCTTCACTGGCAGAGCATCCTCCTATGTGTGCCTCTCTGTCCGCAGGGATGGAGGACTGAAGAGAGCAAAGGTGAAGGACACCTTTAAGGAAGAGCAGCAGAAGAACTACAGCAAGATGATCGTGGGCAATGGCTCGCCCAGCCTGGACCTGGCCTGAAGCAGTGTGGATAAGCGTGGCTTCCCAGAGCTGGCCTTCCGGAGAGACGTTTTATAGCCTTGTTTTGTTGTGCTGCTCTTTGCTTGTTTATTGCTAGTCTTTTCTACCGGATGACTGTCTCTACCTCTTCACGCCGGAGGCAGAACCTACAGGTGCCCTTTTCTGACATCTTGGGTAGACTGTGAACTCAATGAGTTGTAAGGCTGCTTCTCCAGTGGAAACAGAGCCTGCCTTTTGTAAAATGACATGTCATTGATGATTGAATGAAATCTTTGTGTGCAAAAAAGTGCTTCTAAAGTGTGCTTGGAACTTGTTAATAAGGTAATTCTCACAAACAACCCCAAACTCTGTAATTCGATTTCCTTCTCCCTTCAATCTCTTTTATTATTTTGAGACAGGGTGTTATTTATATAGCCCAGACTGGCTTCAAACTCACTACACAGTCAAGACTGGCCGGGAACTACTGACTGCTCCTGGCTTTACTTCCCAAGTGCTAGGACTCCAGGCATGTGCCACTTCACCTAGCTGTTGATGTCAGTATCATATGTGAAATCTCACCACAGCTCATTCGCTACGGGCACAATTATGGTTGCATTCTGCCCTAAGAATGGAAGAAAAATGGAGGATTATTTTTAGGGAAAAGGGCAAATCTGTGGTCACCTGATCTGAAAGGAATTGAATGGAGATTTTTCTTCCCCGTGTGTTGCAAGAGAGATGTTGATTGGTTATATTTATTTAAGAAACGTGTAGGAGTGGCGTTTGAGTCCAGCAGCAGTGGGAAAAGCCCAGTTAGCTTTTCTTGTTTGTATGCTAAAGATCTCCTTTGTCTTAGGATTTTCTTCTTTTTGTTTTTAGAAGGGAAGGAGCCTTTAATAATCACACTATCTTCAGTAGGAAGTGAGTGAACGAGGAGCTTGCTTCCTGTGCCCCCACCACCCTCACTGTAGTGATTTAGTCCCAAACTTTCCCCGGCCTTTTAAGCAGAAAACTAAGTGGTATAATTACCTTTTGGAAACTGAGCCTTAACGTTTTTAAAGGGGAAACAAGCTTTCTCCGAGTCCAATAGCATGAGCAATACTTGATGATAGCAATATATTTCCGCGGCGAGCTCTCGAGGCTGTTAGGAACCTCCAGAGAAACCCTGTACAGAAAGTGAACTGTCTTACTGAATATGAATAAATTTTATATTTTTAAGTGGGTGTTGCATTCTTCTTCCTCCGCGTCTCCCTCTTTTCCTGTAGCAAGTGTCAGTTTTTTGTTTCAGCAACAGATTTTATTGGACATACACTGGCTAGTTTTATATCAACCGGGCACAAGCTAGAGTCATCCGAAGAGAGAGCCTAAGCTGAGAAAAAGTCTCCATAAGGTCGGGCTGTAGGCAAGCCTGCAGGGCGTTTTCTTAATTAGTGATCAATGAGGAAGAGCCCAGATCATTGTGTGCGGTGCCGCCTCTGGGCTGTGATCTTGTTCTCTTATATAGTAGCACCCCTCCATGGCCTCTGCATCAGCTCCTGCCTCCAGGTCTGTACCTGCGCTGCTTTGGATGATGGAACTGTGAGTGAAATAAACACTTCCCTCCCCAAGTTGCTCTTGGTCATGGTGTTTCATCACAGCAGGAGTGACCCTGACTAAGACAGCCCAGGACATCAGCCACCACTCTCTTTCTCACTTTGGTGTGCAGCTTGGCTATTTGGAATCTGGTCCTTGAATCCTTGAGAGCCCATTTAAAGGAATAGTAGGGAGCCCATTTAAAGGGATAGTAAAGGTCAGAGGAAGGTCAGCCCAAGGTCGTGGGTGGGTGAATACCCACTACAAACCCCACCTAAAGCAGCCAGACTCAGGCAATCTTAGGTAATGTGATTGGCTAGATTGGCAGGCCTGGCATGAGCTGTCTGATGTAGGTGTGTCTTCTTTCTATCTGATGATTTCATTGGTTAATTAATAAAGAAACTGCTTGGCCTGATAGGTCAGAACATAGGTGGGTGGAGTAGACAGAACAAGATGCTGGGAGTGAGGCAGATGCCTCAAGCAGTCGCCATGCCTCTCCTCTCTGGATAGTTGCCATGGAGCCAGCCGCCAGGTCAGACATGCTGAATCATTCCTGGTAAGCCACCACCTGGTGGTGCTACACAGATTACTAAATATGGGTTAAAGCAAGATATGAGAATTTAGCCTGTAAGAGGCTAGAGTTAATGGGCCAAGCAGTGTTTAAAAGAATACAATTTGTATGTTGTTATTTCGGGGCATAAACTAGCCAGGCAGCCGGGAGCTGGGTGGCAGTAACACAGCCAGCTGCTCATCACTACAGCTGTCAGTGCTCCTCTAGCTGGTTAGATCCAAAGGACACTGCGCACGGGTGTCCCTGGTGGCCAGCGTCTTCCCTTCTTTCTCCTCCTCCTTCTGGGTCTGTTGTTGCTTTGGGTTTGACTCTTCCTAAAACCAGATCAGGGCGGTGGTGAAGGAGAATGATCTCATTCAGCTTTGCTAAAGTGACCCTTTGTTTGATTTTCCTTTTTTTTTTTTTCTCAGAAAGAGACGTTCCTATTTCTTTTTACTTTTAGTATTCGGTAAGGCTTGAATTACAGAATCCATTTCATGTTGCTGTGTTTGAACACAAATGAAGTGTGTCTTTTACAGAGCATAAGAGAATAATAATGCTGTCCTCTATGCTAGTAAATGGAATGCTACTATGGAGACAGCGACTTTAAAGGAGTCACTGGGTAAAATGTGGTCCTATTGGAAGAGTCTCACCCAGTGTGACTTGTTGACCAATGAGAAAGGAGATGATGCACAGAACACACAGACCAGAGAAAAGCCATGTGAATAAAAAGGCAACCATCCATGTTCAAACTTCTACCTTAGACTTCTTCAAAACTATGAGAAACTCATTCCTGGCATCTTGTTATAGTAGCATGAGACAGCCAGTACACATTAATCAAAGGCCAGGGGTGAACACCCTTGTGAAGGAACAGATGAAGCATGGACCATCTGAGAAGAAGGTTGAGCACGCTGTCCTGTTACTCCTCCAAGATGTAATGTGTATACCAATCACGAGAGCACACCAGAGACACCCAAGTCAAGGAAAATATACACGAAATAGCCAGACTAGCATTTTTCAAAATTATCAAAGTCATAAATGCCAATGAAGTACTGAGGCATGATGATGCATTTACCCACTGAGCAAAGTCACGGTGAAGCTACAGTCCATCCTGGAGTAGCATGGAGCCTTAGGACTAACAGGCCGACCCCTGTGCCTTGCCTAACATGCATGAAAATGTCTAACATGGCACCTTGAAGTGGACTTTTTCTCCATAGAGATACAAGGCCAAGCGATGGATTAGACAAAGCTGCATCCTCTCAAATAGTTGGCACCATTGGCTAGCCAAACTTATGCAGAACTTTAGAGATAGGGATGGATTCCTGGAGTCATTTCTTCTCATATTCTAAGCAAAATCATGGTTCTGAAGGAACAATCCCTGAAGCCACTTAACACCAGCACTGAAAATTCTGATAAAGGTTTGACTGCTCAGTCGGTGCCTGGTTTTAGCAACAGGTGAGTGTCAGGGCTGCATGTATCAAAGATGGTTCCCACCAAAGTCAGGCGCCCACCACAGCCAGAAACACCACGGGAGTAGCTTCAGAGATTGGCGTGCTTTCTGTTCATGGTCAGAGTCTGATCCGTTGACACCCGTAAGGAAGAAGTCACAGCTTCTGTAGCTTCCCTCAGCTGCTCCCTGCCATGGGATCTCTGTGTCCTCTACGTGGAAACCTCCGGAGTTCCGTGTGGCAGTTCACATCTTCCTGCACCTAACTTTGTAAAAGTTCTTCAGGACACTGTTAATTTACAAGTAGGGTCAAGATGGAGCTCAGCTGGCACGGTATTTGTCTCCCACACATGATGCTTTGGTTTGGTTTCTGAACACTGCATGTAGTTAGGTGTGGTGGCACGTAGCTGTTATCCCAGTGTGTATGTGTGCGTGCGTGCGTGCTTGTGTATGTGTTTGTGTGTGTGTGTGTCAGGTGGGGGAGGGGGAGAACAGGAAAAACATTGGATCAAGGTCAACCTCAGCTGCCCAACGGCAAACTTGAGGCCAGCTTGGACTATAGACTGTAGAAGACCCTCTTTCCCAAAACAAAAAATAAAAAGCAAATACAATAAAATCAGCAATGGCTCTAAAGGAACACTGTTGCTCTTAAAATAATAGTCAAATCCAGATTGAAAGACAGGGGACTTTTTTTTTTAAAATTTACAGCTATCTCTTCCCAGAACTTTTGTTTCTCAGAAGAGCTAATCCATCCTAGAGAGATAAAGGAAAATCACACAAATGCCTCCTTAGACTAAGAAGTGGGGCCAGGTGTGCTGGGATATGCCTTTAATCCCAGCATTCAGGGTTCAGATACAGGAGGCTCTCCGTGAGGCCAGCCTGATCTCATAGCAAGTTCCAGGCTGGCTGGGGCAATATTGTGAGACTGTTTAAAAAAACAAAAACCAAAAAAACCCATAAAGAAACGAGACTAACAAGTGAATCTGAAACACTCGAGCCAAGGACTGAAGGAAGTCAGCCCCAGTTCAGAAGCCAGAGCCTGGAGTCAACTGCAGCCATGCCCTTGAAGATGGGATCTCCAAAAGCCACTCAGCTAAGCAGGAAGAAGGTAGAAACCATCCATCCCCCTTCCAAACGTGAGCAAGACAAGTGGCTTGTATCAAGCTTTAGGGCTAAGTGACAGCAAAAATAACACCCCCCAAGCATTTAAAACTACTTGGCAACTAAAATTCATGAAAGGCTTAGAGCACAACATGGATTCATTTCAAAGACATGAGGAACAGGAAGTAGTGCAGCAGCCTGTGAAGAGAGCTATCTTCAGGAAGGTTCTGTATGTTCAGCTTATCTATCCTCTGTATTTATCATCGTTTCTCTATATTCTCCTCTCTCTCTCTCTCTCTCTCTCTCTCTCTCTCTCTCTCTCTCTCTCTCTCTCTCTCTCTCTCCTATGCTTCCATCTATCTCACTGTCTTCTATATCTACTTACCAACTATCTATCTATCTATCTATCTATCTATCTATCTATCTATCTATCTATCTATCTATCTATCTTCTATCTATCTATCTATCTATCTATCTATCTATCATCTATCTTCTATCTATCATCTATCTTCTATCTATCATCTATCTATCTATCTATCTATCTATCTATCTATCTATCTATCTATCTATCTATCTATCTATCTATCATCTATCTTCTATCTATCATCTATCTATCTATCTATCTATCTATCTTCTATCTATCTATCTATCTGCCTATCTATCTGCCTATCTATCTATCTATCTTCTATCTATCTATCTGCCTATCTATCTATCTGCCTATCTATCTATCTATCTATCTATCTGCCTATCTATCATCTATCTATCTATCTATCTATCTATCTATCTATCTATCTATCTATCTATCTATCATCTCTCAATCATCAGTCTTCTTTTCTTTTTCCCCTCCTTTTTTTTCTATCTCTTTTTTAAAAGCACAAGTTCTCTCCTCTAACTATTTCCAGTCAACCCTGCAGGGTAGGTACACTTTAGTTTTCCTACCTTTCTGTATTGTATTTCTTTCTTCCAGGGAGGAATGAATCTGTTTCCCACCCCCTGATATTTACTCACTGGTAATCCATCCCATTGCCCTTGCCACCCTCCCCCACTTAGGCATTTTTCTCTCTCTACTCTGTGTCTGCTTCTACTGGATCCTTTCACGAGAGTCCAGGTCAGGAGAGGCAGATCATAGGTGAATCTCCCAGGCAGCCACCATGCTTGAGTCCTTATTCAAGACTGGCTCGTCTCAGTCAGGACGCCTTATATCCCAATGCAAGGTCCTTCACCTCACCTACTTTAGCTCCGGTGCCCGGGTAAGTCCTTCTCTGTGGCTCTTCACTGACTCGGCCCTGCCAACTTTGCTGACCTGCCATAGCCTTCCTAACACCAGTGTGGAGGTCCCTTTTCTCTGCCCGCTTATGGCTTTAGGGCTGTGTTGTTCAAGGAAGGAGGATAGGAGAAAAGGGAAATGCAAGGATTCTTCCTGCTTCCTTTTCTTTTTTAGAGGCTTCCTTGTGTGTCTTTTCCCGGGCCTTTGTTTTCCTTTGTTTGTGTTTCTTTAGGTTACACATGAATGGAGAGACATCTTGAAGTCAGGACCTCTTACTTCCGTGGAGCTGGACTTCCAACTTATGACCTCATGCATGTCAGGCAAGCTCTATGCCTTTGAGGTTTGCTTCTAATCTTGAGCCTACTGTGTCTGTTCATGACCAGGTGGGTTCCATGGAAGATGGTCCATGTTTAAGGGTCATTTTGGAAATGTCACCATGACACACAACTGCCCTGCATTGTTTTAGCCATGCTGTAGTGGGATATTACCTTTTCTCTCACAGGTACCCTTTCTATTGCCTGGTCACACTATTGGCAATATTGTTCCTTTCCACCAACATTGGCACATGAGCCCTGGTTGCCTGGTTGGGTGATTTCTTCCTGCCTAAGTGGAAACACAGCCCATGAACCTCAAGTGAGTTCTTTCCTAGAGAGCAGCAGGAATGCCAGGCGACTTGGTTCTTTGTTTTCTAGACAGGGTCTTTCTGTGTAGCTCTGGCTGTCCCAGAACTTGCTCTGTAGCCCAGGCTGGCCTCAGACTCACAGAGATCCACCCTGCCTCTGCTCCCTGAGGGCTGGAATTAAAGGCATGCACCACCACATCCAGCTGAAATTTATTTCTTGTTTCTTCTGTGTCTCTGGGTAAGATGCTCAAAGGTCCTGGGAGTGATCTTTGATGCCATCAGAAGAGTAATTCTAGAACTGAGTTGAACATGGGTAAAAGGGGGAGTAAAAGGCATTCCTCCTGTGGTCTGATGCTCTTTATTCAACAGTGCTAAAAGCCAGAGAACCCTCAGATCTTTCAATATTAAAATCCACTCCCCCTTTTTAAGCCAGAGTAAACTGGGATGCACTTAGATAGAAGAGAACTGACCCCTGGACAGAGCTGCAAATGAAACAGTCCTGAAGCAGATGGCTGTTGTGTGAGAGGTGCAGGCTGCCTGGCTAGCTTAACCCCCAAATTAACCACACAGAAATTGTATTAATTAAATCACTGCCTGGCCATTAGCTCTAGCTTCTTATTGGCTAACTCTCACATCTTGATTCAACCCATTTGTAATAATCTGTATGTCACCACGAGGTCATGGTTTACCGGGAGAGATTCTAACCTACATTCATCTTAGGCTGGAGATTCATGGCGTCTGCCACACTGCCTTCTTCCCAGCATTCTGTTTTGTCTACTCTGCCCACTTAAGGGCTGCCCTTTCAAAAGGCCAAGGCAGTCTCTTTATTCAACCAATGAAAGCAACACACAAACAGAAGAACCTCCTACACTAGATGGCTTTGTAAACATGCATGGTTAGTGGGCACTGTGTATATGCTTGTGAAGGACCCATGAGCTATCAGCTACTTTTCTCACTGTGTTGAGAAGAAACACCTTACAAAAGCAACATAGGCGTAGAAGGGTTGGTTTTGGCTTACAGTTTGAAGAGATTCAGTCCATCGTGGTGGGAACATCAAGGCTGCTGGAATGTGAGGCAGTTGGTCACGTTGTATATTCAGCCAGGAAATAGAGGGGAACAAAGGCCTGGGTTCAGTTTGCATTCCCCTTTTCGTTGAGTATGGGACCACAGACTAAATAAATGAAATGTACCCAAAGTTAGGGTGGGTCATTCCATCTCAGCTTACCACGTCTGGGAACTCCTTCACTGACATGCCCAGAAATTCTGGTAATATTAACTATCAGGCTCCTGTACCCATAGTGCCCTGACTCTGCTCCTTCTGCTCCCCATTGTCTCCTTGGATAGGTTCTCACACATCCTAGGCTGGTCTCTAGCTCAATACATAGCTAGAAAGACCCTGGAGTCCTGGGGCTGCTGCCCTCTTTGCGAGTGCTGGGTGTCAGGGTTGCACCAGCACAGTAGTTCAGATGGATGGGGATGGGGCTCCACATGCCTGTACCCACCCCTCGGTCTTGAACTCTTGATTCTCCGCTGTGCTGTGGAAAGACCGAGAACTCTACAAAACAAAAATTAAGCACAGCAGAGAGCACGGAATATGTAATTTATACAATTCCTCTCCTTCACCGTGTGATCCAATTTTAGCTTTAAAAATCCATAACACTCACTACAGACTTGGTTGAATGTTTACAGAATCTAAAAGCTCCCCTGAAATAACTCTTGGGAATATAAAACTATTAAGCCAGTGTTAATCTCACTGGGCCAGAATAAGAGCACCACCACATTTTTTTTTTTGAGCCAAATTTGAAGGAAACTATTCAATACTGGCCAGAGTGATGGACACTGGTCACGTCCATACCTGGGATTCCAAGAGGATCCCCCAAAATGACATTAGTTAGGTACTTATAAAGGCAAACCCCACAAGGCTTTGTACATCCCACCTTCGTCCAAACAGGAGCAAGCATATATCCTGACATAATGCCTGCTTATGTACCTTCTGCCTACTTGCAACCAAGCACATCCTGTGTAGTTGGGGCAGCCAGCCTTCTTTAGAGACGTGATCACGAGGCCTGTTATCTTACACAAACAACAGCCCCCAGCATTTAGAAAGTCATCTGCCCTTGGGCAAGTGGGGCTTGCTTGTTAGAGGTGGTTTTTTTTTTTTTTTGGTTGTTGTTTGTTTGTTTGTTTGTTTTCTGGATCTCTTAGGCATTGTAATTAAAACAACGTTGGACTCACAGTAGATTAAATATTAACTAAATCAAGCCAGACTTTAGACGAGCAATTGTGCCTGAGAGCTTCTGGAAATTTCCTCGCTGCTGCAGAGAAGGCGGTGTGGGTATCATCCGGGACAATGAGGGCTCCTGTGGTGCACACATTCTGTGGCAGCTGTTCAGCACACTGTTTGCCCAGTGCAGGGCCGACAGCCAGGGAGAGTCACAGAACGCTCATAAGGACTGGGCAACCTTTCCAGAAGTCTGCCTCCCCTTCATGAGAGACAACAGAGAGGAATGCACATTTTGAGGCCCCGGATATCTCAGAGTGTCTGATCCAGGCCTGCACAGCAAGTCAGTTTCCTCATGTTCTGGGCCCTGTGCACATGTGTCCACTCACAATAAGCATATAACTACATACATGACTATTGTAAAGAAAGAATTTATTTTCTCACTGTGCCCTGGGAATGTGTCTGGATTAAATACAAAGCGTTTTGGCCAAGCCTTCAACCTTTCCCCTCCATTCTCTTTTCTCCTATTTATAGCCCGGCTCCCTTGGCACATGTCTGGCGCAGGTTCTCCGTGCTCTGTTCACTCTGGCTTGCTATTTTAAACAGCGTGGAGGTCGTCTCCAGCTACAGTCCTGTGTCTCGGCAGCAAAAGTTGCTCGGCTAAGAAAGGCACAAGGCTTACTGAAGTGGTGGTCAAATTAGAATATTTTTTAAAAAGAATATATATTTTTTCCTACTAGCTCTGTGAATTCTTCTCAGATGTGTTTTAGAACGAGTCACATTTATTTCCTACTATTGATCTCATGTCTTTCTGACGTGATCTTGTCAAATAGTTGGTTCCATCATTAAAAGATAATTCAGTTTCATAGACTATGAGTAAGTCAAAAATCTTCAGCTTCTACTAAGAAAGTAAATGGTGTCATATCAGAAACTGAAAGGGTTGCTACATGCTCACACCTTTAAATGTGCTATCTTCTCTGCAGTTTTTTTTATTTTAAATGATGTTTCAAAGAAAAATCTTACTAATAAATTTTATTCTTTGAAAACTATGTACACACACACACACACATATATATATAATATATAATATATTCTGATATGCCCCCATTACTCCCTTCCCACCATTGCTAACCTTTCTATCCCCTACAGATCTCTTCCCCATGTTCCTGGCTTTTGTTTTGTCTTCCACGAGATTAACTCTACCTGTGTGACCATGAATTTGGAACTGTCCAGAGATATTTGGTGGGCACACGAATTGGGCACTCTGCCTCCTTCCCCTCTCAGAATCTGTTTACTGCTCAGAGTTCAGCAGTAAGCGGTAAGGTCCCAGGAGCCCTCCTCCCCATCTCTAGTTGACTGTTGACCAGGACAGTCTTGCGTAGGCCCACTGCCAGTAACCGAGGTGGTGTGGGGCCATGATTGCCATGCACATGTGGTGCTGATCTTGCAGTGGTTGTGTTCTTTCTGCTTCCTCTCATTCAGTGATCTCTGAGACTTAAGGGGTTGGTATAAACATCGTGTTTAGGCCTCAGCAACAACTGTCATTCACCATCAGCTGTCCGTCACTCCTCTCCATCAGCTGTCACTCACCGTCAATTGTCCCTTCTCTCTGCTATTACTCATTCTGCAGGACTCATGCAGTCATGAGTCTCTGCGTTCACCTCTGCTCATTGTAAAGAGAGACTTCCCTGGTTAAGACAGAGTGGCCTTTGTCTGCGGGTGTCTATAGATGTTTAGAAGGCAGCTTGATGCTGTCAGGGCTCCCCTAGGACCTAAGACGTCATGGCGCTTTGACTGGGTTTATAGTACCAGGCATGAGTTCCCTCTTGTGGAGCGAGCCTCGGATCAGTTAGTCTTCTTATACATTGTAGTGCCTTTTTGTGCGGGAGATTTTGTTCTGCAGTTCGTGATGAACTTCAGAGACTGGATCACTGTAAACTGATCAAGAGGACACAGTTTCTACAGCCTACAGTTCAGAAAGGAAATCTGAAAAGGAAGCAGATCAAGTTTGAGAAAAATGGCAGACCGCAAAGATCTACATGAAGGACAAGTAAGTATGTGTTTCTGCCCCTGGCCTCCTGCTGTTGCCGACCCGTTAATAAACATTGGAAAGATTCAGTTATTATAGGCTGGCCTAGGGAAAAAATAGAGAGTGACTCTTATGGCAACAAATTAAAATAACTTTTGGATTAATCACCTGTCCTATAGTGTACCTTTCTGAGCAAAAACTTTGCAAATATTCATTCATTCATTCATTCATTCATGCATGCATGAATGCATTCTTTGGCCATTTGGGGGAAAATGTTTTCTGGGCAATACAGCAATACCTTTCTACTTGAGTGCTTTGACCATCTCTCTGCTCCATCATTGGCAGCCTCAAGTCGTCTGCTGGCGATCTTGTAGTCTTTCTTCAGTCTTGGGTTAGACGTCTCCAGCTCTTGAAGTAGAGGACCAGACCAGGACCAAATGGATGAGTGAGGGTTTTGCGCCCTGGCTTCTTCTGACGAGGGATTGAAGTACTGCCCCTGGTTGCTCACGAATTGGGGCAGAGCCATAGATGCGCTGGAAGGTGGTTTCAAGACTTCCGAGTTCGGAGAGTGGATGATTCTCTTCACTTAGTCCTGTAATGGGCATTCTACCAAAGTTAGGAGATTTGGGTGCTTTCCTGGAAGAGGAAGGTTCCTCTGTGGCCGCTGCTGCCTTCACAGAACCTGCTAAGCCACGTAGCCGGCATGCGGCAATTGCATTCTCTGCCCCTCAGCTTCTCTAGGTACAAAACTCACTGTAATTGCAGCTTTTCATGCAGTCCACCAGGAACTCTAATCCTGCAAGGAAATCTTTATCCTCATTTTCAGATGAGAAGAGTGGAGCTCGCAGAGGCTGGGGGAGGAATGGAGGCACCATGGCTGTGTTTTGATTATTTTTCTCCTGCCGCTTCACTGCAGCCTTGCCTTTCCTCATCACCGCGGCCCCCTTAACAGCGCCTCCTGCTGGAGGGACTCTCCTAAGCGCCCCACTTCCCTTCTCTGTTCATTTGTCGGGTGACATCTGAAACTTGGTTGATCCCTTTTCTTCCCCCTGCACGCAATAGGATCCTCCTATCAAAATATCTTTGGTGGGGCTGGAGATATAACTCAGTGATTAAGAGTGCTTGCTGTATCCTCCTAAGTCTGGACGCCTGCTGCTCCGTCCCGTACAGCCATTGTTACATTCTCTACCATTTCTTCCTGCTAGCTGACTTGCTCTAGAGCATTGGTTCTCAACCTGTGGGTCAGGACCCCATCAGCAACCCTCTATCTCCAAAAATGTTTATATATTAGGATTCATAACAGTAGCAAAATTACAGTTATGAAGCAGCAGTGAAAATAACTTTATGGCTGGGGTCCCCACAACATGAGGAACTGTATCAAACGGCCGTAGCACTAGGAAGGTTGAGAACCACTGGGCTAGAGTCTCTGTCTGTCTGTCTTGTTGCTTCTCCATCTCTCCCTTCCTCCTGTGCTGGGCTTGAGGAGGGAGGTTGCCATGAACCCAAAACTGCAGGGTCCTGAGGGTCCCCGAGAATTGTGTGAGTCGGAACCATGAGGCTCAGGTTAAACCTGAAGCTGGACTGCAGCTTTGAACACTGTACCAGAGTGCTCAGCTAAACACCATCCAGACACCTGACCTATACAAAAACAATCCCATGTTATGGTAAGCTGCCTGTGGTAACAGGTGGCTGACACCTACCTGTCCTCCTCCCTAGCCTTGAAGGGGTGAAGTAACTACTCTGCCAAGCAGGGCTCGGATTGCTCACCACGGTTGCCTTCCTCTTCCAGGGAACTGTATTGTCCCTGGGAAGCAGTTCCTAGCCAGCTGCCACATTTCCCAATATCCCTTTTCATCTGAATGGAGTCATTGACAGATTCTCAACAATGAGAAGAGAACGGAAGCCATTTGGGTCATTTCCAGCAGGAGGAAGTTCAGAAGTGGGTGTGTTTTCTCCACCCTCTTGGCCTGTCTGCCTGGCGGAGGAGGCAGAAGGCCAAGGTCCAAGAGTCTAGAGGAGCCACAAAACAAAGCAGCCTGGGCGCTTCATTTTACCTCATAAAGGGACTTGGGAATCCTGGGCCACACTTAGGAGACTGAGAAAAACAACCCATATGATGTTAGACCACAGACTTCTTGAGTTTTTGTTTATTATAGCAATTTATTTGCTTAGTAGTTTATCAGTTTTCTTATTTTGGAAAT
This sequence comes from Arvicola amphibius, assembly GCF_903992535.2. Lineage (NCBI taxonomy): Eukaryota > Metazoa > Chordata > Mammalia > Rodentia > Cricetidae > Arvicola > Arvicola amphibius. The sequence goes on along the minus strand of NC_052047.1, from coordinate 7,432,343 downwards.
GGAGATATTTAAAACATTCATCAAATTCTAACTATCATAAATTAATGAGTGCCCTCACAGTGACGCTGCGGGGACCAGAGAAGGAATTGCTGCTTCATTTCCTGGCTGCTGAAACCACACAGAGAGGTTGCACGGCTTGTGTAGGTTGGCGATGGGGCTAAGCCTAAACTTCACATCTCTGGCCCAGGTCTATTCCAAGCATCCTGCCAAGGCTCGGGCTTGCGTGGGCTGAGCTGAAGGTGAAGCTTGCTGGAGGACATTCCTATTGGACTAGAGAGTGATTTCAAGGCTGCCCTTGTACAGCCAAACCAAATGCCTCTCTCTGCACTGACCCCACATGTAACTGTCAGCTCATGCAAAGGACACGTAGCTATGTCGCACGCATTTAGTGAAGAGATTAATGGGTGTGTATTTTGAAGTGATTCTTAAAATACCTTCCCTTTGAATAATGGAGTTCTTTTCTTTTCCCTTTTGGATGCCCGAGACATGTCATTTAACTAGAAGTGTCAGTGAGATTTCCCACGTGCTTCTGCGAAACATTTGTCTTCTCTTGACGGCCCATGCAAGGCTCTGCCAAGCAGGGCACAGAAAGGACTCGAGTGACCTCCCCCAACTAGGTGAGAGCTCTTTCACAGAGAAAGAAATGGCCTCCTATCCCAGAGGGGAGAGCATTTCAATAGAAAGTGGGTGCTGGACCCAGTGTGCAGCTACAATACTGGCTCTCGAGATGCTGAGGCCGAAGGATTGTGAGCAAGACCATCGTGGGCTATGTAGTGAAAGCCTGTCCCAAGGAGACCAAAACATCCAGCAAACAATCCAAAGCAATGGAACGAGAAGCTGTCCTCTCAGGCTTCAGTTTGGTAGCCTCTTTACTAGGTAGGAGGCAGAAGAGTGCTTGGTGGTACAGGAGACAGTTCCTCCTCCTAGAAACAGATGACCTTGGGGAAGGAGAGGAACAAGGAAAACAATTCCATAGAAATGTTTGTGAGGTGGCCGAAAGCAAAGCTGTAAGCTGCGGTCAGAACAGAACTTGTGATGGCATTTATTCCCAAAGGAAGCCTGGGAGGGCTGAAGCTGAGCTACTGTGCTTAAGAGATCTAGAAAACAAAAAAGCCTCTGGCCTGTAAGCCCCACTTGCCCAAGGACAGGTAACTCCCTGGAGAACTGGGGCTGTTGTTCACATGACAAGCCAAGTGTTTTCACATCTGTAACAAGGCTGGTTGCCCCAACTGCACAGGACGTACTTGATAACACATGGCAAGAGGAACGTAGTCAGGAAGTATGTCAGGATGTATGCTTGCCCCTGATTGGACAAAGGCGGATAGTAAGTAACCTTGTGGATTTTACCTTTATAAACACTGGACTGATATAATTTGGGGCCATTCTCTGGGAATCCCGAATGTGGAGTAGGTCAGTGTCCATCGTCCTGGCCAGGTATTTAATAAAGTTTCCTTCGAGTTTGGCTAAAAAGGTGGTAGTGGTCTTATTCTCACCCAGTGGGATCAACAAGCCAAGAAGGAAAGTTTTTCCCTACAGAGTATACAAAACTTTTATTATGGTGGGAGGAGCCTTGTATTTATCCCAGAGGCCAAACACTTCATTTTTATAAACTCCCATTTACACCCCATGCCAAGACAGCACCTGATATGTGGTGTTTATGTGCAGCAAATCTTAACTGGATACTGCACGCGAGCTTTAAGGTTTCTCAGGCTCTGCGCACTGAACCTAGGCTGGAGACAGGGACACACACTTGTGATAGGCCGACGGGTAACACATTTAAATAAAATAAAGCTCTCTTTGGCCGTGAAGACAAGGAGGCTACTGATGACTATCAAGTGTCCCGTGACCTCCTCTGTCACAGAGCATTTTGATACACAAAGTCCAAACACACTGCCGGCGGATGCTGTCCTGAAAGAAATGAGCACACTGCCTTTCCGCGTCTGTTTTTAAGCCATTACATGTGGGGATGCCCCGCAAGACACAGCTGTAACTACTGGAGTAAATTCAGAATCGTCTAGATTTTCCTACCCAATAGGATTTGTGTGGGCATAGTAAGAGTTCTCTTATCAACGTGATCATCGGGTTGGAAGCTACGGAAAGAAAGAATGCTTTAGGCGCCATCTTGTGGATTCTTTGTTCATCTTCGGGACTACATTGAGTTCAATTTACCTGCCAGGATTTAGTTTAAAACCAGGAAATGGAACCTGTTTCAACTGGATTCAACAGCTCGCACAGCTGTTACGGAATTGCTGTGGGAACCAAATCCTCAGAAGGTAGAGGCAGGACTCAGGGTCAACTAGACCCTGCCGTTCTTCGTTACTGAAACCTGGTTTTAGTCCCATTTCAAGACGGGTTGTTGCCAAAAAAACCAATTTCAAATCAAATAGCTTTTCAAATTTCACATTGTGACTCATTTTGTGTGTGTGTACATATGGCTTCACTGGCTGCTCTTGAGGACCGAGGTTTGGTTCGCAGCACCCACGGTAACTCTCAACAATCTGTAACCAGTCCCAGAGCACGGGGTACGTTCTTCCATCCTCTTCCCGCACCAGGCGTGAGTGTGGTGCACATCTATACACGCAGGCAAAGCACTCATATGCAGAAAATAAAATAAATAGATCTTTTAAAAAATGGCGATAAAGTCGATTTATTTGTATTAATCTGTTTTGAGTTCATGCGGCATTTCTTTGAAAATCCCCAAAAGATTCCTGAAGAAATCTTGCTTTATGGGCCAAGTGATCCCAAGACTTTCACTCAACTGATTCATTGTTTCCAAGAATTACTAATTCCAGCCCAAATATTTGCTCGGTATCATTTAAGGTTCAAGAAATGTGTCCTTGACTTCTCTGTACTTAAAGACATAAACTCACGGTACTAAGTATGAAGAAACTATCTTGACTCACACACGTGCTTATAGCGTGTGCAGAAAAGTGTGTGTATTTCATAGCTGGAGCTTTGGTCTCTGAAGCCAGACCTCCAACAACAGCTTCGCTGATGTAGAGAACAGGAATAAACGGAGCCTCAAGACAGAGGATACTTAGCAATGGCTGGCTCAAAAATATGGGGACATCTCCTTCCTTTTCCTTATTTTTCTCTGGTCTTTTGTACCAGGCAGAGTCTGGTTGCTGCAGCTGAAGGCCAACTTACCACGAAGGAGAATATTTAAATCAATTTGCATCACCCATGGCTAGTTTTGAAGATCATTGTCCTGTGGGCAGTTTTAAAGCAAACCAAGGGACTCATCTTTAAAACATACGTTCCGGTTAATGAGTGGGAGGACGGATTGGCAGTGCACAGAGCATGGGTTTCGACAGGAAACTGACCAGGGGCCGAGTTCTAATGCCACTTTTATTAGCAGAATGACCGCTGGCATATTCCTTGACCTTTATAGTCCAATTCCTTGTTTGAGTGGTTAGGGAGAATGCTTTGTGGGCATTAAATAAATATGCAATAATTTATCACACATCACAGGGATTCAATAACTATTTTAAAATAAAAATCAGAACAATACAACACTTTCTCTCCATTTTATAGGTTAAAATCTATTTATTAATGTCAAACAGAATATTGATTTAATGATCATTGTTCATACCATTGATTACTGTGGTCTTCACTGCGGACCAATGTCACATGGGATAAGCATTGAGAACAAAGAAATTAAAATTTAAAAAATAATTTATTATGCCAACTACGGTGTCAGGGAGTCACCAACCTAGCAGAACTCAGCATGTTGATTCGGGGTGGACTGGTGGTGTGGATGGGGGCCCTTCTTCCTGCCGTGGCGGGCTTATTCTACCTGTTGGGAGCATATGGAGCTCTCCTTTCTGGCCTGTTAACATCTCCTCTTTGTTCCTTTTTTTGGGAAGTACCATCACCTGGACAGTGTGGCCCAGTTTCTGCTTTGGAGCCTGCCCTTAGGAAGCTGGCATTCTCCCTTAAATGTAATGGGCAGGCCTGTTCTCGCAGGCTCCTTGGGTCATTGGTACTTGTCATTTAAAACACAAGCAGCTTTAATTCTTAGATTGAGTACAATGTGATGTCCTTACCTAAATATGAAAATCATATTCCTCTGGTGGGGCTGAATATTATCAAATACATTTTATGCACCTATAAAGTTTCTGAAGAACTAATAAATTATGTTAAATAATATCCATCTATATTACAATATGGTGTCTACTCTCCTATATGCTTTGTTCTTTTTTATTTTTTTTTTTTGGTTTTTTGAGACAGGCTTTCTCTGTGTAACAGTTATGACTGTCCTGGTACAGACTAGGCTGGCCTCAAACTCACTGAGATCCTCCTGTCTCTGCCTCCCGAGTGCTGGGATTAAAGGTGTGCACCACCACTGCCTGACTTTTTTTGGGGGGGAGGGATATGCCTTTTATTAAACCTTTTGAAATCTCAAAGCCCTGTTACATGCCTTATGGGACATTCTGAAAACCTGACAAGAATACACCTCAAAATCATTTATTGGCAGTAGTGTGTGTGTGTGTGTGTGTGTGTGTGTGTGTGTGAAAAGCAAAGTTGTTTATCCACTAATTCCCATGCCTTGCTGACTGAAGGCTGTTTGGGGAATATTAACATTGACTCTGGGGAAATGGATGGGGGCAAGACTGCTTGCTTTGCAACCCTGAGGACTTGGGTTTGAATTCCCAGTACCCCTATAAATAGCCAGGCATGGCCGTTCATGCTTGTAACCATGGCATTAGGGGGCAGGGATGGGTGGATGCTGGGAGCTCCCTGTGCTGCCTGCCGGGCTGAAATTGAAAGTCAAGGTCTTCAGCTAGAGAAATGTGGGTCTTCCGTGTGGGAGCCATGTGTGTGGCTTGAAGTATTTATCCAGGCTTCCGAATGCTGAGGGTGGCAGACCGACAATGGCTGTCCTCATACTTCCAGGGTCATCCACAAAGGGCTCTGAGCTACATTAAGAGCCTCGCTCTGCAGTTCCACGGCTCTCTTTTTCCACTGTAAAATCAGCTTCCTTGTTTGGGTTGCATATTTTTTCCTAAGCTGTAAACCATGCGGGCAAGGCAGGATCAGATGGTTCGCTGTGATCTTAGGGAACTAACTGGCCAGCTAATATTTGTTGAATGAGAATGTTCTTATCAGGGATAAGTAAATAGTCATGCTAGAAAAAAAAAAAGCCTTAGTTTCATGAGCGTCATGAAAGCTGGTTGGAGTGTTTGGCAAGGAAAACAAACACACTCACAGAAACAGGAATGGTATTTCTGAGTCCATTTAACACAGGTCCGAAATGCTCCAGCGAGCCCTGTCTGGAGCCGGCGTCGGGCTTGAAGGAAACGGTTGTTTTTTTGCAATGTTGTGGTCCAAGGAAAAAGGTGGAAACCACACTTTTTTTTAAAAACAATATTGTGGAAGGGCAGTAGTTTTCCCTATGGTAATGGAGAAAGTCATTTTAAGGACGGGGGGTGTGTGTAGCTAGTGGCAGGTCACATGCCTCTAGTGAACAAGGGTTTGGGAAGGAGATTAACTACATCTGAAGCCTCTCCTATCCGTTCTGTTTGTGTAACTACTTGTGAAAATTTCTCAGCAGAAATTTTGAGGCAGAGGACATGATGGTGTAATGCGGCAATCTTGCCAGTAGGTGGCATCAGACGCTTTTTAAGTTTCAAAAGAGTTCACCATAATCTCAAAATAGTAGACTCATTTCGGAGCCTTCGACAGGATTTTTAACATCTGATAAGCAAAAAGGAAGGAAAAAAAGATCAACCTACCCCACATAAGGGGAAAACAGTTGTAAACGCCGTTGCCATTTCAGCCAACAGCATAGTGGAAAAGAAACACGTAAGTGTGTGTGTGTGTGTGTGTGTGCGCGTGTGTGCGTGTGTGCGTGTGTGCGTGTGTGTGTGTGTGTGTGTGTGTGTGTGCCTGCCTGGATGGGCCCTTTCGAAAGCTATTCTGAAAGGACACAGATGGTGCAAAGTTCTGGTGTAATGGATAGTGGGGGTGTTTTGCTAACAAGTCAAGAGCTGCTTGAATTTGCAGCTTAAAGGTAAACCGCGATGATTGCAAGTTGCTCAGTTGCTACATTGAAAAGTAGATAACGAAGGGATTCTTAGTAATCTATGTGTAACCTGACACGTGGCAAATCTCCTTTCTTTTCCTCCCTCCCCTCCTCCTTGTCTTTTTTTTTTCCTTTGAGGGGGTCATGTAGCCCAGGCTATCCTTGACTTCGAACTCACTACATGGTGGAGGATGACTTTGAGTTTATAATCCTGCTGCCTCCCTTTCCCAAGTTCAGGGACTGTGGGTGCATGTCACCACATCTGCTTCACATGGTGTTGAGGGTTGAACACGGGCTCTGTGTATACTAGGCGAGCCCCTGCCAGCCGAGCTACGTCCCGATCTGACTGAGTCTCTTAATATTTCAGTTGGATCTAATGAACAGTTACTACGAGTTGACATACAGCAGACAGGCAGCCTTATTTTTCTTCAAGGAGACCATGCTTTTTCTCTATTAAAGCCAGGGAACTCAGTCGAAGGGGTGCAGCCCAAGGAGAGGAGTCAATATGCCTGCCAACCGTGGTCACCTCTGCAAGCCCTCCCTAGGTAGGACACTGCGTTCACTCTGGTGGTGACCGGAAAAAGAGTATCCGGCACAGTTGGCATCGTCACCCAGCAACACACAACCATAGTCACCGTAGATGTGTATCAACATCTAATTTTGGGACGCCTTTGGGAAGATGACTTAGCCTGTACAGTACTCATTGCAGAAGCATGGGATCTGAGTTAGGATTGCCAGCAGGCACATGGAAAGCTGGCAGTGGTAGTGTGCACCTGTGACCCCAGTGTGGGGTGGGGTGGAGTGGGGGTGGGGTGGGGGAGGCTTCAGCAAGAGGTGGATGGGTCCCTGGAGCATCTCGGCCAGCCAAGTATATCAAATCTGTAAACTCTAGATCCTAGATTCAGTGAGAGGCTCTGTTCCTGAAACTAAAATGGAGAGTAACTGAGGAACACATTCCATGTGGATCCCTGGTTTACACACACACACACACACACACACACACACACACACACACCTGCACCGGCATGTACAATGCATATGTACATAAACATAAACATGTATGCCTACATGGAACACACATACACACTTCTAGGCTTTGCTTAAAATACCTCATCATTTTTATACCCGAGTTTTTCATACCCGAATTTGAAAGTCATACTCTGAAGTAGGCTCAAGTGAAGAGTTTGAAAGGTCACTTCTGGTGCCTGTTTGCCCAGACAGGCTGGAGGTGGTGGATGTCCTCCCAGGCGGCAGTGAAGAAGGAAGCTCAGGTACCTTCCGAAGGGCTAAGTGAGAAGAGGTGAGCAAAAGTAACCCGGGGCCACAGAACAGAGTGTCCTTGGAAATACAGCATCCTGGTGCACACTGGGGGAAGAAGCGTTACAAGTGGATTTGGAAAGGATGAGAGAATGACTTCCTTGTGCTAAATCTTGGTTTCCTCATTTAGAAGCAGGAGCCAGAATTCCTAGCTCTTAAAGTTGTTTCAAAGCCGGTGACAGAGCATACAGAGAAGCCCCAGCCATCACTTCTTGCATGCCAGACATCCTACAAAGTGTTAGGGTTGTTCTTTTTTTTTATTTTTGGAGGGAGAGTTGTTAAACAGTTCATGGCCCCCAAACCACATTAGGAATGTTTGGTATTGAAAATACGCCATCGATGTCAGCCTGGCATCATTTGGCAGCAAAGTCAGCAGGCGATCTCCTGGTCCAGTGAAGGAGTGGCTGACCATTTGCTCTAGCAGTGGACACATTCACAGGCAGACCCCGACTGCTTGTATTTGTCATGCATTTTGCTCTCCGTGCTGAACTGTCTCTGCTGTGACTCTAAATGACACAATCCTGCTGCTTCCCAGAGCCTCCTGCGTGCCTGGCGAGCCTCAGCCTGCTGGCTCGAGTGACTTGAGGCACTGTGTCTCTTCACACGCCACGGGCAATATGGGAGCGTGGCTGCTTTTGTTGCTGATGAAAATATTATGGCTTCGGTTGCCTGTAATCAATTTACTGCTTTATGGACCCAAAGTCCTCCAGAGAATTTAATAAATTCACATAATGTTTCTAAGTGCTGCATTGTGCATTTGGAGCTCTGATTTAGCTGACAAACGTGAAAAATCCGCGTAGCTAGACAGCTCCCCAGCGATTCGACACGTGTGGAAGCTAGAGAGAGCATGTTGCTCGAGAGAAGGTCAGTATTAACATACGCCGAGAGTCTCTGCCCTTGATTGGCTTTGTGTCTTTGCCGCACTGATGGATGGGACCATCTGACTAGACATTTGGGGGCTCTGCCCATCTCCAGCGGGGACGCGCTCTTGTACAGTTTGCAACTTACGGTCTGGGTAGCACAGAGAAGAGCGCAGATGATGGAGATAGATAGCAGAGTCAACAGCTAGGACGGACCGCTGGGTTTAGACAACGATGTGGTCACTGAATCAGTGCTGGTCAGTTCTGAGAGTACCAGGCCCCCTCCGAGGGAGCCTTTTATGGCATAATACCACAGAGTCATTTGTTTAAAATGGGTTCACGTCAGTTTAGATAGAATTTTCCTGCATCTTTCTCCCACCCCAATTTCTTTCCAAAAGTAAGCAGATTTATCAAAAATAATGTATGTTCAGATATTTTTATTATTCCAAATAATATTTTGTCTCTGTTAGTATACACACAAGCTTTATGCAGAGTTATTTTGTTTGTTTTGTCTTTTTTTTTTGAGACAGGGTTTCTCTTTGAAATAGCCCTAGTTGTCCTAGAACTCACTCTGTAGATCAGGCTGGCCTTGAACTCACAGAAATCCACCTGCTTCTGCCTCCTGAATGTTGGAATTAAAGGTGTAGGCCACCACTACCCAGCTTTATGCAGAGTTATAATCAGCTAATACCAGTTAGTATTTTATTTTTCCTTTTTAATATTATTTCATAGAAACGATACCGCTGTTGATATCTGTTGAGATGGTCTGCAGGGCTGTGGCTCAGCTGTCTGAATCAAGTTTCTGAGAGTCACCTTTAGAATATCAGGAGCACTATTGTGCTGGACACAATTCTTTTCAGGGCTGCTGAGAGTTTTACCTTTGAATTTGTTCTGATTTTTAGCTCAGGTGAGGCTTTTGCTCAAAATGGGACAAATCATTCGCAGGTAAACCAGGCCTGGGATTTTTATATCTGCTGCTGTGGAAAGCAAGTCCACACCTGCCCCGCTGGCCCAGGTTTGGCCTCTGTGTTGGCTGTGATAGATTGTGGACTTTCTCCAGCTGGACTTCCAGGGTTAGAGCTCCCTGCGCTGTGAGTCTGGCTGGTTACAGAGGCCCAGCTGCCTCTCTGATTAGCGGGAAAATTACTGCCCGGATCCAGTTGTTGTGCTTAATGGTGTTTGACCTTCAAGTGTTCGGCATTCGCAGGGTGGTGAAGGGACTGGGGAAACACAGGACAGCCAAGCACTGACCACCAGAGACAGGACTGGGCTGGAACCCCTAATTACTAACATGGGGTCCCAGGTCATGGTTTGTCGTAATGTAGCAGGGGAGCAGCTGAGTAGATTGTGAAACACATTTTATTTTATTATTTACATTTCTGAACAAGCCTCTGCCTACCTGTTCTTACCCATCCAAAGCTGACCTGGACACACAGAGAAGACAAGCGGCTTGCCCATGACCCCAAAGCAAGGTGCTGTCTGTGGTAAGATGATTTCTGGGTCCCTGCGGTACAACGAATTCTGGATTCTGTGCACTTTCCCTAATATGCAGGTGGCTCTACTACAAAGTTGTTTTTGTTTTGGTTTGTTTTTTCAAGACAGGGTTTCTCTGTACCTTTTGGAACTTCTCCTGGAACTCGCTCTGTAGACAAGGCTGGCCTGGAACTCACAGAGACCTGCCTGCCTCTGCCTTCTGAGTACGGGGCTTAAAGGCTTGCGCCACCGCTGCCCTGTACTACAAAGTTTAAAGAACTCTCTTTCACAACAATACCTTTGGTAATTACACGTGACCAAATCCAGGGTTCCCATGGTGACCGCGACCCTCCCCACCTTTGCTTGTGTGGTACTCCTTCCTACAGATCCTTTTCAGGGAGGCCTGAGTTCTTGGGGCGCATGGGTTTTAAAATCCTTGCACACAACAGTTTATTTTTCTACAATAAAATGTTTATGTCCTAGAGGGCAGAACAATGCAATGGCAATGTGTGTTACTCATGTCGCTGTGAAACTCCCTCAGCCAAGAATTACCCGTGGATGATGAGAAAGAAAGCATTGGGGCCTTAGTGATGGCCTCATGGAGAAAGTGGGGCCCTCCTAATGAACTTTCTTTCGAGGGTCTAGCTTTCTCCAACGGCGACATTACACAGTACCTAATCCAACTGTATTGTCTTTCCATCACCCATCCTAAGTGGCGAGATCTGAGATACCCATGCAGGCAGGCAGGCAGGCAGGGATCCATATTATTACTCAAATGACAACCTACGAGGTCACCCATCCTGTGGGCTTGTCATTTTATTTTGCCACTGCCTTGTTGCTGTCCTTCCCGATAAGTGCGTCTCCACACTTGTCGGGTCAAAGTTGCCCTTGATTGGAATACAGAATCAGCCCATCTCCATATGTATGCATTCTTTTCATTTTCTAAAACGAACATCATAAAAGGACAGAAATGTGACCTCCAAAGGCTGGATACAGACTTCAGATATTGTACAGCCGCTTCATCTTTTTATTAGATTTTCTGTGTTTTTTCCCTCTAGTTGCTGGATAAAATCCATACAAATGAAATACTGGCTCACTCAGTAAATAATAATGAAAAGGTAAATTCGTTTTGCAGACGAGCCAGTACATGTAAGACATCGTTTTGAATGACTGTGATGTCTTGAACTGATCCCTGAGCTACGATGGGTTCTCAAAAACAATGCCTGGCTTTCAGGCTCTCCAACTGCGCCTGTGACCTTTCCTTAACCCTTTGGATGGCAAGAAAAATTGATTTTCTTTTAAAAACATGTGCACAGTGTGCTGTTGAAATCACACAGGTACGGCTTAGTTCCAATCCCCTGGTGGTCCACAGCGATGCATGCATGGAGGCTCTGACTTCTTTCTGCCTCCCCCAGCCCACCTGTCCCTTGTCTCAGTAGTCAGGATGTGATGCTGAGGGCCTTGAAAAGCAAATGGAAAAGTAATACTTTCAACCATTTTTTGGTTTTATTTCATTGTTTCTTTTGAGACAATATGTTATATTGCATCTAGATTGGCCTGGAAACTGCTGTTGTCACTAGGGTGGCCTTGAATTTAGAATCTTGCTGTTTTAGCTCCTCAAATTTTAGGATTACAGGAGTGAGCCACCATACTGCATCTGGGACTAAGATATCTATCTTCTATCTTATCTATCTATCTATCTATCTATCTATCTATCTATCTATCTATCTATCTATCTATCATCTATCTATCTATCTATCTATCTACCTAGTGTATGTATATGTGTGCACATGTATGTGGAAGTCAATGTTGGGGGTCTTCATCAATCACTCTCTACTTTTTGAGGCAGGGTTTCTCACTGAATTCAGAGTTTGATGATCTTGTAGACTGATTGGCCAGCAAACCCCAGGGATTCTCCTGTCCCTACCTCTCCAGGGCTGCAATTTCAGGTGCCCTGTGCTCTGCACAGCGTTTACATTCTGTCTAGAGTCTGAACTTAGGCCTACTTGCTAGTGCAGCAAGCCCTCTGCAAACTGAGCCATTCCCCAGCAAGCACTCTGCAGACTGAGCCACCCCTCAGCAAGCACTCTGTAGACTAAGCCACCCTCAGCAAGCACTCTGCAGACTGAGCCACCCCTCAGCCTTAGTTAAACTATCTTAAAATTTGTCTTCAAGCTGATTATATTTATAAATCTGTCATGTTCTCCATTTTATGTGTTTTGGAAAAGATAAAATGTACATTGTTATACTGTTTCTTGAGTGTGTGTGGTGAGCTTTAAGGGGTTTCACAAAGATCAGAGAGGTACAAGCTCACCTCCGGTCAGCCCAGAACTCAGGACAACTTTCCGTGTCCCCATGGGGAAGCCCTGGGGAACTAAGGCATGATGGTCTATAGAGGCAGGGTTTCTCTTGGCCTTTGCTTCGAGATGGATTAAAAGCAAAACTCATCAGCTGTACTTTGAGTACTTATTATATATAAAGTCCTCCGAGGACAGAGACTCACAACGCAAATCTCTTGTCTGTGAGCTTTCTACCTTGAATGGCTGGTAGATCAAGACCCCAGGCAGCTGCAGGGCAGAGAGGCACATACTAGGAGTTAAGAAGGTACTTGCACTGGTTGCTAGTAAAATCAGAGATGGCCATTTTCAGGATAGAGATGAGACATACCTTAACACTCTGTCTCTCTCTCTCTTTTAACTGAAAATAGAATATCTGAAGTTAAAAAATTCCGTGTAAATACAGTCACGTGCTGCTCTAGTAAAGGATTGTGTGCTGCCGGGGTTGGAAGAATGTGTTGGGCTGATCTTACACAGACTAAAGAGCTATGAAGTCACCAGGTGAGGTCATCTTCTGGGACCACTGTGGTATCTGTTGTGTGCCCACGACCTTAGGTCTGGATGCGTGGCTGTAAATACAGAAGTGTTTACTGTGAGTCTCAGAGGACACGGTTGTGTCAGAAAGGCCTTAGGGGAGAGTCTGTGCCCCATTTTCTAGGTAAGTCTTGGGCTTGACTGAGAGCTTTGAAGATGCAAGTGTGTTGGGGCTTTCTACATACCAGTCTTTGCTGCAATGGCTGGAGAGAAATGTCATTGTAACTTGCAACGCAGCCAGGCTCATGGGACTTTGGATGTGAGAAAAGAGATCAATGGTTGTTTCCACTGTTGTGAAGAGACACCATGACCACGGCAGCTCTTATAAAGAAGAGCATTTAACTGAGGTGGTGGCTTACAGTTCAGGGGTTCAGTCCATTATCATCACGCAAGGAGCATGGCAGTGCGCAGGCAGACGCGGTCAGGCAGAAACGGTGCTGACTGCTCCTTGACCAGAGGGCAACAGAAGTGGACTGTGATGTTGGGTGGTACCTCCAAGCCTGCCCCCAGAGTGATGCACTTCCTCCAACAAAGCCACTCCCTTTGGGGTTGGGGGGGCATTCACATTCAAACCACCACAGGCTGTGACTGGATAAGTGTTGGATCTGTAGAGAAGCCAGACCGGCACGATACTGCAGGTGCTCAGGCTTAGAGGGAAGCCCCTGGATTAGATATGGTGACCAAGAGAGAAGAAAGAAGGTGTGACCAGCTACAGGCCATTTATCCTGGCTTGTGTCGTGAAGGTGTGGAAGGCACCGAATGGTGGGATAATAGACCTGAAAAGAGTCAACCTCTCAGCTGGGATCCTTTCCCGGAGAGTCTGCTTAAACCTCTGTGTTCTTAGCTGTAACCGAGACTTAATTCCCTCACTGCCTTTAGGTCACCAGAATCAAAGGAGGGAATGTGAACAGTGTAGGAGACCTGGCACCAAGCCCTCAACTCATAGTCTGCAGGGATGATGCTATTATGTAATATTTTGTTCAGTTGTGGGATGGATTAACAGGTGTGGATCTTTTCTTTTGTGTTCATATGTTTTTTTTCTCCTCTAGCTCAAACTATCCTTTGATATGTACTGTAAGAACCACTTTCTAGTAGATCCCTAGATTTAAAGGACAACACAGCCATATGATACCTCTCTGAGGCTTAAAATTTGATTCATATAAACAAAGGATGATCTTGGACTTTTACAGAAGCTTCCTGGGAGAGGGACTGAATGTCCTTTGGGATGTAGTTTGTCTTCTCCACCATTAGTGTATACACACACATGAACATGTGCACAGACAAGGAAAACACATGCATGCACACACACATAAATGCATACACATGCATGCCCACACATACACACACGCACAATACACATATGTACTCATGCACACATACATGCACACGCATGCATACATACACAATCATATGGACACACAGGCTCGCGTATATGCATACACATGCACACATGTATGAACACACATAGATGTACATATATACACATGCAATCCTATGTGTTCTCACAGGCTGAGAAACAGGATGGAAAGCAAGGGGCTTGTTCATTCCATCCGGGACAGAAACCACGGTGGCTGTTAGCGCAGCACAGAAGAGTGACTGAGTGTGAACATGCACCTGTCCACAGAGCCGCACCACCTCCCACCTTGTTCTTCCCTCTGCCATAGCCCCACCAACTTTCCTTCATCAGGAAGCCTTCTATAGGTGGAGACTGATTTTCCTCGAGAGCTCTGGGGATGATGAAGTGGGCACCGTTGCTCAAGGAAGAAGAGAGCCATTTGAAATGTCTGCTTAGGTCACAGAGCAAATCTGTCATGTCTTCTTCCTCAATGGGAAGCTGTGAGTTGTCTGGAGAGCAGATGCATTGAGCTTATCCCCATGAGGGTGGATTCTACAGCTAAGACTGTTCTTTTGACAACTTATTTATCTAGTAGCGCGCATGGTGTGTGTGTGTGTGTGTGTGTGTGTGTGTGTGTGTGTGTGTGTATGTGCATGTATGTGTAATGATGTGTGCTTATGTGTGGGTGTCAGAGGATAACTTTAGGGAGTTGGTTCTATCTTCTGCTATGGAATCGAGGGTCAGACTCAGATGTCTGGGTTTCGTGGCAACTACTTTTACCTGCTGAACTATCTCACTGGCCCTTCTTTTGACTTAAGAACCAAGAATTGTCCAATATTTTAGAAATTATCATTTTTAATTTACAATTTTATTACTATTTTATGTGTGGGAGTGTTTTGCATGCATGTGTGCCTGCGACCTTCATATGTGCAGTGCCTTTGGAGTACCAGAAGGGTGTTGAAGCCCCTGCAACTGGAGTCACAGCTACTTTTGTGTGCTGGGAATCAAACTCAGGACCTCTGGAAGAGCAGTCAGCGCTTTTAAGCACTGAGCCATCTTGGCCCCTAGGAATTATTCAGACTTGTCAGAATCAGACACTTCTTGGCTCAAAAGACAAGTATTTATGCTCTCTTCCTAGCAGAAAACGACACTAAAAAGTACAGGTAAATCAAGTGTGTGAGTGCACGAGCGTGTCTGCAGCTGGGTGACAGAGAGCCTGGCAGGCTCTGTCTGCACGAGGCGCTGGGAGGTCTGCTGGGAAAGGGTGCAACCATGCAAGGCAGGAGCCAGGCTTCAGGAGAACAACCCCAAACCAATCAGGGCCCGAGGAAGCTGATGGGTGGAACTTCCCAGGAGAAGGTGATGGGGGAGCTGATGGGTGCTCTCCCAAGGGGACTGAACACAGACCATGCTGCTGGATGGGGAGGCACAGGGGCACTGAGCAGCTTTGAAGACAGACATGGAATGAATCTGAAGCTGACATGCGCAGGATGGGTTCTGTGTCATCTTACTCCCCACTTCCACCTCTGTAACCAGAATTGCAGAGACTGGGTGATTTGTTTTTATTTTTATTTATTTATTTTTTGCCCCACCCCCTTTTTTATAAAAAAATTATTTTTATTGAGCTCTACTTTTTTCTCTGCTCCCCTCCCTGCCTCTATCCTCCCCCCTTCAACTCTCCTCCCAAGGTCCCCATGCTCCCAATTTACTCAGGAGATCTTGTCTTTTTATACTTTCTACTTCCCATGTAGATTAGATCTATTTAAGTCTCTCTTAGTGTCTGCATTGTTGTCTAAGTTCTCAGGGATTGTGGTTTGTAGGCTGGCTTTCTTTGCTTTATGTTTAAAAACCACCTATGAGTGAGCACATGTGATAATTGTCTTTCTGTGTCTGGGTTACCTCACTCAAAATGATGTTTTCTAGCTCCATCCATTTTCCTGCAAAATTCAAGATGTCGTTATTTTTTTCTGCTGTGTAGTACTCCATTGTGTAAATGTACCACATTTTCCTTATCCATTCTTCAGTCGAGGGGCATTTAGGTTGTTTCCAGGTTCTGGCTATGACAAACAATGCTGCTATGAACATAGTTGTGCACATGTCCTTGTGGCATGATTGAGCATCCTTTGGATATATACTCAAAAGTGGTATTGCTGGGTATTGAAGAAGGTTGCTTCCTAATTTTCTGAGAAATCACCACACTGACATCCAAAGGGGCTGTACCAGCTTGCATTCCCACCAGCAATGCAGGAGTGTTCCCTTTCTCCACATCCTCTCCAGCATAAGTTGTCATCAGTGTTTTGATCTTGGCCATTCTTAGAGGTGTAAGATGGAATCTCAGAGTTGTTTTGATTTGCATTTCTCTGATGACTAAGGATGTTGAACATTTCTTTAAGTGAGACTGGGTGATTTGTAATAATGATAAACTTATTTATTCCAAAGTTCTGCAGGCTGCAAAGCCCAAGACTGAGAAGTATTGGGAAGGGCCAGAAAATGTGCAGCCTGAGAGAAGGTGCCACGCCCATCCTCCATCAGGACGCTGTGTTCATGGTATCTAATCTACACCTAGGATCGTGGCACTACATCACCCTGATGTCCTCCTATAGGGTCCACCTCTCAACACTGTTGCATTAGGAACTGAGTTCCTGACATCCATTCTGGGGAGATGTGTTCAACCCACAGCACCTGGGAAGTCTAAGCTTAGCAGGGTGGGGGTTGTTAGAGCAGACTTTAAGCTTTGGCAGCTGTGGGAGAGAGGTTGGGAAGATGTGCTGTGGTGTCCCAAGGAGCTTGGAAATTTGCCGCCGGGGTTTCCCTCTGACGTGGTCTCCAGTTGCTCAGAGACTGGACCTCACATTCTCACACTAACTACTCAGCGAATCCCAGGCTATCCTGAGAAGAGGCTTTGGTCACGTGGATGTTGTCAGCTACAGGGAGTGATTCCGAGGGCCTCAGAGCTGAGGCTTGCAGGCAAGTGGCATCCTCAGGCTGCAGGAATGAATCCTCCAGTCCTGAAGGATTGGCTCAGGGTAGGACGTGGGTGGTACAGCATGGTCTGTTACAGAGGGACTTCTTGAGAGACCAGTGGAACACCAAAGACTTCTGACTTGTGGTCCCAGACATCAATGTGGACTATCAAGGAAACCATACTGTCTCAGCCTTTGGGAATCAGGGGCCCACTTAAAGCTGAAACCAAGCCAGACTGAAATGAATGAGCTACGTTTTCAGGGAAGGAACTGGTTCTTGAACCCAGAGATTGTACACGAATTGCTTCACTACCGAGCAACTCCCAGACCTTTTGTTTTTGGAATTTTGAGGTCTGGTGTAGCTAAGTTGGTGAGCAGAACCAACTTGTGATCCTCATGCTTCTGTCTCCCAAGTAGTTGAGATGACAGACGTGTGTCACTACTCTGGTGACATTCTATTTTCAGGGTGGGAAGGGGTATGCTTTAAGAGTCTCCTCATACTCTTGGAAATAGTAACCTGTCTATTTTTCCTCCCAAGATTTATTATTTTTATTTTTACCCATGTGCATGCGCCTGTCTGAGTGAATGGATGCCACATGTATGCATTGCCTATGGAAGGCAGAAGAGGGCATCAGATCCCTGGAGACAGTCACAGGCAAGTGTGAGCTGCCCTGTGTGGGTACTGGAATCTGAACTCACATGTTCTGGAAGAGCAGGCAGCACCGTGAAGGGCTAAATCCCCTCTTTAGTGCCTTGCATGCTTTAACTAGGATGTGATGCTGGAATCATAATGTAACATGTAACAACAACGACCCAAATAACACACACTGCTACTTGCAAGTTGGCAGTCACCCACGGCCTTTCCTGAGGGTCTCACCTTGAATCCTTAGGTCATCTTAGTTCATTTGAAAGATGAGAAAAGCAAGTTTAAACAGCTGACATGAGGATGTAAAGCTAACAATTAGCATGGGTGAGTTAGACTCAGGTAACAGGGAGATCAGAACAAGACCAGGCATTCTTTAAAGGAGACGGGCTCCAGCCCCTTGAGAGCGGATTGCACAGTATTCTTGGAGCAATAGTGTGGGTCACGGTGTGGTGGGCCATCTTCTAAAGAACTGTGTCTAGTCCATACACAGACAAGTCTCTGCCCTTCCCCCAGAAAGTGTAGTCTCTTGAGGGTGTGGTTTCTCTGTGGTAACTGAATGAGTGACCGGAGGATGGACTGGAAGGGTAAGAGGTTTTAGAGATAAAACAATTACTCTGTAGCTCTCTTTCCTCTTTTTAAAATTTATATTGTTTCCTTTTTAGGTTTTATGCCATGTTTCTTTCAGAAAAGCAA
Source organism: Arvicola amphibius (assembly GCF_903992535.2). Lineage (NCBI taxonomy): Eukaryota > Metazoa > Chordata > Mammalia > Rodentia > Cricetidae > Arvicola > Arvicola amphibius. The sequence goes on along the minus strand of NC_052047.1, from coordinate 7,414,160 downwards.
TAGTGTATCAAGGTGATGGGAGGTTTGGAAACAACCTCTGTACTATTGTATGGCATCAACTAAGAGAGGCATCATTATGCCAGGTGCTCCTGCAGAAAGGGGTGGGGGGCGCAGAGCCAGACCTGCAGGACTTTCTCTGGGGCTGAGCGGGGTGGTGAGTGTTGATGACCCAGACCCCTTTCATCCCCCCTTCCACCCCCATCCGTCCCAGCCACTAGGGAGAAACACACACACTGAGTCGGGAGTCTGTCGAAGCAGGATCTTGTTTAATTGTATTAGGCAGGAACTTATATAGGGTTGTGATGTGGGTGGGAGTCTTGGGATGGGGTAAGGTGGAGTAAGTATTAGGGGCCAATGATATTCTGCCTTGGTAGCAGTGGCTGGGCAGAGGCAGGTTTAGGTCGGGCTGTGCTGAGTCACTCATATGCGGAAGTCATGGCCAAACTGGGCCTCACGCCCAGGCCTTATTAGTCCCAACGTCATTATTCGTTTTACTGATCATGTTGCCCTACATGCTGCAAGATAATAGTTGGCTTAGTTGCAGAGAAAAGGTAAGGGAATGGTGGCACACACCTGTAATCCCAATACCTGTACAGCTGGGGCTAGAGGATTATGAATTTGAGGCCAGCTTGGTCTAAATAGCGAGACACTGTAAGAAAAATTGGCAAATCAAAACCAAAAGAGAGGGACTAGGTATTTTATTCCCTCAGACCACTTTGGAAGGCTCGACTTCATTGCCTCGTGTCTTCATAAAGGATGGACTGAGAGATTCTGATAGTTGGCACCAGGGTGGGGAGGAATGGGAGTGGGCAGAGATCTTTAAATAAAATACTTTGTACTGAAGTAAAATAATGGAATTTCCTACTTCCACCCAGCCTCACCCAGACCTCTTCCAATATTTTCAAGGCACGTCTTGTTTTTTATTGCCCTTGCATTAACACGTCCACTTCAAGGAGCTTACCATGACCCAGGAAATGGAGGCTGACTAAAAATGGAGGAGAGAGGACAAGGAGACATAAAAGGAATTTTATGTTCTTTTAAAGGAGTCATTAAAGTAGCATAAAATAAGAATCCTTGAGATACATGTCTTGTTTAGGATAGGACTCTGTGGCAAGGCAGAGGGCACGCAGCTTTGGCAGTTAACTTCTGGGTTGAGTTGTCAGCATTCAGTTGCGTGTACTGAAAACCACTTCAGTCCTTTAACAAAGGGAAGGGCAACTGAGGGGGTGTATATGGAAGGATCAGAGCTGCAGACCTCAGCAGAGTCTACAGTGGCTTCCAAAGATAGCCCAAGGTGACCTTGGCTTAGGCAGGCCCTTGGAGAACCAGCAGTCCACTGTTAGTCAAGGGTCATGCTACCTTAGCTGAGTCTGAGGTCAGGAAGCCGTGGCCTCTAATGCAAACCCCAGAGACAGCCATCTGGGGCTAAGATCTGGGACCTGGATGCTGGCTCCAACCTCACTAGCTCAGGGTGTGATCTGCTTGCTGAATCTTCCCCTGCTGGCTGTGTCTCTCCCTTCCACACAACACAGGCTGGAAGTTGAGTCTTACCAAACAGGTTTTTTTTTTGTTTGTTTTGTTTTGTTTTTTTGCAAAGCAATCAGAGATATTTGGCTTTTATTGGTCCTACTTCAGCAGTGGAAGATGTCTGGGCAGACAGGTTGGAGTAGACACTGAGGGAATCTATGGACTCTTGCCACGGAAGTTTAATTGGGGAAAACAGGATGTGTGTTCTGTTTTTCTTGATTTTTACTTGTATTTATAGAAAGAACAGCAGGAAGGCTGGGCATGGAGGCTCAGGTTTGTTATCTCAGCATTTGGGAGGCAGAAGCAGGAGGATTTCCATGTGTTAGAGGTCAGCCTGGGCTACCTAGTGAGACCTGTCTAAAATAAACACACACACAAACAACGTGTCTGTGGTGATGGATATTCTTGGTAGTTAATTTGACTAATCTGTACCAGAGCAGCTGGGCACACCTGTTAGGGTTTCTTTTCTTCACTAAATTATTTGAAGTGGGAAGACTCACTTTTAATGCAGCTCTTTGGAGGTGGGAAGAGCTCCCTTTAATCTGGGCCACACCTTCTGCTGGCAGCCTATAGAAAGGACATGGGAGAAAGACATTTGCTTTCTTTCATGGCTTGCTTTGTCTGGAAAGTCCACTCCCTCACTGGCATTGGAGTCTGATTCTAGCGTTGACTGAGGACCAGTTGAGACAGCCAACCTCGTCGGCTGAACAACTACTGGATTCTTGGATCTTTCGTTGGTAAACAGTCATTGTTGGATTAGCTGGACCACAGCCTGTAAGCCTCTCTAATGAAGTTCTGTCCCTTTAGGGTACTCTTACTAATACACTCCCCCATCAGAACAACAAAATGCCCGTGATGAGTTTCTATTACAGGACTGGAATTATTTGGACTCCCTTCCCCAGGGAACCTAACTTGACTGGAATGCCATTGGAAGTCATTCTGGGTTGAGCGGCGAAATTTTGGCAAGCAGAAGCATTGAGACTCAGATAGAAGTCCATGGCTGGGGGCTGCTGTGATGGTTCAGGAACTTGTGGACAAGTTTGGTGACCTGATTTCTGTCCTTGGCACCCACCTGTGAGGAGAGAACTGAGTCCTATAAGTTGTCCTCTGACAACATCTATGTAGACATAGGTACTGTGGAGTACATGCCCACATGTACAAATGAATGGACGGATGGATGGATAAATAAATTTAATAAAAAGGTAAAAGAACCCCAGAGGGGCAACTTCTGGGAGGCTGTTCTCCTTCCTTGGGGTCCACAGGAAACAACACAAATCTCATTTGAGTCCTGATATTGTCTGGAATAAACCTACAAGGATTGAAATAATTGCCTATGATAGCCTTAAGAATTCCCATTATTTTCTAAGTGACTCATCTAACTGGACATGGAGTGCACACCTGTAATTCCAGTACTCATGGGGCTTAGTCAGAAAGATCATACATTCAAGGCTAGCCTGGGCTATATAGTGAGCTTCTGCCTCAAGTCATATTACATATTTGAGCTTTAATATCATTATTATTATTTTATGGCTGAAGATGTTCAGTGAATAAAGCATTTGTCACACAATCATGGTGGGCTGGCTAATTTTATGTCAACTTGACACAGACTAGAGTCATCTGAGAGGAGGGAGCCTCCATTGAGAAAATGCCTTCATAAGACTGGGCTGTTGGCAAGCCTGTAGGGAATTTTCTGTATTAGTGATTGATGTGGGAAGGCTCAGCTGATTGTGGATGGTGCTATCCCTGGGCTGGTGGGCCTGGGCTCTATAAAAAAAGCAGGCTGTGCAAGCCATGAGGAGAAAGCCCAGAAAGCAACATCCATCTGTGGCCTCTGTATCAGGTCTGTTTCCAGGTCCCTCCTCACCCCCCCCGAAGTTCCAGTCCTGAATTCCTTCAGTGATAGACTATGGGTGTAGAAGCAGAAGTAAAATAAAAACCTTATCTCTCCAAATTGCTTTTGGTTACGGTGCCTTATCATAGTAATAGTAGCCCAAACTGAGACAAATTGGTATGAAGAGTTGGTTATTGCTATGACAAGTTGGCTATTGCTATGGCAGGTCTAACTATGCTGCTTTGGGGAGGGTTGTTTAAGGGCTTTGGAGCTTTGGGCTAGAAGAACCGTTGAGTGTTGAGAGCTCAGTGAACTGTCCTGTAGGAGCTTGGAAGATGAGACTGTTGACAGCAGCACGGACAATGGAGACCTGGCTTGTGACGTTTCAGAGGGAAGCAAAGACTCAACTGGCCATTTGTGTGAAGAATCTGTGGTGTCCTGTCAGCTGGGGCTGAAGAATCAGCTGTGATTAAGAAGGGACCAAAGTCACTGAGGTGAAATCTTCTGGGAAATGTTTCCTGAGAGCCCAGAGAAACTGTGTTCAGAGGGAGCCAATGCCGTACCTCATGCTGGCTGCCAGTCTTGGTGATGTGCAAGTCTCTCAGGCGGCACTGGCTTTGAAAGCATGAAGGGTGGTCATGGAGAGCAGCTGAGGCTTGGCTGTGAGAGGCCAGTGTGCCAAGACCGTTGGTGAAGGTGCAGCTGGGGTAGCAGTGGAAGCCCCAAGACTGAAGGGGTCGTGGGGGAAAAGTTGAGGCTTTTCACTGTGAAGAGAGCCCAGGAGAGGCCACGGGTGAAAGTGCAGTCTAGTTGCAGCAGGGACCCAGCATTCTGGAGATGCCAGTGCCATGGGATGACCACCAGTACTATGGGATGACCACCAGTGTCATGGGATGACCACCAGTGCCATGGGATGACCACCAGTGCCATGGGATGGTCACCAGTGTCATGGCATAGTCACCAGTGCCATGGGATGGTCACCAGTGCCATGGGATGACCACCAGTGCCATGGGATGGTCACCAGTGTCATGGCATGGTCACCAGTGCCATGGGATGACCACCAGTGTCATGGGATGACCACCAGTGCCATGGGATTACCACCAGTGTCATGGGATGACCACCAGTGCCATGGGATGGTCACCAGTGTCATGAGATGACCACCAGTGTCATGGGATGGTCACCAGTGCCATGGGATGACCACCAGTGTCATGGGATGACCACCAGTGCCATGGGATGACCACCAGTGCCATGGGATGGTCACCAGTGCCATGGGATGACCACCAGTGCCATGGGATGACCACCAGTGCCATGGGATGGCCACCAGTGCCATGGGATTACCACCAGTGTCATGGGATGGTCACCAGTGCCATGGGATGACCACCAGTGCCATGGGATGGTCACCAGTGTCATGGGATGGTCACCAGTGCCATGGGATGACCACCAGTGCCATGGGATGGTCACCAGTGCCATGGGATGACCACCAAGAACAGCAGCAGCAGTGGAGCGGGGCTGGTCCGAGTCTAGAAGACAGGCTGTGTGTGTTGCAGTGGCTGGGGCCAGAGAAGTGACCCCGATTACTTGGTCACTTGGAGGAGCCCAGAAGATCGTGAGTGAATCCTAGATACTGGGCATTGAATTATTTACAGTGTTGGGGTTTGGTTTTGCTTTGTTCAGATTGTGAGTGTGCCCTGGTTCTTCCCTCTTGAAGTAAGAAAGTATTTAACTTTTTTCTTTTCTTTCTTGTTTTTCTTTCTTTTTTATTTTATAGGAGTCCACAATTGAGAGACTTTGGATTTCTTTTCTTTCCTTTCTTTCCTTTTTTTTTGTTTCTGTTTTTGTTTTTGTTTTTTTGAGACATGGTCTCACTATGTAGTTCTGGTTGTCCCAGAACTCACTGTGTAGTCTAGGCTGGCTTCAAACTCACAGAAATATGCTCACCTTTGCCTCCAGTTGCTGGGGTCCTGGGATTAAAGGTGTGTGTCACCAAGCCTGGTGAGACTTTGACTTTTTAAAAGAGACTTTGGGACAGGCAGTGGTGGCATATGCCTTTAATGCCAGCACTTGGGAGGCAGAGACAGGTGAATCTCTGTGAATTTAAGGTAGCTGGTCTACAAAGAGAGTTCCAGGATAACCAGGGCTGTTATACAGAGAAACCCTAAAACCAAAATCAACCAACCAAACAAGCAACCTCCCCCAAACAAAGCAAACAAATAACTCCCCAAACAAACAAACAAACAAACACAAAAAAAGGAGAGAAACTTTGGATTTTTAGAGTCTTAGCTTTTAGAGTGTTTGAATTGGTGAAGACTGTGGAACTTTAAATTTGTAGTATGTTTATACTTGTGATGTTTATTAATCTGAGATCTTGGGGACGAACCAACGAGAAGAAAAAAAGATTATGTTTAAAATGTACTGTGTCAAGTTGACAAAGGGCCTATTGTGATGGCTAATTTTATGTTAACTTGGCCCAGGCTGGAGTCATCTGACAGGAGGGAACCTCAGTTGAGAAAAATGCCTCTAGGAGACCAAGCTATAGGCAAGTCTGTAGGGAATTTTCTTAATTAGTGATTGAGAGGGGAGGGCCCAGCCCATTGTGGGTGGTGCCATCCCTAGGTAGGTGGTCCTGGGTTCTATAAGAAAGCAGGTTGAGCAAGCCATAGGGAGCAAGTAGTAAGCAGCTCCTCTCTGTGCCCTCTGCATCAGCTCCTGCCTCCAGGTTCCTGATCTATTTGAATTCCTTCAGTGATCAACTACGGATATGGAAGCATAAACCAAATAAAACCTTTCCTCCCCAAATTGCTTTTGGCCATGGTGTTTTATCATAGAAATAGTAACTCATACTAAGATACATAGACTGGGGTTTGATCCCCAGAGCCTACCTAAATGCCAGCTGGGTGTGGTAGCCCTTTTGGTATCTTAGCACTCCAAAGGTATGGACAAGAAATCTAGTTACCTGGAAAAGCCAAATCAGCCAGCTCAGGATTCAACAAGATACCCTGCCTCAGTAGGCAAGGTAAAAACTAAAGAAGACACTCAGCATCAACTTCTGGCCTACATACACACACACACACACACACACACACACACACACACACACACACACACCCAACTTTTAACAATACTCTTCTTCTAGGTGAGAAAGCCCTTATTAAATTTCCCCACCATTAGAAATAAATATGCACTGTACTTAGTAATTATTTGTAGTAGGAGGCCTCTTGTTTGTTTCCCGGTCACCTGGCAGTTTAGACCTGAAATAACCACACAGAAACTATATTATTTGCAGTACTGTTTGGCCCATAGCTTAAGCATATTTCTGACTAACTCTTATATCCTAAACTAACCCATCTCCATTAATCTGTGTATCACCACGTGTAGTGAGTATCTGAGGGCCTGCTTTTCGCCCAGCTCGGCTCCCGCATGGTTAGCTTTACACGCGAAATAACATCACACAAATTGTATTCTTTTAAATACTGCCTGGCCCATTATTTCCTGCCTCTTACTCACATCTTGATTAACCCATATCTAATAATCTTTGTAACACCATGAGTGGTGTCTTACCGGGGAAGATTCAGCATGTCTGACCTGGTGGCTTGCTCCATCGCATCTGGCTTCTCTCTCTGAGGAGAGGCACGGCAGTCTGCCTAACTTAGGAGAGGCGTGGCATCTTACTGATCCTTCTACCTCACTTCCTCTTCCTGTTCTGTCTACTCCACCCACCTAAGGGGCGGTCTATCAAATGGGCCAGGCAGTTTCTTTATTAGCCAATGAAATCAACTCAAACAGAAGACTCTCCCACATCATTTCCCCTTTTTCTGTGTAAACAATAAAAGAAAGGCTTTAACTTTAACATAGTAAAATTACATATAACAAAATAGTTATCAAGTAAGAATTAGTTACATTATATCCATTTTATCTTTTATCATAACAAAGGAAAACTTTAACTATCTATCCATTCTTCAACTCCATCAAAGACTCCAGAAGGATATAATATTACCTAAGTAAATAAGAACTAAGCAACTTACAAAACTCTAGAAATGACAGAGACATCTCGCTGCCTGGACAGTCACCCAAAGTTCCTTTGTACTGTTGGGGCATCCATCTTCAGCCTTCAGGCCCATAGTATCCAGAGACATTTCCATGAAGCAGGAAATTTCAAAGGCAGTTCAGTCAGTATCTACTGTGTCCTGCAGAATGTCTCACAGACTCTTTCATGAGTCAGGAACCCCAAAGAATCATCTCACATTTAGGCAAGTTCAGCAGTCCTCTCTGTGGGTTCTCTGTGTCCAGTTTATGCAACAGTCCAAGCAAGAGCAGTTTCTTGCCCAATGGCTATCAAACTCCATAAGGAGCCTCTTTGATGCCCATCATCTTCTTGAAATAGATGGTGCTGCCAGGAGCAGACAAGTCTCATTGTCATGAAAAGCCCTAAGTTATTAAAACATTTAAATGCTATATTCTGTAGTCTTTGGAAGATATGAAGAATGCCTATCTAACTGAAATATATCTCTATATATCTAGAAAATCTAACTAACATGACTATAAGCTTTACTATTATTGATTATCCATTAACAACCTATATACATTACATTTTTAAAATGAACTACACAATCACAATACCTTAATCAGTATCAGAAATACATATACATAAAACAAAATTGACCTTAAATTTAAATCACTAAAGCAAAATCCATATCAATGTAAATTATTCATATCTATATCATATCCCCCTTTAAATGTAAAAGAACATTTATAAACAATATTTGGGAACATGGGCGCAGTTATTTCTCTCCAAACTGCTTCCTGCTGAATGGGGACGCTGTTAATCAGATTTTTCATAGTGTAACCTGTGTGCCAGGTTCATCTCAGTCATCAGTTGGGTGAAGTAATTTTCTTAAAGTGTTCACAGCAACCTTTCAGGAGGTCGTGGTCTATCATACCATATTGGGGTGATAGCAATCCAATGGGTCTCATTTTCTGTAAAAATAAAAGAAGAATCTCTTTTCCAAAGCATCATATCCTTAGATCCAAATTTTAAAGTCAAGGTATTTTCAAAATATCTATTCTGGATTAGTTCAGCAGCATTTATAAACAAATATCTTTTAGCAGCTGTTGCTCCTTCCTCAGCATTCAAACAATCCAAAGAGAGCATAATAGCATACAGTATCAAGGTTCTCTGTGTATTTTCCATCTTTGTGCAGCTTTGTTTTAACCTCTATTTCTTTTATTTTTACTTTTACTTTTTGAGACAGGTTCTCTGTATATCTTTGTCCTGGAATAACTCTGCAGACCATGCTGTCCTTGAACTCTCAGAGATCCACTTGCCTTTGCTTCCCAAGTGCTGGGATTAAAGGTGTGTGCTACAACACCTTGAACTCACAGAGATCTGTCTGTCCCTGCCTCCCAGTCATTCAGATTAAAGGTGTGTCCTGCCACACCTTGAAGTCACAGAGGTCAATCTACCTCTGTCTCCTAAGTGTTGGGATTAAAGGTGTGTACTACCACAACAAACTACTTCTTTTTCTTTCTTTCTTTCTCTTTTTTTAACTGTAAGAACTTTAACTTTTAGCCTGCATGTATTTTTAACTCACTGTAAACCATTTAGAGGTTTTCTTCGACTTTGAATCTCTCTTTACTGTATCTCTCTCTTTTTCTGACCACATGAGTCTTTAATTTACCAAACAATATCGGTAGGACGAAAGCCGTGACTTTGACAACTAGATCCAGCCCATTCCTTAGCTTTCTGATTCTGGCCTTGTGGCTGAGATATCGGCCAGAGCCACATTCATTGCCATAATTCTACAGTGTTTCAAGGTCCCTGCCAGCAAGCAAGCTGCAACAGTGTTAAACAACACTAAAGCTCCATAGTCAGGACCACCTGCTTGAAAGAGTCAGAGTTTGCCCTGGCAGGACGGCCCAGAAAGCTGGCATTTTAAAAAAGCACAGCTTTTTTCCTGCTATGGCTGAAAACCAAAAAGCATGCAGTTAATTTTCATTAACAGCATTTAAGTGTTTCGTAGCAGGACCTCTTAAAAGAGCTGCAATGTTTTGCAGCTGAAGCTGAGTCAGGAAGCCTCTCTTAGATGAGAGTGCTTGCTTGCCAGTCCCGAAAAATAGAGCTTTACTCTATTCTTTCCCAAGCTTTCTCAAGCTTTCTGCGGATTCAGTTATCCACGTGGGCGCCATTCTGTAGTGAGTATCTGAGGGCCTGCTTTTCGCCCAGCTCGGCTCCCGCATGGTTAGCTTTACACGCGAAATAACATCACACAAATTGTATTCTTTTAAATACTGCCTGGCCCATTATTTCCTGCCTCTTACTCACATCTTGATTAACCCATATCTAATAATCTTTGTAACACCATGAGTGGTGTCTTACCAGGGAAGATTCAGCATGTCTGACCTGGTGGCTTGCTCCATCGCATCTGGCTTCTCTCTCTGAGGAGAGGCACGGCAGTCTGCCTAACTTAGGAGAGGCGTGGCATCTTACTGATCCTTCTACCTCACTTCCTCTTCCTGTTCTGTCTACTCCACCCACCTAAGGGGCGGTCTATCAAATGGGCCAGGCAGTTTCTTTATTAGCCAATGAAATCAACTCAAACAGAAGACTCTCCCACATCAACCACGTGGCTGTGGCCTACTGGCTAGTTTCCAGCTGGCAACTCATGCCTTTGTCCTCTGATGGCTCCTCAACTCCACTTTCTTTCTTCCCAGCATTCTGTTTAGTTTGGGGGTCTACACTTATATCTTATATCTTAATTTAACCCATTTCTAATAATCTGTGTGTTACCATGTGGCTGTGGCTTACTGGGTAAAGTTCCCAGCATCTGTCTCTGATGGGGCTACATGGCTTCTCTCTGACTCTGCCCTTCTTTCTCCCAGCATTCAGTTTTCCCCCCTGCCTAGCTAAGTTGTGCCCTGCTATAGGTCCAAAGCAATTTCTTTATTTATTAATGGTACTCACAGCATACAGAGGGGAATCCCACATAATAGTTTTAGGTTTACAGTAAAATATTCTTTTCTCTAGGGAGGAGCATGAGGGAACTGGTATAATATTTATATGAAGGAGAATGACACACACACACACACACACACACACACACAAATCAGGTTAGCAGTGATTACATGAAAAGCTGGGTCTGTTTTCTCACAAATTCTTAGCAAAACTGAAGAAATGTCCCACCCCCAGCAGTGCTGAGAATCAAAGGGCCTGTGTAGGAAGGAGAAGATCTCCACCGTCAAGATACACCACTGGCCTGGGATCTCTCATACTCCCTGCACCCGAAGGCATAACCCCCTTAACATCAGTTACTCCCCAAAAGTGGTACCTTTGCTACATTTGTTAGGACTGTACCCCTCCCTGGACATTTCAGCACCTACAGACCAGAGCGTGCATCAGGGCTCACGCTTGGCATCGTAATGATGGGCTTCCTACCACAATCTCCAGGCTCTTCCTCCATTTTTGTCACCCAGCTACCAAATCATGAGCGTTCTCAAAGTGTGTTAGCAGAGCTTTGTCAAGGGCAAAGGGAGGAACAGAGTCACATGTATATTCTACAGAATTTGGAAAGGCAGGGAAAAAAAAGCCCCGAGTTTGTTTACCAAAAGAACAGACATAGCTTCTGAAATAGAAAAGAGCCCAGGGGAAGCTGGAACTTGAAGGACAAATATCTGTGGAAAGTTTGGGGAAAAAGGGTTGGAATTACTAAAGCAGGAAGTGACATGTGACTTCCAAAGGAAACAAAACGTTTCTTCTCCATCAGGAGTCAGAAGACTGTGGTGTTGTCCTTTAATTAGATGGGAAGGGAAGAGGCTCACTGATGACATCCAAAGGTCTCAGGGCCCTCTGTGCCTTTGGAGAAACCTTTCTGCGAGGTCAGGCAAATGGGAACAGGTGATGCATACCTGAGGAGAGTGAACAGGCAGAAGGAAGGCAGGAGGCAAGAGATTTAAAAGTGAGATCTGTATCAGAGCGGGCAGGCCTGAGGGTTCACATCCAAGGCTGCTAAAAGAGTTGGCTGAAGCACCGTGGACCATAAATGAGCACGAGTCAGCAATATGTAATGTTATTATTTATAAAAGGGAGCATGAGTGAGGGACGTGTTAGCAGGAACACAACATGAAAAGGGCAAAGACTCCTGCTCTGGCCCTTGGCAGGGATCGACTGTGGATTTGTTTGCTGTGTGATGGAAGGGAGGACCAGGTAGAAGGACGTTGCCAGGAAGTGACAGTGGTGGAGTGATACCCAGGATGTCACAGTCTATGCCATTTTGATCGGGAGTACCAGCTTGTAGAGCAAGCGCCTCCTGGCCTGGCTTCACTTCCTGAATGCTCCATGTCTATAACTGAATCTCAGCTAGAAGAAGCGGGTTGTGGACTGTTGTAGGAAAGAGATATCACATGTCTAAGAAAGATTATTATGAAAATTATTCTGGCTGATTGTCCTTCCTGTTTCCTAAGAAGGAGCATGATAGAGTTTCTATATACTGATATTAAGAAAGTTGGAGGGAAGCCTGGCCAGGGTGGCACATGCCTTTAATCCCAGCACTCAGGAGGAAGAGGGAAGAGGATCTTTGTGTTCTAGGCCAGCCTGGTCTACAGAGTGAGTTCCAGGACAGCCAGGACTATACTGAGAAACCCTGTCTTGAAGAACAACCAAAACAAAACAACCAAAACCAACAATAACCCTGAGCCCCTAAAGAAAGAAAACTAGAGGGGTTGGAGAGATGCTCAGGTCTCAAGCACTTGCTGCTTTCTCAGAGGACGTGAGCTCAGTTCCCAGCAGTCAAATCAGGTGGCTCACAACTGCCTGTAACACCAGCTCTACAGGGGTCCAACACTTTCTTTTTGGCTTCTGACTTCTGGACACACACACACACACACACACACACACACACACACACGTGTACACACATATACACACATACAAATAAAAATAAATCGTTAAAAAAAATAGGCCAGCCAGGCTTGGTGACTCAGGCCTGTTGTTTCAGGCACTTGAGAAGCTGAGGCTGGGGAATTATAAATTCAAGACCGACTTGGACTCCAGGACAATTTCAAGACCAGCCTGGGCAGTGTTGTGAGATCCTGTGGGGTGTGGAAGAAGCCCTGAGAGAATGTGTGAGAAATGAAGTCCTGAGTAAATGCATGTTGGTGACATGGGCACGGCCATGTCAAGGACGCCAAGGCTCAGACACATGACAATGGCAAAGCCTTCCCCAGGTCAGACTCAGGAATGGGCAAAACACTCATTAAAGAAAGAAAGAAAGAAAGAAAGAAAGAAAGAAAGAAAGAAAGGAAGGAAGGAAGGAAGGAAGGAAGGAAGGAAGGAAGAAACCCAGCAATCTCACAAATCAGTAAGAAACTGGTTTGTTTCGCTGGTAATTTTAGTTTGACACACAAACTGATAGATCCATAAGGCTTAGTTCTAATTCTTTCCCAGTTCTGATAAGCTCTTGTTCCCATAGGAGCATCCCAGGACAACCCTTGTCCAGATTCAGGGGACTCTGTGTTGCCTCTTGAAGTCTAGGACTGTTTTAGCTCATTTTGATGTCCCTCCAGGTTGCTTCCTGGTCCTTGAGGCTTCTTCCCCACACAGCTGACAAAGCTCATCTTTGCTCTGTTTCGTTACCTACCGTCCTTCACTTGCCTTTCCAAAGGACAGTCTATGAACCCCTACAGACCTCCTCTGAAAGGGTTAGCGGTGCTTAGTGGGCGACACAGAGAGATGCTGGCCCAGGATATATGAGCAGGTGAGAGTAAACATTGATGCATAGAGGGAAAATAATTTTCTGTTGAATTATCCCTGATGACTTGCCCTTCAAACCCTTCGGGTTCTCAGATGGAGGGAGTTCCTTTCCTTTCTTGCTAGAGTTCTTTTTAGTTCTCTGAAACTGTTGTTATCATTTATTGGTTTTTAAAACATTTTATTTTTATGACTTTTATTTATGGGTATGTTTCTATGTCTATGTGAGCATATACCGCATGTATGTAGATCCTTGGAGTGCAGAAGAGGGCACTGAGCCCCAGGAGGTGGATGGAGTTACAGTCTTGTGAGCTTTCTGTTTCGGTCTTGGGAACTGAACCTAGGTCCTCTGGAGAACAGTCAGTGCTCTTAACTGTTGAGCCATCTTTCTAGCCTTAAATATTTTTTCTTATTTTCTTTCTTTCCTTTTTTTGAGGAAGGGTCTCACAAACTAGCTTAGATTTCATTCAAGCTCAAGATGATCCTGCCTCAGCCTCCAGAGATGTGGGACCGCAGGTAGAAGCTGTCATATCTGGCTAGTTTTCTTTAAAGTAAGTGTAGGATTTGGGCTCAAAGTCCATGGAGCTAAAATTATTTCTTGGCCTTTTTCTGATATAAGAATAATATATATATACAACAAGGGAGGCATAAATAAAAATATATACCATGATTAATTATATTAGCTAGAATTTAAATTTATTCCTTTATTCTACTTGCGATTATTTATACATCTCTGTTATTTATGCCAAGGATACTAGTTTCCAGGGCGGTATTTAAGTTTTCTTTAAAAAAAGAAATTTATTAAGTAAAATATGTGCATTGATTTATAGGGAAAAATATTACTTTGTTCTGCAGAATCTAAAGATTCATATTTCCCTGATATTTATACTCTCTGAAATCATGATACATCATGCAAATTGTGCACTTGTAGTACACCCCTGAGCTAGGTACAGCAGTGTGCTTGGGTGTGTGTGTCCCACCTTCAGCTGACATTCATGATGAAATCAAGAGAAGTCAACCTCAGAGTATTTCAGACTCAAAGACACAGGGCAGTACTCCAGCCGGATGGGGGCGACGTGGGATGTTTGGGGACCAGTTGTTGAAGAGACACATTCTTCTTATCTGTTACTTTTACATTTTAATAGGGGCTGCCTATTGATGCAGTGTCTTAACCCCTAACCCTTAAAGGGGTCCAGCGGTAAGAATTTCACATCTGTGAGCAGGCTGCAGTGGGGTTGGGGAATCCTAGGGTGCGGGTCTCTTAGTCTTACTTTGTATTCCTTCAGTGTTCATTGCGTATCAACTCTGTGTCTGTCCCTGAGGCCAGCTTGGCCTTTTGTGACATATACATTATCCTTGTTTAGAAATTTCCAGGCACCACATAATCAGGCTGCAGGCTTATGAATGATAAAAAAGAGCTTTGAGATAATATGCTAGACTAAAGATCAATAAATAGCCCAGAATATCAGATATCTACTCTCAGACTTGCACCAGAACAAGCCATCACCCAGTTTGGAGCTCTCTGCCTGGAAGCTTCCAACGACATCTTCAAAGAGGGAAGGAAGATGGGAAAAAGGAAAGAAGAAGGCGGGCAGGGTACTTTGGTCTTCACTAGAAGATTCTAGGTACAGCTGTACCGTGAGTCCTGAGCAGCTAGGGGCCAGTAGCAGCCCGCAGTCCACTCCCCCAGCCTCCCTCGCACATTTGTATGGAATACCATTTGCATACTCTAACAAGATGAGCTATAATTGGCCTTCATTGATTTTGTTTTCATTGAGCTAAAATAGAGTCAGAGCTTCTTAGGCTAGAAGAACTGATTGATTTGTGGTAGAATTCAGGACTATTCAGTTGAAGAAATAATTAATTATGTTCTTATTTAGTAATCATCAACGTTTGGTCGGTTTCTTTGTAGCAGAGTGAGCTCAGCAGTATCGAACTTTGCCAAAGCAGAAATGCTTTGAAGCGGATACCCTCAACCAGCAAACGGCTATTTCCACTTAGTATTCTCGTGAAGCTGACATGGTTCTCTTCATGAAGCGGTAGATAACGCTTATTGTTTTTAAAGGATGGGTTTGTGCTGAATGTAGACCGTCTCTAGCACACTCATAGAGATCAACACACAGGCCTGTGTCTTTCTGTTCTTCATTTCTTCCTCATATGCACCTATTGCCTTTAGGGTCACTCCCTTTGCCCTCCCGCGTCTTTGAATCCATTTACTCATCTTTCAACATTTTGTGAAATTCTTCTTGAGTTGATTCAGCGTGCATGAATGGTGTTTCTCACCAGTTGCCTTTTAGTTTGTGGAGGCAGGAGTTGGTTCAGATTGGCCCTAACCCTAGGATTTCAGGAAAGGAAATCCCTGCCTGCTCTGTTTATACTCAAGTGTGGTTCTCTTGAGCGTAAGGTCATTTGGTTGGCTACCCTCTGTAGGCAAGTTCTTTTGGAATTTTGGGCTGATTATAATCAACATGTTTTGAACTGGTTTAGTTTCATGCCAATATTTTCCTTTTAAGATTTCATTGGTAATAACTGTGCCAATTTTGGATCTAATTTGTCACTATTACAATGAGTTCCATGCACTAGGCTGAGGCTTTCTATCCTTTGGGGAAGAGATAAAGCAATATACTACAGATGTAAGTAAATAACCATGTTTCAGTCTAAAGATTTATTCTCGGCTCAATGTGTGAGACACTATGGTAAGGTTTGCAAAAAGGCTGAAACACCGTCATTGCTTGGAAAGCCTTCTATCAAGTGGGCAGAAGTATTTGTCCAAAGTCGCCCATCTGTGAGTCAGCGATTTGAAATGGTGTAGACAATCTAACATACAGCTGGCTGCTAAACCCTCAAAACTCTCAAGTATTTGATTGAATTATGTGAACTTGGTTCCTCTACTTTTGCTCCACACAACTGGGAACTTTTTAATGGCCCCACTTAAGACATATGTAAACAGTGTATCTTACTGAGGTATACAGCACAGAGTAATCATGGGTCGCCACCACTCTGAGGGGAAGGAAACACTTCCACTCAATATATTGACGATTTAGATTTGGTAGTATATGAACCCATTTTTTAAAAACATGACCATTTGCTGAGAAGTCCAAGGACCAAAAGCAAAGGCAATATATTTTCCTCAGCTACTGGGACGAATTTTAGAAAGAGTTCATATTTTTATACTAACTATGCACTGACATCCATGAATTTGAGCTCACCTAGATGGTATGTTTCCTAATACCAAAGAATTAAAAATATTAAAGAAGTCATCTAACTTCAAGAGAAATGTAGTCTTTTTTATGTATGGAGAAATAACAGCAGAAATGATAAAGAATGGTAGTTTTTGCCTGTACCATTTGTCAGGTTAGCTCCATGCGTGTGTACTGGGTGTTGTCTGTATTTCAGGCTCCATAGTTGTCAGGCTGAAAGTGAGTTCTGACTCTAAAATAGTTCCTTCACTTTAAGACGCAATGGAAGCCTACATTATTTTATTCTGAATACTTGACTTAAAAGGGAGGTTAAGGTGACAAGATGCCCTGGGTTGACAGGGCCAAGACGAGGTGAGAGGACTACTTGTTTTGTGGGTGTGCCTTAGATCAGATAGTTCTTAAGCCCTACAAGGCCAATCTTGTCCCAGGATTTCAGCCATATTCTAATTTAGTGATTTTTGCTGACATTTTGCTAAGTGTATATTAGAATCTTTAATAGCTTCCTTTCCCTTATTGTGACTAAACACTTGGCATACATTACGAAGGAAGGAATTGTTTTGGTTCATGGTTTGAGGGTCCAGTCTATCATGAGAGGAAGGCATGGTGAAGTAAAAGGCCTTTATAGTGTTTGGAGCAAGTGGCTGTGACTCCTCGTGTCCTTGTGGGTCAGGAAGCAGGGGACAGAGACTGGAAGCAGGTCTGGATTACAGCCCTCAAGGCCTCTCCACAGGGATCTATTCCTCTACCTAGACTGCACTTTCTGAGGGATCTACAACCCTCCAAAACATTGGTACAAGCAGGGTGCTAAATGTCCAACTTCACGAAATGCAGCAGACATTTTACATTCAAACCATAACAGATTCTAAGAGCTGCATTCGCTCTATTAGGGCTAGGCAATGAGTAGGATCAAGAATTAAGACCTGGCTCCTTAAGAACAAATTCAATCCATATTTCTTAGATTCTGTCACAGATGCGGAATTCAGTGCTTCCGCCTGGAGTACCCTTTGGAATCGCCACACTGACCCAGCAGAGTTAGTATCCTCGTGCTCATTTTGCTGCTGGGGTAAGCGGTGAGCTCACACAGGTCTCTCGGCCTGAATTCTCTTTCTACCACTTCTCAGCTCTGCGGCTGTGAAGAACTCAGAACTCAGTGGCATCTTTATTTCCCAGGTCCTCAACTGGACAGCAATGTGATGTCATCAAGTTTGGGGGAGGAGGGGACGAAGGAAGCACGTGCAATGTAAAGTGGTTTGACCCACAGAAACACTAATGAATATGAGCTATATCTGGCCTTGATCAGTTTGTTGTTTGCAGGTAGTCTTGATAGCTCCATGACCCTGGGAAAATAGCATCTCTAGACTGCAGCATCAAACTGAAAAAATCTAGAGTATTGTAGAAAGCCAAACCAGTGTACCCATTCTGAAATGAAATAATGATGTACCATGTTAATTAAATATTTAGTATACTAGTATATTTAGCATCTTAGTATAAAACTGATCGTTATGCAATCTTGTTATTAACTCAATTTCCAGTTTTCCTTGAAAATGTTATTAAAATATTCTAGCAAATGAGTTAGATACTCAAGGGATCATTCAGTTATGCCTGTCTTAAATTGTCCCAGCTTTCTTCTGGGTAGGTTTCAAGGATCAGGACCCCAGTCTTACCTTCTGGCTTCTAACACATGGTATATGGTATGGACCAACTATGTGGTACAATAGACTCAAATCCAAGAGCCGCTTAGGATGCACTGTTGTAGCAATCCATATCTTAACAGTCAATGGGCACACATCTCAAAGAAAGTCTCCTTCCTTCCTTCATTGTTTCTCTGTGTAGCCCTGGCTGTCCTGGAACTCATTCTGTAGACCAGGTTGGCCTCCAACTCAGAGATCCACCTGCCTCTGCCTTTCAAGTGCTGGGATTAAAGGCGTGGACCACCACTGTCCTGACACTTCTTTACAATGATTTTTAAGTCACACGGGGTATAGATTGTTGTTCCCATTGTAGAGACAAAAAACCCAGGGTCTTACTTCTAAAGTACGGTTAGGAAACGAATGTGAAAATTGCTTTCCTAACTGCAAAATCTATGACACTTTACATATCATCATTTCTGGTAAGGATGTTGATTTGGGAGTTTTGAGTCAATATTTGTCCAAAGGTAATATATTATTTAACTAACTTCTTGCTATTATTTTATGTGACATTTTACACATGAGTAACTGTGCCCCAAACTTGGACACTGTAATGAAATTCTATGCTGACCACCAAGAGTTAGTGCAAATCTCACAGGTTAAAGGTGAAGTGTCCTCTGGATGGTGGTGGTGCACACCTTTAATCCCAGCACTTGGAAGGCAGGTGGATCTCTCTGAGTTCAAAGCCGGCCTGGTCTACATTGGGAGTTCCATAGGCTGCACAGAGAAACCCTGTCTTAAAAAGCCGAAGGGGAAAAAAAAAAGAAAAGAAAAAAAAAAAAGATTCATTGTCCATCAGGATGACTTTTGCTTCAAGTACTAGTCACAAACTTGAAGGTTCTTAGGATGCATGCCCTTCTGACCAGTATACTACAAACTCAGGAGTTTCCATGCTTGCCCAAGATAGTGCATCTACAATGACGGTCTCATAACACACTAACAGTGGTGGTTTCATTATAAAAGACACACATTGGTGGGGTCTAGAGGGTTTGGAATACACACATACATAGCCTTCCATATACTTTGTTTTTTTAAAAAAGATTTATTTATTTATTATGTGTACAGTGTTCTGCCTACATGTATGCCTGCCGGCCAGAAGAGGGCACCAGATCTCATTATGGGTGGTTGTGAGCCACCATGTGGTTGCTGGGAATTGAACTCAGGACCTCTGGACGAGCACCCAGCACTCTTAACCTCTGAGTCATCTCTCCAGGCCGAGGTGAGACCCCTCTTCCCACTCCTCAATGGTTTCGCAGACTAGGAAGCTCACCCAAGCTTCAATACCCAGCATTTCCATGGAACTTCCCCACCTTTCATTGCTGGAGCTTAAACCCAGGGCCTCACCTCTCTCCTAAACGCATGCTTGTCTCAGCCCGCACTGGTCTCCTGTCGATTCTGGTATGAGCTTCAGTCTCTAACTGCCATTCCCTCGCTGGAGATTACATGGAATCCCCTGCCTCAAAGATTCGGGTCTCTGGTCACGCAGTTGGCCTTTCTGCCTTATAACCACGCTCCAAACTAATGCAAAGTCAGATGTGATATACAGCTGAGCCGGGAGCCACAGGGGCTCTTCCAGCTATAGCAGAGGTGTGGGAACATCCTCCCGGGAACCTGGGGCAAGAACATTTTCTTTATTGTGGAACTGAGCTTTAAATAGGACAAGGATAAATCAACATTTAAGTGAGAACATGGTGAAGGACTATGGAAATACGATGAAGTTGTGGAATTTCTGTAGGGTTTGACCCAGGCTTCCTAATATCCTTTCTAGGGGAATGGATGTGGGGACCTCGGGATATTCCCTCATGCAATGTATTCTGAATTTGTTGATCCAAATCCACTTCCTTATGGGGGGGTCACGTGTCTTGTGGGACTGCTCGGCTATTAAGGATGTTTCTCCAGCGTAGAATACCTCGCAATGAGCCGCAGCTGTGGTAGGGGTGGCCATCACTTATTTAACCAGTACTTGCTGAATGTCGATCATAACCAGAAACCATCATAGGTGTGGAGGATACAAATGGGAACAAACCAGACAAAAGCCCTGGCCTTCCTGTAGCTTGCCTTCTGGTTGGGAGAAACAGACAATAAGCAAATAATCTCGGATGGGTATGCAAGTCAGGTGGTGGAATGCGCTTCGGAGAAAAGCAAATTGAATGCCCAGAACCTGTCGCTGCTCCTCTGCAGACCGGGCAGGGGAGGCTTGAGCAAGCCACCGGCTCTGGGGCAAAGTTTGTAATTTGTTGTTGCTGCTGCCTGGCCTCTGGCTGAGGGAAAAAAAAAAAAAAACAAAAAAAAAAAAAACAAAAAAAACTGTCCCTGAATGTTTAGCAAGCCTGCTTGGCCTTTTGATTCTGCAGTGATTAAATGCCAGCCTATTGGGAATTAGTTTTATTTTAATTCAAGGTTAAATGTAGAAAAGACCTCCTACTTCTTCCATCTATCAAAATTCAGCTATGGATCTTCTAAGGGTGTCAGCTCCCGGCGAAGCCTCTTTGACCTCCCCCACACTAATTGTGTTTCTTTCTTCCTCCCGCGGCTTACCCTACATTTAAACTTACAAGTGTTGTATCCCATTCCCTTGTATTGCAGATGGAGCTATGTGTGTGTGGGCTCCGTTCTGCCAGTAAAATGTGTGCTTTCCTCGCAGCCAGAGGCTCTTTTTCATGTTATTCTCACTGTGTCCATCGCCCCCCACCCCCAGGAGCTTTGGAATGCCTGGTACATGGCACCTGTTCAATTAGCTATTGATTGGGGGAGAGACACCTGCGTGCATGCTGAGCAGCAGCGATATCTGGTTTGCATTATGTAAGTTTCTTATCTAATTTCCACTGACTTCCCAGGTGAATGAAGTCTCCCTGGCCTCTTTAAGGCGTTAGTTGTGACTGCTTCTCAGGAGAGCATTCCAAAATCGAGACTTCAATAGCCAGTGCACATGCACTTACTGCGGCTTTTCTTATTACAAAGGAATAGGGCTCATCGTAGGGAATTGCGAATATAAGTGACCATAATAAAAATAAAGGGAACTCAAGAAGGTGTTCACTCACTCGGAAGTTATTTATCGAGCTATTGTCTCTCTGGGTACGTAGCACCAAGGACAACAAACATTACAGGCCAAGTCTTACATAGTGGTATCAAATGAGCACTTACAGTTTACATGATAAATGAGTTATTATTCCCATAATTATTACACGTGGTGCTGGCATTTTGATACATATAACAACTATTTTTAAAAAGGATTTGTTTATGTAATTTAAAATTGTGTTTGTGGTGTGTGTGTGTGTGCGCACCTGTGAGAACAGGTGTGCTAGGAGGGCAGATGTGTCAGAAATACCGGAGCTGGCACTACAGGTAGCTGTGAGCGACTTGTGAAGACTGGGAGCTGAGCTCCAGTCCTTGCAAGAGCACTTCCCACTCCCAACCACGAGCCATCTGTCCCTACAACTTACGTCTTAATGGCAGTGTGGGCATATGAATTTCCAGACAGGGCAAGGCTGTTTCCTAGCTTGGCTTAGAAAAAGTACTTTATTATGGCTAGTTCTTTGGGTCTGGTAGTAGTATTCTATAATATCATTTTTATTAGCCAATAATGCCTTGTTCTAATGATGATTCAAAATTTCCAGCTGGGATACATTGATTATTAACTGTGAGCAAATTGCTGGCAGTGGAATTTCTCTACCCAAGGCTTTGCAAACCCACTCTCTCACGCACGTGGGTAAGCGGCCATCACATTGCACCCAAAGGCGACCGGAGGTTCACATTGATCAGTGTGAGAGAAAAGTTGCATCAGCAGATTTATTCGGTTTTCGTTTGGAAAAGAATTAACCTGGGCCATGTGTTTTTGCTGGTGCATATGTGGTCATTTCTTATGCATTGATCTCTAATGAGGCCTGGCCCACAGTAGATAATGAATGAAATCTGTAATCAGTGTTAGGCCAGAGAAGCATTTTGCCAAGGTGGATGTCAGAACTATTAGATGGCTCCAGCCCTTAAACCATAAAGGGAGGGGATGACTAATAGGTCCTGTTCTTTATATTTATGTTAATTGATTCTTCAGTTTGGCCAGTATCTTGTCCTACCGTCACATGGAGAAAGGGCATTTAAGAAAAATCCTGGCCTGAGAATGTCAGGAACACAAGGAGAGAGCTAGGGCAAATGGTCCCCGTGTCACTAATGAGATTGTAAAGGGGAAGTGGTCCCTGGACCCAGGGGAGGGGGTGTAAAGAGCAGCCGTCAGTCAAAGGCAGCATTGCGTGGGCAGGAGCGGAAATGCACTGGAGCGCATGCGCACTGCCACCTCCCTAGGTTTTGCATGAAGGCATGAGGGACTGTGAGGGTCCTGTGCCTCTTATAATGCCAGTGTGACATGCGACTTATAAAATCCTGTAGCATAGCTACTGCTTATTAATATTATGGTCCAGGCTCTAAGGAATTTTTGTTTTTCTTCCTAAGGAGAGGCAGTGGATCAATCAGCTAACAGGCTAGGGAGGCGGCTGTGGTGTGGAGGGGACGGCATGAAGCCCTGATGGGAAACAGCTCTAGAACGCCTGCCGGTAGTCTATCCTGGAACACACTGCCCCTACCACGAGCTAGACCCTAACCGCTGCTGGCTCAGTGGCTGCATTTTAAAGTGAAGTGTTCTAAGGCAAGGGCTTGAAAGACTCTTGGTTTTAAAGAAATCTCTGATGCTCTTGCCACCTTAACCAAAGCTCGCACAGGCTCAGTGAGGGCGCAACAAACTCTTTCCATAGAGATACAGGGAATAACAAAGACAGCAACAGATTTAGTCTGCCACCTCTTCTATGAGCTTCTTTCCTGAGTGTCACTAGAGCTTCTGAGAGCTGTAACATAACTGAACCACTCGTAGGTGACAGCTTCTTCAATCACTTTATCTTTATAGTGTGTTGTGTCGTGTCGTGTCCCGTCCCCGTCCCCTACCCCCCTGCCAGTCTCATGCAGCCCAGGCTGGCAGCCCAGGCTGACTTTGAACTTGCTATGTAGCTGGGAATGACCTCGAACTCTTGACTGTCTTGCCTCCATCTCCTGAGTGCTGGAATTTTACAACCGCACTCCCTGTTTACATATGCTAGGGATGGGACCCAGGGCTTCAGGCTTGCTAGACAAGCACTATTGGGTTTTTAATTATTATATTGACCATCAAGACCTGGCTTCAAACTCATAATAGCAGTGGAGAGGAACCCTTTCTAGGCCTGTTACTCTCCCCTCTGTTCTTCTATTAAGTTTCTAAACTTTCCACATAACCACATAAAACCATGAACACTTTGCAGTTTACTGAAGGAGTTGTTCTATAAAAGGCCACACGTTCTGATGGCCTGCAGTGGTGCTGTATCTTCATCAGCCCTGGAAAAAACTGTATGTTTGTGTGTGTGTGTGTGTGTGGTGTGTGTGTTGTGTGTGTTTTGTTTTGTTTGTGTGTGTGTGGTGTGTGGTGTGTGTGTGTGGTGTGTTTTTGGTGTGTGTGGTGTGTGTGTGGTGTGTGTTGTGTGGTGTGTGTGTGTGTGTGCGCGCGCGCGCACATACATCCACAGGGAGCAGAGGAAGAGAAATTACGAGGCGGTCTAGCTTCACAGAGAACATTTGCCGATTTTTATCTGAAACACATTTTATTAAAATTGCAACAAACTTTATAAAATCAGCTGTATGGTTCATTAAGGGAACATTACCTTACAATTATGATTAATTGGATTAAACTTATGAAAGTGTGTTATTTGTTCAGATCAAAAGGGTGGGGGCAGATGATGGATGGCGGAAGAGTGTGATGAATGAACAAAGCAGCTGAACTAAATTGAATGTGTATTCATCCGTTCGCACTTCATAACTAATGATAAATTGAGCATGTCACATTTAACAATACTCGTCTGGGCTCAAGCACACGGTTTCTTTCGGCTCCTCTTCTCAATGCCTTGTGACTGTTGAGACAGTGGAACCGAAATTTTACTCCCTAGACTTTACCTGCCTCTTACCTTGAAAAAACACAGTGGCTACTTACTCAATTAAGAGCTGTTAACAGGTTGTAAAATCGCCTTCCTCAGATCATGCCTGGTATCTGAAAATTGATTTATCTTAAGCTAAAATGAAAGTCCCCATTTATAGGCCTAATTATATTATACAGCAGGGGTGGAAAACACCCGGAAATGGAGAAACAGCTTTCTTTCTCATGCAGTGTTTTCTTTGGCATTAGATGGGAAGAAACACTCCCCCAAACTCACTAGAGAGCCTGGGAATCAGGAAAGTGAGAGACAAAAGCCAAACAGGTTCTGTTAGCTTCCTGAAACCCCAGGCTTTAGAGGATTTTAATCACATCATTCTTTTGCAAGGATTATGAAGCTGGTGTTGGGGTCAGGGAGGAAGAGGTGGAAAATAGCCCTACCCAGTCTGAAATCAGACACATTCGCCACACAGACTCAGGAATGGCTTTTGGAAAGAATCATTTTTTTTTTTTTTTCATAGAAGCTCAGGAACTGTGTGATACGGGAGGTGACAGGTAGCCAGTGCTCACTGCTTTAGTCCCCTGTCCTTGGTGGGGGATCATCGGAAGTGAGTGACAGTTTCTGACAGGCTGCACACTTTATTTCTCTGTGCTCTGAGTTTTCTGGAAGGGTTTCTGCGGATTCACTTTGTATTGTGGTGAAGGTTTCCAGTCTGTTCTGATTTCATCTATACCTCACCATCTTCAAACTCTCCTTCAAGCTGACTTGATCTTTCCGGCAAGGAGGGAGCGTTAAGGGATGGAGTCAGATGCTTTTCAGAATACTGCATGCGTGGGCTACACAAGAGATCAGACTTGCGGGGAAGACTTATGCTATCCTTCGAGGGATGGCATCCTGGAAGGTAGGAGGCAAGAGGGACGGTGGTCACTTAGGAGCTTAGGGATAGTGCTAATGCAGGTAGTTAGTCAGTGTTCATCGTTCAGCTAGAAATCAGCTGCTCCATAGCTGTGCTTCTTGTCCTTTCGGTTGTGAGCATAGCGTTTAATGGCTGAGCCATCTCTCCAGCCCAACTGTGGTTCTCGATGGGCAAGGGAGGCTGCATCCACCAGGAGACATTTGCCACTAGAGGCAAGGCTGAGAGCGCTACCTGACAGTTATGCACACATTTAAAGAATGGAAATTGGTGAACTCACTCAGTGAGCAAGTGACGATAAAATTTAAGGTGATTTACAAAGCTGGCATAGATCGAAATCTAAATCACATTCTTTTAAGAGATTTATTTATTTATTTAATGGGTATGCCCAAGTGTGTGTATCACAGGTGATTGTGAGTTACCACTGGGTGCCGGGAACCAAACTCTGGTCTTCCCAGCCTCCTAGATTACATTCTTAAAGTAGTACAAATAACACGTGGGTCAATTCTATGCCAAGCAAACCATAAGATTAACAACTTTAGAGTAAAGACTTCCAAAGAGCGCTGTGTTCATTGGCTTGCTTATTCAGACAGGGCCACCTTTCTCTTCCCAGGCCAAGCCATTGCCCCCACTGGTGAGAATGGTGTTTCTGGCAGTAACAGATGCTCTTTGGGAAAGAGCAATCCGAAGGGGAGGGAACTGGAGGGGAGTCGTGCTATGCTAGACTATTCAAGATTAGCTTAGAGTAGAAAACTGCCACACTTGTCTGAATTTTGATGTGAAAATACATTTCAGAGCTGAGACAATTCATCTGTTGGGTTTCATGAAAAAAGAATATTTACTCAGGTGTGGGAAGAGGGCTCTGGTGAACACCCAAACTAATGTATATTTGACAATACTCAATATTCCTGAAGTACTCTGAATCAAGAAGGTTCTTAGAGTCAGAACGTAAGATGATAAAGAATGCAAAGGAAATTTTCTGAGGGGCACAGAGCATTGAGAGCCCTGCCTTCTGCCACCCCAGAGACACAGGTCCTTTGACTGTTCTGGGTGGATTAATTTACAAAGAGTAAAAGTGAGGTTAATTGCATTAGTTATTTAAAGCATGCGGTTTAGTGGTAATAAGTATATATTTTCAATGTTCTATAACCAGCTCACAATGTTTTCCAACTTTATTTGAAAACAGAAATTAGACATTTATACATAATTCCAATGTCCTTTTTCCTGGCTGCAGTAGTCAGGATCCCACAGTAGTTAGGATCCCTGCAAGGACCATCAGACCATGGTTGCTGGGTCTCTTTTATGTTTACTTTTTGGTCTGATTACAGTTGGTTCCCTTTGCATTCTGAGTGCTCAATGAATGTCAGGCATGGAGGGTATTTGATAAATAAGAAAGAGATGAAAGTCATAGCAGGGGATGAGAAGTAGCACATGTCTTCAGGACCTAACATGTTAAAATTTTTCTTGAGGACCCGTGAGATGATCCTCAAGATGAAGACATGGGGTGGATTCTCAGAACCCTCATGGTGGAAAAAGAGGACATACATGTGGTCCCAGACCTCTGTATGCACAGTATGATATCTTTACATACACTAAGGTATGTACTCATGCCTCATGAAATAAAAAATAAGTGAGAAATATTTTTTCTTTTGTGCCAGGCATGTTAGAGAATGCTTATCGTTTCAGAACTTGGAAGGTAGAGGTAGGACAATCAGGTCGGGGGCAGACTTGGCTACATGGCAGTTAGGGCCATACTGTGCCATGCAAAACCCTGTGTCTGATATGGAAACCACACCGCAACGAAACATTTCTTCCCCTAATTTAGCGAGAATAAGATAAACCTGATACTTGAACACTGTTTCATATTTCTTTACTCAAAGAACTGTGACATTGTGTCTCATTTGATGTTCCTTGTTTTGGAAAAATATGTCAATCTTTTAGGGTGAAATTGAAGCAAAGCATGCATCTGCCTGCATGGCAACATTTTAATTTTTCTGGTTTAATTGTACTTAGAAACATTTTAACTTCCTGTTTTGGCGGTTGGCCCCCACATGATAAGCTGACTGGGAGGAATGCAGGAATGACTTGCCTGTTTCCTAACCATTTATTGATAAGGACTATGTCTCCAAGAAGGAAACTGGAGACGTACATCTTTCCAAGGTCCCATGGGAAATTAGCAGGCGAGTCAGAATTAGAATTCACAGCCTGTAAGTGTCTAAGGCTCCACTGAGCCGAGCTGCCTAGCATTCACAAAGTTTTCTTTCCAGTGTGCCTATTCCCAGTGACCTCTACTGGTGCCCGCCAAGCGTGAAGAAAAAGTAACCTTCCATGAATTTCCCCATGGGTGCAAACAGTGCAAATTGTTTTCTTTTGGGGTCAGAGCTCCGCCACCTGCCATTTCAGACGCCGTGGAAGGCTGAAATACATCATTTGAGGGGTTATACACCATGCCACCCGTTACTGACTGGTCCTGACTTTTCCATTGGAAAGCAGTTCTTTCTCCTGTCTGGCATTGTCTCTAGGATCCTGCCTACCAGCTGAGCTCCAGGAGGCTTGAGGAGGTTGGATGGGACATTCTGCTCCCATGCAGTGGTAGAAGAAGGGAAAGATTAGGCATTAATTACCCTAACACCTTCCTCATTGCCAACTTTATTTTTCCCTTCTATAATCTCCCCCCGCCCCAGGCACGTACCGGCAGGAGTGCAGTTAAACTCAGCTCTCCGACTTCCCTAGGCCAAGTTCCGACCTTTTACCCCAGAAAAGGCTTTCAGGTATGCACTGTGACACATTTATTTACCTTTTTCTTACCACAGCTTCCATCCCTCCTTCCTGGTCTGCTTGCCAAAGGAGGAAAAGAGATGGGTCTGCCTGGAGTAATCAAGTGAGAAAGCGAGAGGGAAGGCAGGGCAGGGAAGAGCCAGTAGCTAATTTACTGGGGACAATACATTCATTCCAGCTCAGAACCTTAAAACCACCATGCTTGGGAAAATAACTTTTAATGGCATAGTGATAGTTCAGTGACAATGTTTGAGTCTTGTGAGGAATGTTGATTTCTGATTATAGAGGAGGAGAGGGTGGAAGAGGGGCCGAGCAGTGTTAGGGGATGCTGATTTCTTTGTTCAAATCTCTACATGTCTATTTCAGTGATGATTACAAAACACCACGTCAGTGCCGTGCTGTGCCTGTCTTTTTCTGACTCCTAAGAGGCATGCTGTCCCTGTCTTTCCTAGAACATACATGGTTGTTCTGCACCAACCTTAGTCTCAAAGTCCTGCTGGTTCTAAGACTGGATCTCTTTTCATCTTAGTGGTTCCTCAGTTAGGCTCATCTTCATCACACACACACATGCACACGCACACACACACACAGACACACACACTGCATGCATACTGATCTACATCTTTCTCTGTCTCTCTCACATGTACTCTGCATGCATACCTCCCTCCCTCCCTCCCTCCCTCCCTTCCTCCCTCCCTCCCTCCCTCCCTCCCCCCTCTCTCTCATGCACGCACGCACGCATGCATGCTCACTGAATGCACAGTCATCTCTCCACCCCACACTGCATACATTCCCATAAACACAGATCCTCTACACTTCTCCTTGTTGATTTTAACTCATTTGGTTTTGAGTTTACTTTAGAATTTATTTGTGAGACAGTATCTCAGTATGGAGCCTAGACTGCCCTCAAGTTCAAAATCCTCCTGCTCCGGCCTCCTGAGTGTTGAGATTACAGATGTGTACTGCCATGGTTGGTGAGGGTCATGTTTTAACACCACTCCTCATGGTTGGTCAGGTGATTTCTTGTATCAAGAAATGCCTTTTTTACAGTGTTATAGTCATTTGCTAATTGTGCTTTTTCATAATGGTGTGTCTTTAGCTTGGTCTCTCATTCTCAGGGGCTTTTCATCCTCAAAAGGTCAGAAGCGCAGCTCCAGACTTCAAAGAAGACTGAAATAACATTAAACCCTACTTCCTTCTCTCAGCTGTAGGGTGAAATTCAGGCTTCTTGATTTAGCATATAGGCTTTCCTAAGTTAAATTTCTGTCCTCACTGCCAGCTCCCTCTTCTTTGTTATGTGCAGTCCAATCTCTCCCCACTGGACTTCTCCCTGGACCCAATGTGTCTGCACAGCTGTGCCTTTTGCCTGGACCACCCCTCCCTCTCTGTCACCTGGAGCGGTGGTCCTGCAGACAACCTGTTGGGTTGCACGGACTCTGTTAGTTTCTCTGGGGCTTTGGGGTCCCTGTTTCATGACACTAAGGTGACACTGACTGGATTGTAAAGTACGGGGCACTGAGGGCTGATTCATGCCTTTTCTTGTTGTCAGACATAGCACACAATCTGGAAAACAATCGGAGTTGTGTATAGCATGAGTGGATAAACTCACATCCCATTTACAGTTTGTGTGGTCAATAAGAGCCTGGACTCTGCTCCTAGGTCAGGAATGGCTTTTGATTTTGCTACTTATTAGTTGAATAGTTTTGGCCCAATTACCTCCTCCAATTTCCTCATGTAGTATCATGCCCCCCGTCATTATTAGCAGTATTATTGTTATCCTTGTCAATACTGGGGAAAGACACAAGGCATATGGGCAAAGGTTTTGGATGGAAACAAGATGCACCTCTTTTCTGTCTTGGGCAAGTCATGTGACCATTATGTAACATGATTGAAACCTACCTGTTCTCAGGTCTGTAGTGGCAATGACAAACAGCAATAGTCACCATGTATTACGTGCTTCTTGTGTGCCAGGCAGTTTTCTAGAATCCTCTGCATGTGTTAATGCATTTAGTGGTGCAATTGTACCCTATTGTGAGGTACAGATGATTATTCCGCGAACTCTATAGATGAGTAATTGATCTGTAAGATAACATTTTTCATGTCACACAGGAAGTAGGCAGCACAGCCCAGATTCTCCCTACAGGTGCTGTATTTTATCCTCTACCCACTCTCAGTATGGACAGATAGATTACATACACGTTTATTGCTTAAAATACCCTGTGCCTGCAAAAGAATGCTTTGGCTGGGCATGGTGGCGCATGCGTTTAATCCCAGAATTTGGGAGGCAGGGGCAAGTGGATATCTGTGAGTTCGAGGCCAGCCTGGTCTACAGAGTGAGTCAGGATAGAGAAATCGTGTCTTGAAACAATCAAAAAGAATACTTTGGGATTCACATGTAGTTTTTTTTTTTTTTAAAAACTAGATCCCGGAGTTAAATAAACTAAAAGAAAACAGTACATTTAAATTTAAGAGATAAATGTCAAGGAGGTCTGTTTAACGTGGTGTGTCACACGAAATCTTTGTTTTCCCAGAAAGGATAAATTTTGAGTATTGGTTGTATTGCCACATCTTAGACACATGTGCATCATTTGGGGTCACTTAAATCTTTTTCTATTTTGAAATGATTGTACAAAAAGCTGAAAAATGGATAAAGAGATTATGTGCACTTTGAACTAAGTATACCACAATATTGACATCTTAAATAACCTAAGCCCTGGGAACTGACGCTGACCCAAGCACACACATAGTTGTGGATGTGTGTGTGTGTCTCTGAGTGTGTAACTCAGTCATTGTTGTCTTGAATATGGCTTCATGTTATTACCACTGTAATCCAGATACTTGACTGGATTGTCACCTCAAGGATGCCCTCTGCTCACGATTCCTGCCCCTGGGTGGCCACTAGTCTACTCTCTGTCTTGTGTGATTTACAGATTGATAAGAACACAATCATATCGTCAGGTGGTAGCAGCCGTGGTGGCGGTGGTGGCGCACACCTTTAATCCCAGCACTCAGGAGGCAGAGGAGGCAGATCTCTGTGAGTTTGAGGCCAGCCTGGTCTACAGAGCAAGTCCCAGGACAGTCAGGGCTACACAGAGAGACCTTCCCTCAAAAGCCCCCAACCCCAAAAGAATGCATTCAAAATATGTGTCACGTGAGGATGGCACCCCCTTCCATTGGTCCAATGCTCTAAAGATCCCTCTAGGTTGTATATGTCAATAATCTATTCCTTTTTATAGTGGAGTACTATGGTCTTTATCATTCACCTCAGGAAGGATGTGGGGTGGTTTCTAGTTTCCAACCACTATAGATAAAACCATCATGGATAAGCTTGTACAGGATTTTCTCATCTATGGGAAAATGCTGAGTTGCTGGGCCATATGGCAATTGTGTGCATATGTTTTAAAAAATATCGTTTATTTATACTTTGAGAATTTGATGGCTGTATTTTGATAATATCCACCTCCTACTCCTTCTCCTTAACTCCAGCCAGATCCCCTTCCAATAGACTCTCTTCCCAGATTCATGCCCCCCCCCCCAGTCTGGTTAATGCTACCCACTTGCTCAAGGGCCTGAGGTCATTGCAGAGAGTGTGGGGCATCTACCATGGCCACACCCCAGAAGAAGATTTCCTCCCCACATAGGCCTTTAATTGAAATGGACACTTCCTTTTAAATTTTTATTATTTATTACTAATTTTGTAATAGATGAACGACAGCTGCTGGGATTAAAGGGGGGAGGATGGGCAGGGTGTCCCAACTGTTGACATTGGCAGCCTGCTTCTGCCTTCCATCGCAGAATCTGCTAGAAAGTCACTGCCACAGACATGGTGATTGCAGAGATTCGGATCCAGGGGGACATTCATAGCATGGAGTCTCTGCTGAGCAACTTCTGATTCCATCATTCCAATGCTGGGCTTCATGACCACCATGCAACCCAGTACTGTTCTTATGACGTCATTACTGGTTTTAGAAAGAGAAAGACTGGAATTTTTGGTGGGCTTTGCGCCCTCTGCTGGGTAGCTGCTGAATAGCCTTCAGCCTTCTGTAGCGATCTGGTGCTTACCAGTGTGGCTGGATTAAACTCGTTCTTACCAGTGAGGTTGGATTGCGGTTCCTGTCAGAGCCCTCCTGATTCCAGCCACTTTCAAGGATTTATACTCTTGAGGCCTGAGTCTTTACAGGCATCAAAACTTTACCTCCAGTTCTAATTTTAGGATGAGAAATTGTTTAAAAGCTAAAGAAATGGCTCAGCAGTTAAGAGCACTGAGTTCAACTTCTAGCACCCACGTTTTGTGGCTTGCAGCTTACTGTAACTCCAGCTCCTCCTTGGGCCTCTGCAGGCATCACACTCATGTGCACAAACTCACACTCAAACATACACATCTACATAGTTAAAAATACAACTATAATGCCGGCTTTAGTCCCTGCACTCTGGAGTCAGAGGCAGGAGGAGCTCTGTGGGTTTCATTGCTCTGTACAGTCCAGGCAGGACTCTATAGTGAGACCCCAAACAAACCAAACCAAACCAGAGACAAAACCCAGCAACAAACACCCCTTCGATGAAATATATAATAAGCAAACAAACAAACAAACTAACTAAGGGATATTTGAAGCAAACAAATGATTTTGTTTGATGTCCGTTTATGGGCATTCTTGGTGAATTTTTAAAAAACCATGTAGGTATGTTTGGCAAGCATTTCCTTGAAGGGCCACATATAAAAATATTTTCAATTTTCAGGATTCAGAATTTCTGTCACAATGATTCATCTCTGCTACTATATCTTAAAGGCACCCATTGCTTAAGCAGATGAGTACGGTTGTATGTTAATAAAGCTTTATTTATAAGGTGAAACGGCAAGCCTACAGGCTGTAGCTTACAAACCGTTCTGACCCCCAATCTGGATTGATCCTTTTGGACAGTTATTCACTGTTATTTAAACTTCAGATTGTGACATTTATGTTAACTATTACCTTTTTTTTCCTGGTAGGAATGTGAGTGTTATTTATCTTTAGGAAGTGTTTTAATTACCACCCTGGATACTATTTTTGTTTTGAATCTAGCAATATTGTTCTAACACTTGGCGTGGCTCTAGATACTTAAGTCTTTGGGTGTTTTCCATCCTGCTAACTCTCAATATTAGGTCAAATAGGTCGTGTGTTAATGAGAATTTGAGAGGACTTATTGAAAACAGTACTTTGACATCCCAGCACAGAGTTCACTCCATTTCTGTGATCCTTTCTCAGACCTCAGGGAATAGGAACCAACTCTCTTTGGTCAACATTTTGTCCGCATTTAGGAGTAACTACAGTGTGTTTGGAACAGGGTGTTTTACAAGACTGGAGTTTCCGGCAGCACTCGGTTCTTTCCATCTTCCTGTTCTTCCTCTTCCCGTCTCTCTCATTTCCTCCTTCCCAAGGCGCTGCCCTGTCTCCCTGCTGCCTGATGTAAATCCTCCCAAGGGCTCTAATGTCATGGTCATGTTTCCTCTTTAGAAAACTGTGAAGTTACACATTCTCTCCCTCCTCCTACACCAGGAAGTGGCTTTTTGAAGTGAGCCCTTGGTTATTTATTTATATTTTATTTCTCTTCAGCAATTAATGTGTATCACTGCACAAACATCTGGGGACAGACCAAGCTTTAGCTCCTTAATTAACACAGCAGAGCCAGAAGCAGCTTTCTTCCTCAGCATTTTTTTTCTCCTGTGAAATACATTATGTGGTTCCGGTGTCACTTATGCAGTGACTCATCCAGACTCCGCCTTTTCATTTTCAGTCACCTCGTCTGTGTGCTTTGCAGTAATTATGCTGATTTAGAGAGACGAAGCGGCCTTCTCAATTCTGGAATTCTTTCCTATGCGTGTGTGCATAATAAAAAGCATTCAATTCTTAAGTGAGTACACTATCAGAGGCCTCCCTACTCCATGCACTCAATGATAATTATTTAAAAATATTCTTCCAGGAACTAGTAATTTCTAAAATGGTGTTTTTATGTTCCAGCAAGTTTGGAAGACTGCAGTTGTGTCTGCTTGCACGAATACCAACTGTGTACCAAGAACAATGACATTGCACATTATGGAAAAGATGATATTAATAATAGTCCAAACAACTCTTTCCTGGCCTCCTACTATGTGTTAAGCGCAGTATGAAGAATGGAAACTAAAGTTAAACCAGAGATAGTGTTGGTGATATTTTTTAATCAAATGTTCTGAACACAGAATTGCTTTACGAGAGAAACCAACCCGAGAAAATTCACATGAAAACGGCATTGTCATCTTCAGTTGAGCTTATGTTTCTTAGGTATTCTTTCCAGGGCTTTGGTTGTGGGAGGGATACAGAGAAGGAGGTGGAAGAGAAGGTGGGGGAGAAGGAGGAGGAAGTGGTGAGAGTGGAGGAGGGGCATGTGAACCAGTCATTACTGGAAGGCCATGTGTATGAGATTTATATAAAACACGAATCTCCCTACACTCTGTGAGAAGTTGAGAACTTGCTTTGCTTTCACAGGTTTCTGTTGACATTTCCACGCTCGCTTCTCATTCTGCTTTTGCTTTTGTTCTGTCTGAGCTTTCAATACCATAAACATTTTATCTTCTACAGCATTCTGAAGATGTTAGCTGGTTACAGATATGAAACCTGAATGGCCACCCTAGGCTCATATATTTGAATGCTTAGTCATGGGGCAAGGTGGGGAGGAGTAGAACTGTTTGAGAAGGATTAGAAGTGTGGGCTTGTTGGAGGTGTGTCACTGGGAGTGGGCTTGGAGGTTTCAAAATCTCACAGCAGGCCCACAGTGTCTCCCTGGTGCTGCCTGAATATCAGCTCTGAGCTCCTGCCAGAGCCCCGCGTGAGCCACCATGTCCCCTCCAGTCTCCACTGGGATAAGAATGGGTGAAGTCTCTGCAAATGTAAGCAAGCCCACAACTAAATGTTCTCTTTCATAAGTGCTGCCTTGGTCATGGTGTCTCTTAGGAGGAACAGAACAGTGATTATGAACAAGCTTTCTTGAACTTGTGGTTTGATGTTTTTTTCATGTGTTGATATTTTGGCCAGTTTTATCACGCTGCCTTTATTGTTTTTCCACATTCCGATTCTCCATTAACTGATTCTATTCATGCTAAAGAGTTTGGTTATTCCCCAAGTCTCTTAATTTTCTACAATATTTATTTTCATGTCCCTGTTTTAACTGTAATTTTCTTTTGATCTCCTCCCTAGCCCATTGATTCCATCTTTAACGTAATCTACCGTGCTTTTTAAAGCCATCTATTAAGATCCTAGTTTTGATTATTATAACTTTCTCAGTTTTAAGGCTTTCATTAGTTCTTTGTAGAGTTTTGAGTTTTTAACCTATATTTAATGCAGATCTTTAGTTTTCATATTTTTATTTTCTTGAATATAATTTCCATAGCTAAATTACAGTTGTTGGGTGATGATTACTGAATCAGGAAGCTCAGAGGGTTTCTCCATGCTGTCTATTGTAATTTTTCAGTTATTTTTCCTTTAGTCCACAAAAGTACATTGGCAAATGTGATAGTTTGATTGAGAAATACCTGCCATGGGATGTCAGAACACTTGGTTTCTAGTTGGTGGCTGTTTGGGGAGATTTGTGTGACTTGGCAGCTGGAGCTATGTCACCGGGGGTGAGCTTTGAGGGTTTGCATCCCCTCACCCCCCCCCCCCCCCCCCTCTCTCTCTCTCTCTCTCTCTCTCTCTCCCTCTCTCTCTCTTCATGTTCGCATTTGATGATGTGAACTCATACTTTGTTGGTCCTGCCACCGTGCCTGCTGTGTTGATTCACATAGTAGACTCTTACCTCTCTAGAATGGAAAGACCAGCTTAGGGGGAAGAAACTCTTTCTTCTGGAAGTTGCTTTTGGTCATGGTATTTTATTATAGCGACAGGAAAGCAACTGACAGTATTTTTTTTCAGAAGGGCTATACATTTTCTTCAGTGATTATCTAAATAATTGACATGTAGATTGCAATCTTTGCAAGGATCATTATTCTTCTGCATTGCTGATTTTGCGTAAAGGCAATCTTTCATGAGTCCAACAAAGCAAGTGATTTTTTTTTTTCTAACCAGGGTTTCTCTGTGTAGTCCTGGCTGTACCGGAACTCACTCTGGATATCAGGCTGGCCTTGAACTCATGGAGATCCACCTGTCTCTGCTTCCTGAGTGCTGTGATTAAAGTTGTGCACCACCCCTGCCTGGTACAAGGCGGTTTTTATTTGATCAAGGTCTTCTTCTCTTCATATCCAGGACCCTGGAGTCCCCATAGCCCAAAAGATGCTGTTTGCTAACTTTTAAGCCTTTTGACTTCATCTTCTTGAGTGAATAAATATCCCAAGGATAAAAGGCCCCAAATGCCTAGGCAATGCCCCACCCTCAGCCTCTGAGATCAGGCAAGATTGGGTACATCAACACACAGGGTTCTCTGAGGTTTGTTTAATGTCTGACTGTGGGTCTCTGCATCTGTTTCCCCGGGATAGGCACCAGTTTGTGAGTATAGCAAAGTGTCATTAGGAATCATTTCACTGACATTTTTTTTTAGCCAGTCATGTTTGGTTCTATCCTAGGTCTCTGGGCTGTCCAGCCTCTGAGTCCTGGGCCTCCAGGTAGTATCAGGGGTGGACTCCCTTCATCCATCTATCTATCTATCTGTCTATCTATCTATCTATCTATCTATCTATCTATCTATCTACATCATCATCTATCTCTGTCTTTTGTGGATAAAAATATAAAAATTTAATGTTTCAAATATTGCATTATGTTTATATACTGAATATTTTCAATATGTAATTAAAATATTTCTTACTCTATTGTGTTATGTATGGGAAGACAAATTAAATTTATGATGATCTTAAAATTTTGGTGTCTATTTAGAATTTCTAAAGATTATTAGGTTCAAATTATGTACCAGACTTTTCCTTTTTGGGCCACCAACCAGCTCCCAAATCATGACATGGAGAATTACTGTTAGTTCTGAATGCTTGGCCTAGTTTAGGCTCATTTCTGGCTAGCTCTTTTAACTTAAATTAACCCATTTCTCTTTAACTACATTTTGTCTTGGGACTTTTTAAACTTTCTTTTTGTATGTCTTACTTTGACTGCTTCTCATGTCTGTCTGTCTGTCTGGCAGCTACCTGGCTTCTAGACATGAGTATGTCCCTTGTTCTCTTCTTTTCCCTCTCTCGTTCCCCCTATTTATTATCTCTGCTTGCCAGCTCCACATAATCCTTTTTCTGCCTAGCTATTGGCCATTCAGCTCTTTATTAGACCAATCAGGCACCTTAGGCAGGCAAGGTGAAACAGATGCAAAACATCTTTACACAATTAAACACATATCCTTACGTCATTGAATAAATGCAGCATAAATAAATGTAACACACCTTTACACAGCTGAAGTAATATTCCACAGCATAAGCAAATATAACACATCTTTATATAGTTAATATTCCATAACAGGTTCAAATTACGAAAAAACAACTACCAGTGAATTATTGTCAAAAATATATATGGTATTGTATAATGACCCTTGATGAGGCTCTCCATATAATTTTATTATATGATAAATTTGAAATCCAGAATGACAGTGACAATCACTGACTAGATAAATAATATTAAATAATCACAAGCTGGAACACAAAACCTTTCAAAATGTGATGTATATGGGAAGGCTGTATCAGAGGTTTTTGGAGCAGAAAGGAAGCCTTTTGTTATTGTCATATTTAAATTCTTGGAGGTTTCTTACTTGTCACTGGGGCTCCCAATGAGGGCATTCACAGTGAATAGTTTGAGAATGTGTGGTTAAATGCTCAGGAGAATAGACCAGATTTACACATTACAATTCTTAGAATTACGCAAGCTTTCCTTGAACTTCACCAGGAGCCAGTGTTTTCTGTGAATC
Organism: Arvicola amphibius; assembly: GCF_903992535.2. NCBI lineage: Eukaryota > Metazoa > Chordata > Mammalia > Rodentia > Cricetidae > Arvicola > Arvicola amphibius. The sequence goes on along the minus strand of NC_052047.1, from coordinate 7,376,639 downwards.
ACCTTGATTTCCCAGTGAGACTTGGTGAGGGACTGCATTTGTCTGGAGCTCGATCACAAGTATGAGCCAATGCATTTCCTCTCTGGACACCTCTCCTGTTTCTGAATTAGGCTGAAGGCATGGTAGACTGGTTGTTTCTCAGAAACTCACTTAAATTGATATGCTAGTTCTGCCTCAGACTAGCATGGAAAATGACCAAGTGCAGCTTTGTGTAAATATAAATTAGCATATTTTTTGATTAGTGCTCATTTTGAAGCATTCATCCAAAATATACAGACTATAAACAACTAGAACATTAGAAAGGCTAGGCTATTATTTTTTTATGGATGGAAAACAAAGCAGATTCTATACCACTAGTTGGTCATAATAAAATCAACAAACGTACCAGTTCTTTTACTAAGACTCAATTCCTTCCCTGAATATTTCACTGTGCTCCAGGAACTGGGGGTCTGGACCCGCCTCGATGATATGTTAATCTCCTAAATGTCTGATAGTTTTAAGTTTGGGATCCTGGTTTTCTAGGATCCTAGGACTTATTTGTTAAGACAGAGACTCAAGTACATTTTAATAGGTATCTAGATAGCTTCATTTAGGACTTTTAAATGTTTATAAATATGTGAGATTCCATCTGTATTTTTGTTCCAGGCCCTGAAAATGTTTTACGTAGATTAACCATGTGTGTCAATATAATGGCAATCTAGTATGATAACATTTTAAATAAAGGGTCAATGACATACAATACAAAAGAGTTTCCAAGACGACTTGGTTGTATAGGATAGTTAATCCATTCATAATTTAGAATTTCTGTTAGTTATTATTTAATAAAATTATTCTAAATTAATGAACTACAGTAACAAATATTTATTATCTCACAAGAATCCTGGAACAGCTTGGTTAGCAATTTTCTTTCTTTTTTTTAATTTTTTTTATTTTTCTATTCAATTATTTACACTTCCTTCCCTCCTCCCAATCTCCTCCTGCTCCCCCACACCGTCTCCTCCCTCTCGTGTTAGCAATTTTCTTATGGGATCCCAATCAATGTGTTGGTTAGGGCTGCACCCACACTGGACTTGAGTGGGTTGAATCATCTGCTCCCAAGTTCACCCACAAGGTTGGAAATTACATCAACTTTTTTCCATAGACTTCCTGGTGCCTCATGAGGGGCCAGCTGGCTTTATCTAGCAAATGACACAATACATGGAGGAAGCAAGAACACCTAAGATAGGAGTGGCAATTTTTAATAACCTCAGCTCAGGAGTGGTATACCTCCATTTCTGCTGTATTGCTATTCTAGGATGATAGTTTGGAGACTTCCAGTAGAGGAGTCTACACAAAAGAGGGAGGACCAGACACAGGCCACTGAACTCTTTCTTGGAGGCTGCCTATCACAGAACTCCTTACAGAGCACCTCCAACCCCATAGCCTTAGGTTCTGTCCTATGGCAAGACCTCCTTTCATTGCCTCTGCCTTTCTATTGATTTTTGCTTGACTCACGCAGTATGAACCTAAATTTAAACATTACCGCTGTAGTGAGATTTCACTGATGGCTCAGCATACAGTTATTATACATTCATTCTTTATGACATCACATTATTTTAAGTGAGCGGTTCAGCACACAATACATGTTGAATGAAGGCGTCTTAGTAATTATGCGACCCTGAGGGAAAGGTAAGCATTTCAGACACTAGTAGCTCTACTCTGTGCTTGATCCCCCACATCTCCTGCACCCGTGGCTACATTGGTGTGTGTGAGAGCCAAGTAAGATAGTACTTTTTCAGATAATAATTGAGGATATTTTTATTGTTGGATGATTTATTTTTTTCCTTTTTTCTTTGGGACAGAATAATTTTTCCTCTTCTTCTGTTTTCAAGTTCCCCTTCTTCACCTGCATTCCAAGATGGCGTTCTTAATTTTTAACTCATCCACTCATAAGAGCACATTTACTGTCCACACATATCTTAGAGGATTTAATTTGATTTATGTTTATTACTTAATATGCAAAAAATACTCAGATAGGAACAAGTTTAGGAAGATTTTTTTAATCTTACAAAAGTAAGCTGCTTTTGTATCTTGACTAATGAAGCATCCCCTTGATCATGAGAGAGCATATATGTTTTCCAGAAACTTGTATATAAAGGAACACAGCCCAGGAATCAAATCAAACTCTTAATAAAGCTCAATTGAAGTTCTGGTCATGTTTGAGCCATTCCGAATCTAATCAGTAAAAGCCCCTTGTGTCGATAATTGCCTTCCCTTGGAATCATTGTAGGTATCTGTTATGCCATGCATTACCCAGATACGAAGGAGCATATGGCTATTGGACACATAAAATCAGACTTCTGGAGAATGTTTCCTTTAGGTACCTTAAAATATTCATATACAGAATATTATGTGGGCTGCTTCCTCAGCCTTCTGTTCCGGGTGCAGAGGAAAGAAGCCGCACTCCCTTTACATCAAAAGGCATGGATGATAACACTGCAAGATGCTGGAGATCTTTGAACTGACTTGCTGAGAAGGAAGCACAATTACATCCCATGATACAAATAGAACAGTAGATGAGATTTCTTAAAGGTTGAGAAAATACTGCTTTTCTCTCAGGACAAAGGAAAATTAAGGCTTCTAAGAGAGGGAACATGTAATGGATAAAATCCTACATTGACTCAACCTGCCTGATCTCTATTTGAACTGCTTAGATTTTCCCCAATTTGTGCTAAACTAAAAAGAGAGATGATCAGACGCCTTGTAAGCTGTTACCTTATTTGAATCAAGTCACTTAAATAGTTATAAGTTAGTATATTTTTAGTTTAGTTTATTTTGCTTTATGTTTCTGAATGCTTGCCTGCACCGGGTTGCATGCCTGTTGCATCCTCTGGTGTAGTAATTAGCTGTGGGCCGGCTTCCCGCCACCTGCTAGCTTATGTCCCGAAATAACAACACACAAATTGTATTCTTTTAAATACTGCCTGGCCCATTATTTTCAGCCTCTTACTTACATCTTGATTAACCCATATCTATTAATCTGTGTAGCACCACAAAGTGGTGCCTTACCAGGTAGATTCTAGCGTACGTCCATCTTGGGCTGGAGCTTCATCGCATCTGGTATCCCTCTCTGAGGAGAGGCATGGCAGTCTGTCTCACTTAGGAGAGGTATGGCATCTTACTGATCCTTCTACCTCACTTCCTCTTCCTGTTCTGTCTACTCCACCCACCTAAGGGGCGGTCTATCAAATGGGCCAGGCAGTTTCTTTATTAGCCAATGAAATCAACTCAAACAGAAGACTCTCCCACATCATTTCCCCTTTTTCTGTTTAAACAAAAAAGAAAGGCTTTAACTTTAACATAGTAAAATTACATATAACAAAACAGTTATCAAGTAAGAATTACAGTTACAATATTTATATCTACTTTATCTTTTATCATAACAAAGGAAAACAACTATAACTATCTATCTATTCTTCTTCAGCTCCATCAAAGACTCCAGAAGGACACAATATTTATTACCTAAGTAAATAAGAAATATGCAATTTCCAAACTCTAGAAATGATAGAGACATCTCGCTGCCTGGACAGTCACCCAAAGTTCTTTTGTATTGTTGGAGCATCTATCTTCGGCCTATAGGCCCACAGTATCCAGCAGACTTTCCCATGAAGCAGGAAATTTCAAAGACAGTTCAGTCACTATCTGCTGTGTCCTTCAGAATGTCTTGCAGACTCTTTCATGAATCAGGAACCCAGAGAGATCATCTCACCTATAGGCAAGTTCAGCAGTCCTCTCTCTGAGGGTTCTCTTTGTCCAGTTTATGCAATAGTCCAGGCAAGAGCAATTTCTTGCCCAAATGGCTATCAAACACCATAAGTAGCCTCTTCGATGCCCATCTTCCTCTTGAAGTAGCTGGTGCTGCCAGGAGCAGATGTGTCTCATTGTCATGAAAAGCCCTAAGTTATTAGAACATTTAAAATGCCATATTCTATAGTCTTTGAAAGATATGAAGAATGTCTATCTAACTGAAATATATCTCTATATATCTAGAAAATCTAACTAACATGACTATAAGCTTTACTATTATCGATGATTATCCATTAACAACTTATATTTCTTAATTATACATTACATTTTTAAAATGAACTACACAATCACAATACCTTAATCAGTATCAAAAACATATAACAAAATTGACCTTAAATGTCTATCAATAAAGCAAAATCTATACCAATGCAAATTATTCATATCTATATCATATCCCCCCTTTAAATGTAAAAGAACACTTATAAACAATATTTGGGAACATGGGCGCAGTTATTTCTCTCCAAACTGCTTCCTGCTGAATGGGGACGCTGTTAATCAGATCTTTCATGGTGTAACCTGTGTGCCAGGTTCATCTCAGTCATCAGTTGGGTGAAGTAATTTTCTGAAGGTGTTCACAGCAACCTTTCAGGAGGGCGTGGTCTATCATACCATATTGGGATAGAAGCAATCCATAGGGTCTTATTTTCTGTAAAAACAAAAGAAACTCCTTTCCAAAGCATCATGTCCTTAGATCCAAATTGTAAAGTCAAGGTATTTTCAAAATATCTATTCAGGAATAGTTTAGCAGCATTTGTAAACAAATATCTTTTAGCAGCTGTTGCTCCTTCCTCAGCATTCAAACAATTCAAAGAGAGCATAATAGTATACAGCATCAAGATTCTTTGTGTATTTTCCATCTTTGTATGGCTTTATTTTAACCTCTATTTCGTTTATTTTTACTTTTATTTTTTGAGACAGGTTCTCTGTATATCTTTGTCCTGGAATAACTCTGTAGACCAGGCTGTCCTTGAACTCTCAGAAATCCGTCTGTCTCTGCCTCCCCAGTGCTGGGATTAAAGGTGTGTGCTACAACACCTTGAACTCACAGAGATCTTTCCGTCTCTGCCTCCCAGGCATTCGGATTAAAGGTGTGTCCTGCCACACCTTGAAGTCACAGAGGTCAATCTACCTCTGCCTCCCAAGTGTTGGGATTAAAGGTGTATACCACCACAAACTACTTCCTTTTTCTTTCTTTCTTTCTCTTTTTTTTTAACTGTAAGAACTTTAACTTTTAGCCTGCATGTATTTTTAACTCACTGCAAACCATTTAGAGGTTTTCTTTGTCTTTGAATCTCTCTTTACTGTATATCTCTCTTTTTCTGACCACACGAGTCTTTAATTTACCAAGCAATATAGGTAGGATTAAAGCCGTGGCTTTGACAGCAAGATCGAGTCCATTCCTTAGCTTTCTGCGATTACAGCCCTGTGGCTGAGATACCAGCCAGAGCCATGTTCATTGCCATAGCTCAACAGTGTTTCAAGGTCCCTGCCAGCAAGCAAGCTGCAACAGTGTTAAACAACAATCAAAATCTCCATAGTCAGGACTGCCTGCTTGAAAGAGTCAGAGTTTGCCCTGGCAGGACGGCCCAAAAAGCTGGCATTTTAAAACAGCACAACTTTTTTCCTGCTACAGCTGAAAACTGAAATGCTTTTCATCAACACCGTTTAAGTGTTTTGTGGCAGGACCTCTTAATGAGCTGCAGGGTTTTGCAGCTGAAGCTGAGTCAGGAAGCCTCTCTTAGATGAGAGTGCTTGCTTGCCAGACCCGAAAAATAGAGCTTTACTCTATTCTTTCCCAAGCTTTCTCAAGCTTTCTGTGGATTCGGTTATCCATGTTGGCGCCATTCTGTAGTAATTAGCTGTGGGCCGGCTTCCCGCCACCTGCTAGCTTATGTCCCGAAATAACAACACACAAATTGTATTCTTTTAAATACTGCCTGGCCCATTATTTTCAGCCTCTTACTTACATCTTGATTAACCCATATCTATTAATCTGTGTAGCACCACAAAGTGGTGCCTTACCAGGTAGATTCTAGCGTACGTCCATCTTGGGCTGGAGCTTCATCGCATCTGGTATCCCTCTCTGAGGAGAGGCATGGCAGTCTGTCTCACTTAGGAGAGGTATGGCATCTTACTGATCCTTCTACCTCACTTCCTCTTCCTGTTCTGTCTACTCCACCCACCTAAGGGGCGGTCTATCAAATGGGCCAGGCAGTTTCTTTATTAGCCAATGAAATCAACTCAAACAGAAGACTCTCCCACATCACTCTGGAACTGATGCTGCAGATGGCCATTGAGCCATCATGTGGGTGCTGGGACTTGTACCTGGGTCTTCAGGAAGAGAAGCAAGTGCTCTTAACCACTAGGTCACCTCTGCAGTCCCAGACAGTTATATTTTAGCAGTTATACTGAAAATGAATTTTCAGATTAGCTGGAATGTGTATTTACTAAACATTCAGTAAGACTGGGATATGAATTTAAGAAATGAATATATTTATATGGATAGTGTACGGCACACTCACGTATGCACACACAAGTCCATGTTAGAATGGCAGTTTCAGCCAAGAGTCTAAGTCGGTAGATACCAGAATTATATAGGTAAGATAAAACTGATTGTAAGACATGAAAATGGCTGAAAATTAGGTGGATGCTCCTCAGACACATTCATACCTTGAAGATACAAGAAAATTCCAGGATTGAGACAGAAGTTAGACTTATGAATGGAGGGAATGGTTGATGATTTAGGAATGGTATCTGGGAAAACTGCTGCTGTACTTTCCACTTCCTTTCTTTCCCAAACGGATGAGGGTGGAATGTATTCACCTTTCATTTTGTGCTTAATGAGTGGTACTTTCAATGAGGACACTTGGAAAACATGAATGTGTGGGGGCACGGTGGGCTGATGTCTGACCTCCATCTGAGAAATTGCCAGGGCTGCCAACAGATCCCATGGGAAAGTGTTATATGACCCCAGTTCTAAGATAATGGCTCAAGAAGATTCATGTGTGTTTTCTATGAATTGAATGGGTCATTCCTGACACACACATACATACACACGCAAACACACACACAGCTACATACATACATAAGGGGAGGGAAGATTTAATACGGATATAAAATAATCTAAGAGAGCACTAGATTGGTGCCTATTTCAGTTTTTATACAGGGCCAAAGGATACAAGGATGCTGCACTGGTCGCGTAGATGTATGGAAGCCTAGGAAAATGTCTGGCAAGATGAATCTCCAGTTGTCCACAGGAACTCTTAGATACAGAAAGATGTATGCTTGTGTGTTTTTTTCTGTGAATGATTCCACTGAAATGGCAGTGTTTTAACTAACTTCACCTTTTTACCTGTTATATACCCCAGGCTGACCTTGAACTAGCCATTGCTAGTGTTATAAGATCATCATGCCTGGTTAACTTAGCTTTTTAAGCTTGCCTTTCCAGTTCTAACAAGTGGTAAGCTCTTACTCAAGTCAAGTTACTAAAGATGACCAAATAAGCCAGGCATATCTTTAATCTTAGCCCTTAGAAGGTAGAGTCAGGCTAGCCTGGACTACACTGTGAGTTCCAGCCCAGCAAGAGTTACACGGTGAGAGTTTGTCAGCAAAACAAATCAACCCCACCAAAACCAAGAACAACAGCCATGAGAAAACAGTGGATGAACTTGTGAGGCGATTGTGTGTGGTTTCAGATGAGGATATATTCCTGGTGTGTGTGATGACCATTCGAAGTCTTGTTTATTAATAGTTTGTTAATAGTCTATGAGTGCAGTGTTGAAACTCCCTTTGCCACTGACCCCTGATCAGGCGCTACCTCCTGCACTCTCCGTTGAAATCTTTGGTGTGTGCCAGAAGGAAGGAAACACTGTCTGGTTTCAGTGTGAACTTTATGGCACCCTCGGCCCTTTATGATCCAAGCTGTGCATCATCTACGCAACCGCGTCTCCTCAGGGAAATGCTTGCAAGTGGGATTTGCGTGGCCCTCTCTCCCATTTGGCTTTTCCTTTCCCATCTCCTTTCCCAACCCTTGTTCAGGTATCTGTTAGTAGTCTCTTCCAACAACACCACTCTGGCTGCAGCTGAGAGGGCTTTTAATGGAGGAGTTGAACTTGAGGCATAACACTAGGTCACTTTCTGAGTTACATTTTATGGGGTTGATTAAACTTTAGCACTATAACTGTTGACTTTACAGGCCGGAGAAGACACTCAGAGCTCCACATTCTGAATAATCCGTGCTTCACAGTCTTGAAAAAAAAATCAAATAGAGATAAGAGTTTAATGTGCTTGACAAGAGAAATGATCATTCATTTTTGAGTCTGCTCTATTTGCAAGACCTCAACATTTAAAATGAAATAACATCCTTCACACCAACGAAGTTCAGTTACAGCAAATATATGTATAAAAGGTGGGTTTTTAGTTACGGGGGTGACAATGAAGATTTAAATGGTTCCAGTGTACCAAGCTGACTGCTACCTTCCATCCTGGTTGCTTCTGGAGAATGAAGGATTTGCTGTTGGAATTTTCAAGGTTTGAGAAAGGCATAGCTGTTATTTTTACTAGAGAAACAACCTTTGGCTGACATACAGCAGAACCATGAACGCAACTCATTTATTCTCCAATTAATTCAGGAGTCGGAAATGCAAATCATTGACTTTATCTATGTTGCTAAACTAGGGAGAAGTCTTCCCAGCTCGTCTATGGTGACGCCTTAATGTGCTCATAACTAGAGGGAAGGGAAAGAAAGCAAAAGCAAGATGGGGAAAAGTCACCCTGGACTCAGGCTTGCCCTCTGCTGGTAAGCTAGGCTGGCGCTCTGTTCCACAGAGTGCCCTTCCCTCTGGGGTTCTGGATTAGGCTTAGGATGGGATGGTGGAGAGAGAGCCAGTGGGCAGGCTGGTATCATCAGCAGCAGAGTAACTCAGAAGGGCATGCATGTTGTGGCTGCTCTCCCCAGAGGCCTTGCACAGATGGCTGATTCTCTTAGCAAGGGACAGCAGTTGAGCTTACAGTTGACCTAGCATTGGGTGGGTCGACAGCTTGTGTTTTTCCAAATCTCACACATATGCAAACATTCATATGGGAATTTAGACTGTAGAGCCAATCACTATATAATTTAAATTGTACAAATTTTAAGTTCTAATCTTGGCAGATTATTTCCAAATATGTACTAATGGCAGAAAAATGCAAAGTGGTATGAAGGCATAAGGTGAAAGGAAACAGTGTGTAAACAAAAGCAAGCCACTAGCAATTCTTGTGTGCTTGACAACAACCTGTATATGTGTGCATACATAAATGCATACACTTATATCCATATGCACATACACAAGTATAGAGGTATAATGTTCACATGCGTGTGAACATATATAAATGGATGCATGGATGGCTATACATACAGATAGTCACATATGTATAGGTATGGGGACCAAACATCCCTGAGAAGAGCCATGCTTTACACCAAACCTTTGGCAAGGCTGACTCGACGTTCAGTGATGGTGGAGAGGTTGTAATGTTTCAGGTCCAGAGCCTCACTACGATTTATCTTGGACTATTTTTAGCCTGGTAATGGCCATTCCTTTCCCTTCTAGTTTGTGTCTGACTTGATATTCTTTTGACTAACATGTTAGAAATTCTGCAATGTGTTGAATTAACAGACCACCAACCAAAGCCCAAGCATGCTGGCCAGATAGCATCTGAGGCCTCTAAGTAGAGATTCTCTACTTCTCTTTAACTTTAACCCAATGTTTCTACCAATGGATCTAAAAAGTGCCTTGATCGATGACTTCCTGTGTTTTGTTACTATAGAACTTCTTGAAATAGTTATCAGGTTAGAGTTTGGAACATGGGGCAACTTGAACTGGTATCTGGGATGAGTAATCTCTGACTCCCTTTGAGGTGAAAGGTGTGTTCTTGTGAAAATGGAGCATACAACACATATGAACTATACATGTGATAGATGCCTGTGCCCATGCATCTCCCCTTCTGTATCCGTGCAGGATTACTCCAAATAATAAAGCTCGCAGGTGGTCAAATTCCTATGGTGGCCCTCCAAGTTTACAATAGAACCTGCAGATATGAAGCTCTCTGTCTGTCTGTCGGTCTGTTTGTCTGTCTGTCTCAGCTGCAGTTACTATCAATCAGAATATCTTATAGCTGGTTCTGTGACCTTTGTATGCCCTCTTACTTCCTGAAGGGCATAACACAGGCCTAGTGTCGGTAAAAGCCGTCTCTTTCCTGGCCTTGTCTCTGGTCCATTGTCCTTCCTTCCTTCTTCCCTAACTTTCCAGTCTTCTTTCACTCATCCACCATTTCTATCCATCTATTATAGCCTAAGGCAAATGAAAAATTAGTTGCGTGTTTCCCAGTGGCTGGAGACCCAAGAAATGAATTCTTACAGATGTAAATATATATGCAGATTGTTCTGCACCAAACCCTTTTCACTCCGATGTACTTGCAAATCTCCTAAATACTGTTATGATAATACCAGGTGATTTATTCTCGGGAAGGGTGCGTCTGAAGGGTGCAGCACATGGTGATTTGCAAACCATTTAACTCGCTAGGATCAGATTGTACTGCTTCATCTGCACAGCTCGCCCACAGGAATTTAATATAAAGGCTTTTATTCATGTTGTTTGAGTGTTGTACTTCCCTGAGATCTGATGGATGAGTTTGAAATGTGTATGGGGGAGGGAAGGAGGAAATTAGCCCCTCTGCATCTTCTCATGAAAAGCAACCCCTCACCCTCCATTTCCCACAAATCTGCTGGGAAGAGTCAAGGACTCCGAGAGAGTGACAGCATGCAGGAGACATTATTACTCCGATGCAAGCTGAATGGGCACGGACCCAGGGAACAATGGAGGAGACGATTGTCCCTCTGGCTCTTATGTCTCACCTTGAAGCCTATATGGAGAAGAAGTGACTAAGCACCCAGCAGCCTTCTGTTTAAGGAACTCCAGTTCATTGCCATCCTCCTGCGACATCCCCGCATGGCAGGGCAAGGTTGGCTTCCCAGCTTCTTACCAATCTGTATGGTGTGAAGTGAGTTGTTTTACTCTTCGTGTGCAAAATGAGTTGGGCACAGAGCACGATTTCTGAGGTCCTTGCTCGGCTTGTGTTCAATATATGTGCTCACTTTATGTTGCTCCCATCCCCAAATTAGGATTTCTCTTTCCTTATGACTTTTAATAATGGTTTTTAAATTTGATATTAAAAATACATTTATTTAACACCCCCCCCCCCACACACACACACACGAGTGAAGGGACAGAGGAGAGCTTTCGAGAGTTGGTTCTCCCCTTCCACCATGTAGGTTTCAGGAATCAAACTCAGGTTGTCTGGCTTGGCAATAAGTGTTCTTACCCCACCGGCCCCTGTTTTGTTTGTTAAAGATAGGGTCTTACTATGTAGCCCAGGCTGCTGCTGCTGTTGCTGCTGCTGCTGATTATCTTACTGCACAGCCCCAGCTGCCTAGAACTAACTATATAGACCAGACTGTCCTGCCACTCACAGTGCTGTCTGTCCTGTCTTCCTTGGCTCCAGATATTTAAAGTATGTGCCACTGTTCACAGCCAAAGCTGGCCTTGGGCTTAAAAGTTTGTTGAGAGTCTATAATACATTAGACACTGGCATATTTAAATGCTGAACAGTATACTCAGAAAGCCCCTTTCAAAAAAGGAAAATTACAGAGGTTCTTTCAGTAATAGAGTGTTGGGGGAGTGTTGTTTGTTCCTGGCCAGAAATAATCACACAGAAATTGTATTAATTAAATCACTGCTTGGCCCATTAGCTCTAGCTTCTTACTGGCTAACTGTTGCAGCTGAATTTAACCCATTTCTATTAATCTGTGTATGGCTGCCTGGCTGTGGCTTACCAGCTAAAATTTCAGCATCTGTCTCTGGCTGGGCTACATGGCATCTCTCTGACCCTGCCTCCTTTCTCCCAGCATTCACTTTAGTTTTCCCTGCTTAGCTCTGTTCTTTTGCCCTGTGACAGGCCAAGACAGTTTCTTTCCAATCAATAGAGCACAAGGCCTGAATTAGGTTCCCAGTACCAGAAGTAGGAAGAGGGATGCATACACTCATATATGAGCCAGGACTGAGTAAGTGAAGGGTCTCTGGGGATTAGATAAGTAAAGGGATGGGTGTCCCTCTCCTAGATATTTAGGAAAGAGGTTATCATATGTGACTTTGAAGTTGAAGCTTAACTAAGGGGAAGGAGGGCATCAAGGAGAGAAAGAGAAAAGTCTTGAGAGTTTGTAGCATGAAGGAAGTGGAGGAAGAGTGAAGAGTAAGAAATGATGCCTTCTGAATGGTAGGGGGGGTTTGAGCTTTAAGAGAAAGGAGCGCAGCAAGCAAGTGGAGGTACGGTGGTAGCTGATTGAGTTAGGAAACCCCTGGGGATGCTAGTATAGTACAAAGTACTTCTTTGTGTATGTTCTCATTTACATCCCATAACAAGGCAGTAGGTAGATATTAGTACCTCAAATACTGAGATGCTAAGAAAAAAATCCACACCTTGGGCAAAGGCAAAATATGACTTTTCAAGTCACAGCATTGATTTTTCCCCTGGGGGTGGGTATCTTTGTTTGATTTATCATTTACTGTTAGTATTCAGTGAGGTGAAAACCTGGGTGGAGACAGAGCCCACAGGGGAAAATAGGTAAAGGTCCCAGGCTGCATGGCCAACATCAGAAAGGATAACTCAGGGATTGGGCCAAAAATTTCAACTGAAATCCTAAAGGACTCCTTCCCCACCTGTGATCAACACCTGTGATCAGCACCTGTGGTCAGCTCTTGTGGTCAGCACCTGTGATCAATACTTGTGGTCAGCTCCTGTGGTCAGCACCTGTGATCAGACCTGTGGTCAGCACCTGTTGTGAGCACCTGCAATCAACACCTGTGGTCAGCAACTCTAATCAACACCTGTGGTCAGCACCTGTGGTCAACACTTGTGGTCATCTCCTGTGATCAGCACCTGTGATCAACACCTGTAATCAGCACCTGTGGTCAGCACCTGTGATCAACACTTGTAGTCAACACCTGTGGTCTGCACCTGTGAATAACACTTGTAAAGTCAATGTTTCTTTACTTTCTGAAATGATTGGAGTTAAGAAGTAATTACTAATTATTTGAAATTTACTGTATTTTCAGTGTATCTATGCTCTGATAATGATCCATTTTTGGAGACAGTATTCCATTCTTAGTAGAGTATTTAGAACTGAGCCTGTTAGCTTAAACAGTAGCATAGCAGAGAAAAATGACACCTCAACCCTAGTATATGCTCATTTATTTTTAATATTGAAGACACATCCATTGAAAAATTAAGAGTAGTTAAAAATCTAACTAAAGATTTAACTCCAGAAATACAAATTGCAGCACAAAATTACCCAAAAGATGAAAAACTAAGGCAGCACAACTCCTTTCCCCCAAATTACTAGTTCCACAGTAATGGCTCCCAATAAGAATGAATTATGTGATCTTAGCCATTCTGATAGATGTAAGATGGAATCTCAGAGTCTTTTTGATTTATATTTCCCTGATGGCTAAGGATGCTGAGCATCTCCTTAAGTGTTTCTCATCCATTTGAAATTCTTCTTTTGAGAATTCTTAGTTTAGATCTGTATCCCATTTTAATTGAATTATTTGTTGATATCTAGTTTCTTGAGTTCTTTATATATTTTGGAAATCACTCTTCTATTGGATGTCGGGTTAGTGATTATTTTCCCCATTCTTTTTTTTTTCCCCCCATGGTTTATTTTTTTTATATTTAAAAATTTCCATCTCCTTCCCTCCTCCTCGCCCCTCCCTCCCCTCCTCCTCCCCCTTCCCTCCCCTCCTTCTCCCCCTTCCCTCCCCTCCCCTCCACCCATACCTCCCCTCCCTCTCTCTCAAGGCCAAGGAGCCATCAGGGTTCCCCACTCTATGCTAAGACCAAGGTCCTCCCAACTCCCCCCAGGTCCAGGAAGGTGATCGACCAAGCTGAGAAGGCTCCCACAGAGCCCGTCCATGAAGAACAATCAGAGCCCAGAGCCATTGTCCTTTGCTTCTCAGTCAGCCCCCGCTGTTGGCCACACTCAGAGAGACGGGTTTGGTCGCATGATCCATCAGTCCCATTCCAACTGGAGTTGGTGATCTCCCATTAGTTCTGTCCCACCGTTTCCATGAGTGAACGCACCCCTCTCGTTCCTGACTTTCTCCCTCATGTTCTCGCTCCTTCTGCTCCTCATCGGGACCTTGGGAGCTCAGTCCAGTGCTCCAATGTGGGGCTCAGTCACCTTCCCCATCTGTCGCCAGCTGGAGGTTCCCTCACAGTCCTGACTTTCTTTCTCATGTTCTCTCTCCTTCTGCTCCTCATCAGGACCTTGGGAGCTCAGTCCGGTGCTCCAGTGTGGGGCTCTGTCATTTTCTTCATCTATCGTCAGGTGGAGGTTCTATGGTGATATGCAAGAAATTCATCAGTATGGCTATAGGAACTGGCCTTTTCAGGCTCCCTCTCCTCAGCTGCCCAAGGAACTAACTGGGGGCGTCTCCCTGGAAACCTGGGAACCCCTCTAGGGTCAAGTCTCTTGAGAACCCTCAGGTAGCTCCTTAAATTAAGATATATGCTTCCCTGCTCTCATATCCACCCTTCCTATATCCCAAGCACCCCATTCCTCCGAGCTCCCCCTGCTCTCCCCTTCACACTTTTCTCTCCCCATCTTCCCTTGGCCCAGTCTTGCCCAACCCTCAAGTTCCCAATTTTGCCTGGCGATCGTGTCTACTTCCAATATCCTATTTTCCCCATTCTTTAGGCTGTTGTTTTGTCCTATTGATGGTGTCCTTTGCTTTACAGAACCTTTTCAATTTTATGAGGTCACATTTATTAATTGTTTATCTTAGTGCCTGTGCTGTTGGTGTTCTGTTCAGTGTCTCCCATCCTGATGCATTTGAGGTTATTTCCAACTTCTTCTTCTATCAGGTTCAATGTATCTGGATTTATGTTGAGGTCTTTGTGTTTTGAGCAGAAAACCAACCAACCCTGGACCAGAAAAATCAACCAATCCCCAAGCACAAAAATCTAACCAATCGAGATTGTCCAAGCTCAAGGGGATTGGAATCTGACCAATTCCCTCCTGAAAATCTTCTCCCTGGAAAAACTACACCCCTAAGAAGCCCTATATGAGCCCTCTCCCTCTTCAATTGGCAGCTGTCCTTCTCTACCCTGGCAGAGACATCTACTCTCCTTAGTTCCTCCTTCCCAAATAAATCTCTTAAAAAGTTTTGGGTCTTTCATTGGTAGAGCAGAATCTCCACTGGGAAACTCCCTTAGGGGAGCAGAGCAGAAGAAACTGATACCTCTAATGGGAGACTTCCTTAGGGGAGGGGACCAGAAGTAACAACTTTTTGTGTGAGACAGAGCAGATTGCTGGATTTCTGCAGGGATTTCTCCCTTAGCAGTGATGCAGAAGAAGTAACAACTTGGGCCAGAGCTGAGAAGAAAAGGATGTCTTTGCTGGGAACCTCCTTTAGGGGAGTGGAGCACAGCACAGCTATAATGACTCTCTCTCAGAGGAGAGCAGGATTGCCATATCCTATGGGGAGACATTCCCCACCAGACCCCAACTTCAGGTATATTCTGACTTCCTGTCAAGTCAGGATACTTTTTTTCTCACAGCTGTTGGTAATCAGGATTCTTTCCCTTCACAGCTGTAGGTATAGCCTGACTTCCTGAAAGTCAGGACACCTTTTTCTCTGGAGCTGTAACACTTGCAGATGTGGCCTGACTTCCTGACGAGTCAGGATACCTTTCCCTCCGGAGCTGTAACACTTGCAAAGTGAATACGACAAAGATAAATGACTAAAAGTATGAACATAAAATTTAAGGTCTATGGGACACTATGAAAACACCAAATCCACAAATCATGGTTATAGACAAGGTGGAGAATTTCATTCTAAAGGCATAGAAAATATTTTCAATACAATTAGAGTAGAAAACTTCTCAAATGTAGAGAAAGAGATGTCCATTCAGGTACTGGAGGTATTTACAAGAATAGATAGTATCAAGAAGAGCCTTGCCATACCACACGATAGTCCAAAGATGAATACACTGAAAACTGCAAGAGAGAAATTGCAAGTCACACCTAAAGGTAGTCCCATTGAAGTAACAGCTGATTTCTTAACAAAAACTTTAAAGGCCAGGAGGAATTGAAATGATGTTATTTCAAGATCTGACAACAATTGCACACTCAGACAACAATTCCCAGGAAAACTATCTGTCAGAATTGAAGGAGAAGAAAAAGTTCCCAAGATAAAAAGTCTAAAGGAATTTATGGCCAACAAACTGATGTCACAGGAGAAATGTAAAGGAATCCTTTGCACGGAAGAGAATGCTGACACATCTGTGAGACCACAGGAGAATACCACTTAGCATAGTAATAGACAAACAAGGATTAGGAAAATGAACAGCACAAAATAGACAGAGTTACAGGAATAAGCACACACCTTTCAATAATAACTCTGAGTATTAATGGCCTCTGTTCCCTAGTCAAAAGATGCAAACTCTCAAACTAGTGTCAGTAAGCAAGGTCTGTCTATTTGTCACCAACTATGACAGACACAACTTTAGAGTAAAGGAAGGAAAAGGGTTTTGCCAGCAAATGGGACCAGAAAACAAGCAGGTCTCACTCTTCCACTTTTTGACAAAATATTCAAACCGCATTTAGTCAGAAGGTTTGAAGAAATTCACTTTATCACAGTTAAAGGAATCAAGAGATCATAACAACTTTAAGCATATGTACACCAAACACTGATGCACCCAACTTCATAAAACAGACACTAGTGCATGTCTATCAATTTCAGCACAACAATGGTAAGAGACTTCAGTATGTCACTTCCACCAATAGGCAGGATTCTGGCATAAAACAAGCTGAGAAACATCTCAGTTAAATTGTATCAAAGAGCAAATGGACCTAACAGACATCTATAGAACATTCTACCCAAACACTCAAGAGTACACAATTTTTTTTTTGCCACAGCTTTTGGAACTTTCTTTAAAATAGATCATATGAGCAAACTTTACTAAATATAGGAAAATTGAAATAACTTGTTGTATTTTCCCTGACCACAATGGGGTAATCCTAGAAACAAACAAGAATGGTATATATACAGAAATGCTTGGAGATCAAGCAGTGCACTATTGTATGATGAATGGATCACTGAAGAAATAATAAAAAGAAAAACAAAGAATGCCCCAAATCAAATAAAAAAATACAACATACCTAAGTCTATGGGAAAAAATGAAGGAGGCATTTATAGCTACAACTGCCTACAGTGAAATATTAGAGTGCCCTCAAATAAACCACTTAACAATGCACCTTGTGGCCTTAGGAAAACGAGAAGAAGCCAAACTGCAAATCCGTAAATGGAAAGAAACAACTGAGAACAGGACACAAACTAATGAAATGGAAACAAAAAAGCAACAAGGAAGCAATGACGTTAATAATTAATTATTTGAATATCTAACAAGATTAATGAACCCTTACTCAAACTAATGAAAAGAAAGTCCCAATTTAATAAAATTAGGATTCTATAACAGATACCGATGAAATTCAGAAAATTACAAGGATATATTTTAAATATTTGTATTTCACTAAATCCAGAAATCTAAAACAAATGAATTGCCAAATGTATGTGACCTACCAAAATCAAACCAGTATATAAAAACAATTTAAACAGATCTGTATCAAATAATGAGGTTGAAGCAGTGATTTGAAAAAAAAAAAAGCCTCACAGCCAAAACATAGTCCTGGCTCAAATGGATTCACTGGTGAATTTTACCAGATCTTCAGAATTAAAATCAGTGCTTCTCAAAGTAGCCCAAAAAGTAGAAATGCAGGGATTGCTACCAAATTGTCTGATGAAGCCAGAATTACCTGGATACTAAAACCAGATAAAGACATACCAAAAAAGTAATCCACCTACCTCACTGTTTAACATAGAAGCTAATATTCTTAAAACTTGAAATCCAAATTTAGGAATACATAAGAAAGATGAGCCACATTGTTCAAATTGGTTTCATTCTAAATGTGCAGGGATGACTTAAAATATGTAAACCAAAAAAAGGTAATATATCACATAAACAGACTCAAGGACAGAAATCAGATATTCATCTCAAGAGATGTGGCAAAATTCAACATTCCTTCCTGATAAAAGCCTGAAAAGACTAAGTATGGAGTGAAAATATCCCAACACACAAAAAAAGTCTGAGCAATACTCTTTCTTCATGATGAAAGCCTAGAGAGACTAGGGATGGAGGGAGCATATCTCAGCATAGCAAAGAAAGCTATGCACAGCAAACCTATATCCAACATCATATTAAGAGAGGGAAAACCTCAAAGCTTTTTCACTGAAGTCAGTGACAAATGTCTGTGCTCCCTCTATTTAATGTAGTGCTTAAAGTCATACATAGAGCAATAAGACAAGGAAAGAAAACAAACGAAACACAAAGGAAGAAACCAAAGTATGTTTATTTGCAGATGATACAATTCTATGTGTAAAAGAACCCCAAAGACTCCACCAAAAAACTCTCGGGTATGAGAAATAATTTCAGCAAATGATAGGGTGTTAAATTAATGTACAAAAATTAGTGGCCCTCCTAGATAACAACAATGAACATGCTGGGAAAGAAGTAAGGGAAACAATTGCCAATAAACAAAACAAAATTTTCTTGACCTCTAACCAAAGATGTGAAGGACCTCTGTGACAACAACTTTAGAGGGCCAAAGAATGACATTGCAGAAGACCCTAGAAGATGGGAAGACATCTCGTGCTCATGAATTAGATAATAAATACTGTGAAAATGGCTATTGGACCAAGAACAATCTACAAAGTCAATGCAACCACCATCAAAATTCCTATGCCCCTTTTCACAGAAATAGAAAAAACAACCTTAAAATGTATATGAGTGCACACAGCATCCTCGGTTGTTGACAGAGGTTTCTGTTCCACTCAGTTCCCCAGCTGTATTAACCACTTGGCTTGGTACCTTTATCAGTGAGACATTCTCATCTTGCTTCCTCTGCATCTGGGTGACGACTGCAGACTGAGTATTTCCTCTTCCCAGAATTCTCCTGTTCTGGTTGCCCTACCTCTACTTCCTGCCTGGTTGTCCTGCCTATACCTCCTGCCTGGTTGTCCTGCCTATACTTCTTGCCTGGCTACTGGCCAATCAGCGTTTTATTAAGGCAATGCAACTGGCAAATCTTTACAGGGTACAAGACCATTGTACCACAGCACTCAGTAGCCAAAACAACCCTGAACAAAATGAATAACGATCGAGTATCATATATCTGGGCCATAACAGCAGCAGCAGCAGCAGCAGCAGTAGTACTGGCACACATAGACCAAACAGAATAAAGAATGCAGATGTAAACTCACAAAGTTGTAGCCTGTGATTTTCTGAGGAAGACACCAAAAATATACCTCAGAGAAAGGCAGCCTCTTTAACAAATGGTTTTGTGAAAATTAGACATGCATATGTAGAAAAATGAAAATTAATCTCTATTTTTGACCCTATATAAAACCAAACTCCAACTGGATCAAAGACATTAATAAAGTACTTGAAATTCTGATCCAGTTAGAGGCAAAGCAGGGAAAACCCTTTAGACCCAAGCCTAGCCTCATCCTTCAAGGGACTCTGGGTGCTCAGGAAATAATGCCAACAATTAATAAATGGCACAGAATGAAATTAAAAGCTCCTGCAAAGGAAATGGTTAATGGATTGAAGAGACAAATTCCAGAGTGGAAGGAAATCTTTGCTAGCTATACATCTGTCAGAATATTATCTGTATCATTCAGAGATTAAAAAATGAAACTATAAGAAATTAAACAGTTCAATCCACAATGAGTTAATGGAATAAACATACAGTTCTTGAGGGATGAAATATAGACATGACAAGGGTTACTAGTTTTGTTGATGGTATTTTTTTTTCTGTTTTTGAGACAGAGCCTCATTGTGTAACTCATATGTATATGGAACTCATATGTATACCATGTTGGTCTCACAGAGATCTGCCTACCTCTGCCAATCAAGTGCTGGAATTAAAAAATGTGTTCCATTTTTGTCTGGCTTTTTTTTTGGAGACAGGTTGTCATTTAGCTCAGGCTACCCTTAAATTTTTTTTTGTAGCCAAGGATAACTTGAAGTTCTGAACCATCTGAAATGGCCACTATGCCTGGTTTATGTGACACTGAGGATTGAACCCAGGACTCTGTGCACACTAGGCAAGCACTCTACTAACAGATCTACTAGGCATTTTTTAAAAATTCAGCTTTTTTCAATAAATAGTTTTTAGGGTTGGTGCTGTAGCTCAGTGGTAGAGTACTTCTCTGGTATTCATGAGGCGCTAGGTATCATATCCACAGACAAAAGTTTTGAAATTTCATTTTCTTGGTACCAAATAGTTTTTCCTGGTTATCAACTGTTTACCTTTACTTTCAATTTAAAAAAAAAATAGATAATGGACCACTAAATTGCTAGAATGGTGTCTAGCATCCGTTTATCAAACACTAAGTGACAGCTGGATTACCCCTGGCTTTAACAACTCTTTTATTAGGTCACAGTTAAGCTTGAGGTTGTCTTGTGTGGTACAGTCTATTGAATGTGGGAGCAAGACTCTACATTTCTTATGGTTCTACATTTACTATCAGCCCATAGCCAGCTCTCAAATCACAGAAAGGTTACGAGGCTGGCAGCCCTGGGCATTGACACATCTTCTGTGTATACCAACAGCAGCAGGAGAGAAAGACTTCTTTTCCAGGTCAGTGTTGAGAAACAGATTATTGTCCCAGCAGTTGAGCACACCAGATTCTGGGGGCCCCTTCTGTTACTAATTAATACTGTGCAGCCGACTGTGGATCCTGCACATTGGAGTTCCTTCAGCCCACATGTCTTCAGCTTGACTGCATTTTAGAAAATGCTCTGGAGAAGTGGAGATGGAACAAACCCGTGGCCCCTCCCATTGGTCAGTTGCATACTCCTGGACAGGGGCAGGTCCGGCTCATTGGAGGAGAACCCTCTTTTCATTTTTCCAATGTTCAGGAATATCCACATTTATTCTAGGATTCTTTATAAAATTCTTCTTGGATCCATTTTTTTTTATTTCATTTAAAATACTGAAGCTTGCTCTTACCTGGTGTTTAGGAATTATCATTTTTTCTGATATCTTAGAAGTTTGTTAGTGGGGCTACTGAAGTGGCCTTTTCAAATTTGTCATGGGTCCTGAAATACGAATTTGAGCAGAATTTCTGGCTGATTTCTTTCTTAGGTTGACATTCCTGTTAAATATACCTGTGTCTCTCCAGAAAAGTCCCGTTGCTTATGGAGAACCCTCTAACAAAGTGGCACTGACTAGTACAAAGTGTGGTTGACTAGTACAAAGCAGGGCTGACTAGTATAAAGTGAAGTTGACTAGAACAAAATGTGGTTGACTAGTACAAAGCAGGGATGACTAGTGCAAAGTGGTGTTGACTAGTACAAAGTGTCACTAACTAGTATATAGCAGGGCTGCGTAGTACAAAGGGGGCTGACTAGTACAAAACAGGGCTGACTAGTATAAGCAGGACTAACTAGTACAAAGTGGTGTTGACTAGTACTGACTAGTACAAAGTGGAGCTGACTAGTCCTACCTCCACCCAACCACTAGTCTCAGCAACATTACGAGGTAGCAAGCTGAACTTGATGCTCTGTTCTGGTGACAATAACACAGGAGAAAAAAGTTGTGTTTGCTCTGTAGAGTCCTTCTACTCCTCAATCAAATCCATTTTGGATTATATCTTTCAAAACAGTATTCCTACCTGGTGTGGTGGTACATGTCTGTAATTTCAGAATTTGGAAGAGTGATATAGTAGGGGAATTTCAGATGCAAGGTAAGGCCGAGTTTCCAAGCAACAATCAAAACAGAACAATCCTCCAGTATTCTTACAGCTTTGTGTGTGTAGAAAAAGACCCTCTAGGTTATGTGACCCATGTCTTTTATATTTTTACTTATTACGTGATGTTATAAACCTATTTATTAGTATATGTCCCTTATTTAGAAAATTTTTATTTTTTGGAAGAAAAAATAAAATTTAATATTGGAATTATTTTTATTATATGGTCAGCTTTTAAAAATTATTTTTTTGGAGAATTTCATACTTGAGTTCTGTATTCACATTGTTTCCATGTGACTCAGTCCCCCTTAAACTCTTTCTCCTATGCCACAAACTTCCTATCAAATCCATGAACTGTTCTTCTTTAATTAGTGTTGTTACACACACACACACACACACACACACAGCCTGCTGAATCCACTTAGTGTTGCTTGCATGTGTTTAGGGATGACCATTTGGGATTGGGTAATCTATTAGGGGACTTATCCCTAGAGAAGACTGATTCTTACTTTCTCAACAATCATTGATTGCTTGGAGGTCTTCATCTAGGGGTGGGGTCCTGTAAGAGTTCCTCCATTCATGTAGACAGAAGCTTCTGTCATGCCTGATTCCACAGTCATTCAGTCCCAACAAAACACACAGAGGCTTATATTAATTATAAACTGGTTGGTATATTAGCTAAGGCCTATTATTAACTAGCTCTTACAACTTAAATAAACCCATAATTCTTATCTATGTTTAGCCATGTGGCTTGGTACTTTACTCAGTGGGGCATTCTCATCTTGCTTCCTCAGTGTCTGGGTGACAACGGCAGATTGAGCCTTTCTTCTTCTCAGAATTCTCTTAGTCTTGTCACCTGGCCTATACTTCCTGCCAGACTACTGGCCAATCAGCATTTTATTAAACCAATACAAGTGAGAAATCTTTACAGGGTACAAGACCATTGTCCCACAGCACATTCATGTCAGCATAGTGTTGTTTTTGTGCAGGTTTTGTTTAGATGGCCATATATTTTAGATTTCATGGATATGTCTTCCCTGTCATATACAGAAGGTACTGTCATACAGTAGACATTCTAATCATTTGACTTACAATCTTTCCATCTCCTCTTCAGTGTTGTTCCCTGAGCCTTGGGTGTAGAGGTTCTGTTGTAGATGTGTCGTTGGGCTTGGGCACTATATGAAAAAATGCAGTCATTCTCTGCATTTTGACTATTATGGATATTTGAAATTGTTTCTGTGTAATGCAAACAGAAGGTTCTTTGACAAGGGATGTGAGCTATGCTTTTCTGTTTCTAAGAATGGTGTTTAGAAAGCAGTTAGAAATTAGACTGGTTTGGCAAAGAGTTAGTAGTAGGTTCTCCTTACAGGTCTGCGATCTCACCAGTCACAGGGAGTTGTCTGGGTTTATAGTACCAGGCATGCGTTTCCTCCTATCGAGTGGGTTCTAAGTCTAATGAGATGGTTGTACCACCAAGATATAAATGCTGCTATTGGATCACTGGAGATATCCTGTCATGCTGGTCATTGCTATTCTACAGGGATCATAGCTGAATAAACTGCTCTTCTCTCTTGGAAACTTGTACTACATCTTCAAATACTGTGGAGGTTTGAACAGGAATGATCCCATTAGACCATTCTGAATCTTTGTTTGAATCTTTGTTTGAATGCTTGGCCCATAGGGAGTGGTGTTATCGGGAGGTGTGGCCTTGATGCAGTAGCTGTGGCCTTGTTGGAGGAAGGGTGTCACTGTGGGGGGTGGGCTTTGTGTCTCATTTATGCTCAAGCTGGGCCCTGTGTGGGACACAGTTTCCTTCTGGTGCCTGCAGATCAAGATGTAGAGCTCTTAGCTCCTCCTCCAGCACCATGTCTGCCTGTGTGCCACCATGTCCCGCCATGATGATAATGACTAAATCTCTGAAACTGTAAACTATTCAATGAAATGTTGTCCTTTATAAGAGTTGTCATGGTCATTGTGTCTCTTCACAGCAATAGGAACCCAAAGAAAGACAGATACTGTGAGAGTTAGTCTTCAGAGACGTTTCCAGGTATGTTTCTGCTCAGTTGCTCCACATCTTATATCTTCAGTGCATGGTACCTTCAGCAATAGGATCTTAGCTTCAAGCTCTGAGAGGCAACAAAGGGCAACAGTAGTAACCTATGGTGTTTGGGGGGATCTCTTGGCCTCTGCTGAGTGTAGTCTGATGTGGGAATCCTGTCTGTGTGCTGTTAGCTGTTAGCTGAATGTCTTGCATAGGCCCAGAACCTTCTTCTTTCCCAGAGTTTCTGTTTGCACACCTCAAGGGCTGAAGAGATTATATTCACTGTGGGAAGATGTGCCGGGACTTTCACACAGATCGCAGATATCTCTGTCTGAACAGAATGTACATGCTCAGCTATCCATCTTTATAGAGTTGTATATATTTATTTGTTATATATAGGGCATGACTAATATAACATTTTAAGTTACTTTAAAAAAATTGAAAATTTTCTTTTAAAACTCTGTCTTACACACACACACACACACACACACACACACACACACACACACACACTGTATATCTGTTGCTGTGATAAAACACCATGACCAAGGGCAACTTAAGGAGGAGCTTGTTTTGGTTTAGGGTTCCAGAAGGTTAGAGTCCCTGAAGATGGAGACAATATGGCAGCAGGTGTGGTTGTTGCCAGGAGGCATGGGGACACCTGAGCTTCCTCAAACAGGCCACTGGCTGGGGACCAAGTGTTCAAATGCCTCATGCCATGGGAGACATTTTCATTCAAACGACTCCCCTTCAACTTGATTAAGCATTAAAGAGCAATATAGGCATTCTTTCATGAAATGTCACCAAGTCTCTAAAAATATACTTTAAAAATATATTCTTTAAAATCATAAAACCAGAGAGAAGGGCCTTTCAGGCGTCAGGTGCCCCGAGGATCTGTGATCTCCTGGAGGGACCTGTCAGGTCAGGCCTCACCGCTAGCTGAGGTTATTCTGCTGTGGAAGTCAGCACGTAGCACCCTGTGGTTTGGATTCACTGACACGGTAGCTTGCCCTTTAACCTTTGTGAAATTCAACTTCTGGCTTGCGGTGGAGCCCGTGTTTCATTGACTGTGAAATTAGGAGACTCTCCAATGAGTTAAAAATGATTAGCTCTCACTTTTAGATGAAAACATGCCAGGACAAACATTGATTCCGAGAGTTCCTTTCTAGAGAGCCTCATGTCTTCTAAACCGTGGTTACAGGCGGCTCGGTGGAACGCTAGCTGTAGCTCTTGGCCAAAATCTCCCTTCTACCTCACTGCTCCTCAGCCTGTCTTGGGGACTTTCTAAGTTAGTTTCTTCATGACTTCAAATTGTAATGCTTTGAGAGGTAATGACACCATTGCTAATGCCTCAAATGGCGAGTATTTAAGTGCCTATTTTTGTAAACTGTATTTAACTGATGTCTTTCTCCCAAGCTTCTGAGCTGAGCTGTGTGTGTGTTTTATGCAACTTTAGCTCTTTGTTCGTGATTCTAACAGCTCACTCATCACCATATTTCTGGTCTTTGTCTCTATGATTTTCTCTTGGACTAAATCACCCTGAATCAGAACCTCTGTCTTTAT
This sequence comes from Arvicola amphibius, assembly GCF_903992535.2. NCBI lineage: Eukaryota > Metazoa > Chordata > Mammalia > Rodentia > Cricetidae > Arvicola > Arvicola amphibius. The sequence continues at coordinate 7,351,283 of NC_052047.1, read as the reverse complement.
ATTCATTTGCAGCAGGTGGCATGGCACTTGGAGCAGATTGTTAAAGTACATGTTGGTTGGACAGACTAATTACACGGCATTTAAGAAATGTCAGTATTAGAAGAGACGGTGAGTTAATTGTGCAGGTGGAAGTGGGGTTATGACATATTTTATTTGCAAATCGCTAAATTTGGGGACCTACACTGTGCACAAAGACCTGAGTAGTATATCCTTGGACCTCATGGTTTCATTTTCTTCTTTGATTTTACTCAGTTTAACAACCCATGACTCTGATTCTATGACTCATTATTTTATTTTCTATTATTATTATTATTATTATTATTATTATTATTATTATTATTGTTTGTGACTTTTTTGAGGCACGGCCTCAGGGATCCCAGTTTGACCTTGAACTTCTGACCTATTTCCTCAAGTACAGTGAGAACTCTGACTGCCATGCATCTGGTCCTCTAAGCTGAGATCTAAAGTACAGGTGGCCCTTTCCAAGTCCTCCGCCATGATGCTGAGTGAGTCTGCAGAGCAAATGCCCACTGCCCCTCCCCTGGGGGTGTTTCACCCCACAAGACAGACATTTAAATAACTTTTTATTATTTTTAAGGAAACAATATGCCTACTGCCTGGAAAAGGCAACTGTTACCTTGCGTCGTTGAGGCCTTTCCCCCGAAGCAAGGAATTATATTGTTTGTGTGGAACAACTTTCTTTCTTTAGTTGTTCAATTTGATCGGAGGATTTTTTTGATTAAGCATTCAGAGGTTATGAATAAATAAGAGCCACAGTCCAGTAATCCAGGCGACCCCGGAAGGTGGTGGGCATTTAATGTTCCGTTCCCCTGTGCTTTATAACAACCCCCACCTCCGTCTTCCGCCACGACCATGCCCCACCCCAGAGGCAATCGTGGTATTGCAAGCCTCAGAAGTTAGCATTAAAATGAATATTTTTTAATTTCTGTGGATGAGATGGGGCCCGGGGCTCTGGGACAATGCTGATGGATGATGTTTTAATGCAGCTGAAATGTTATTTTTACTGAACCAGGGAAAACTATAAATTTTGCTTCATTGCCACTGATGGCTCTATGCATAAAACTACGGTGGCGCCCATCGGCCGTGAATAATCACCTCGGCGCAGCAGATGTTACTTTGCGGGGGGAAAGCAATTCTTATGCCGAAGAATTGTGGAAAGATTAATTGTCTACAGCTGTTTCATGGCCCAGAGCAATCTTGATACATTTATGATAAGTTTAAGAGCCCACAAGAGGCAACTCCTATTCCCCGTCGTGAGAAGCGGGCGGGGGAAGGGGCTGGTGGCTTTATTTTGACACCTGGATTCATAGAATCTGTCAGCTCCATTACAGCCTTCATAGAAATCTGGCAGTTGGCAGTTCTGAAATGATCGTGAGTGAGGTAAGATGCAGGAATTATCCATAAGTAGATAAAGAAAAGGAGACGGAGAAGAATTATTCAAATTTGTGCAAATGAATTGCTTCCATTTTTCCTCCCTCTGCCAAGTGGAAATTGAACGTGACCCGCTCTGACCTTTCTCTATTAAGTGCCGCAAATTGCAGTAAATGCACCGTTCTGAGCGCCCTAATGGGACAGAGCCCCAGCAATGCCTCATTAATAAGGGGAGTTTGACCTTGCTGGTCAGCCCTTCATTCGATATTGAAAAGAAATAAGAAAAAGAAGAGATGACCCACTGTAAATTTTGAACAATATGTTTGATTTAGTTTGCATATACTCTCTGCCAGGCTTTTTTGCGACCTTTTCCCTCTCCCAGTGTCCCTTCAGCCCCAGGCTAGGAGGAGTTCTGGGAGTGTGTCTAGAGATTGTCTCCTTTGAGCAGTGGGTGGAGGGCAGGGCGAAAGGACGCTGACCCCGCCCCCCTCCTCAGACCACGCCCACTGAGGCCCAGGCTCTCCCTCCTGTCCCCCCCTTGTCCTTCCACTTTTCTTCCTCCCCCACCCTCCTGCTTTCACTTCAAGTAAAGGAACCTCTTAGCTTTGAAGTGTGTGTGTGCATATGTATATGCGTGTGTATGTGCGTGTATGTATGTGTGTGTACATGTGTGTGCATGTGTGTGTACGTGTGTATGTGTGTATAGGTTTGTGTACTTGTGTATATGTGTATGTGTGTATGTGTATATAGATGTGTGTACTTGTGTGTAGATGTGTATATGTGTACATGTGTGTATGTGTGTAGCATGTGTGTAGGTTGTATACATGTGAATGTGTGTATAGGTGTGTGTATGTGTATATGTTTGTAGGTGTGTGTCTAGTATGTGTATGCATGTATGCGTGTACATTTTTGTACATGTGTAGGTGTGTACAAGTGTGTAGGAGTATACATGTGCATGTGTGTATATGTGTACATGTGTGTAGGTATGTGTACATGTGTGTATGTATAGGCATGTATATGTGTGCAGGTGTGTATATGTATATGTGTTTTTGTGTAGGTGTATGTACATGTATGTGTGTATACGTGTATCAGTTAGCTTCTGAGTTTTACTGTGGCTTTGTGCAGATCTAGGTGAGATAATCTCTCTTCGCCTGATGAAAGAAAATCTAGGGCAAGGGATGGAGCACGTTGCTTGTTTGGGAACAAAAGATTTTATTTTATGAAATATGGGAAACAGAAAATCACTGTGGAAGTGGGATTTGGAACACCTGGACCTTAATATAAAAATTAATATGTGTATGTTTGTGTGGGTATGGGTGTTTTACCTGCATGTGCATTTACCAGAAGAAGGAATTAGATCTCATGGGACCCCTTTGACCCAAAACTCAATTAGATGTAATCCAGTACTAGTACTGGAAGCTTTACTTGGTGACAAGAGATGTCCAGTTGGGGCTCTGTCTTCTCAGTTACTGTGTTTTCATTTAGCTCACTGTGTGTGTGTGTGTGTGTGTGTGTGTGTGTGTGTACTTTAGGAAGCTTCTACTGTATTAGGTTTCCATATTATCCCTTAAAGGGTCCTTAATTTTATCTGTCTCTTTCCATATTTTATCTCTCATCCCCCTCCCCTGTCCCTCTTGATCCTATCATTCAAGCCCCATCTATCCATAATTATTTATTATTGTTTCTTCCATAACGAGATCTGTCTGTCTCTCCTCAGTCCCTTACTCTATATCTTACCTCTGTGGTTCTATACACTGGTTATCATTGACTTAATAGCTAATATTCACATATAAGTGAATACATACCATATTTGTCTTTCTGGGTTGGAGATTCCTCACTCAGGATGATTATTTTCTAGTTCCAACCATTTACCTGTGAATTTCATGATTTTATTTTATTTTATTTTTTGTTTAACAACTGGGTAATACTCTGTTGTGTAAATGTTCCATTTTTTCTTTATTCATTCTTCTTTGAAGGACATCTAGGTTGTTTCCAGTATCTGGCTATTATGAATAGAGCAGCAATGAACCTGACTGAATGTATTTCTCTGTGGTAGGATGAAGCATCATTTGGGAACACGCCAAGAGTGGCATGGCTGGATCTTAAGGTAGACCCAATCCCATCTTCCTGAGGAGCTACCACACTGATTTTCACAGTAGCTGTGTAAGTTTATACTCTCACCAGTGATGGAGGAGTGTTCCCTTACTCCACAGCATCACTGAAACAAACTGTTACTTGTTTTATCGATCTTAGCCATTCTGAGGGGTGTAAGATGAAATCTCAAAGTAGTTTTAATTTGTATTTTCCAGATAATTAAGGATGTTGAACATTTCTTAAAGTGTTTCTTAGCCACTTGAGGTTCCACTATTGAGACTATTCTACTTAGATAGATATGTACCCCATTTTTAATTGCATTCTTTTCTTGATATTTAGACTTGTTAAGTTCTTTATGTATTTTGAATATTAGCCCTCTATTGGATGTGTAGCTGGTAAAACAATTTCCTATTTGTAGGCTGCTGCTTTGTTCAAAGGATGGTATGCTTGGTCATAGAGAAACTTCTCAGTTTCATGAGGTCCCCCTTTAGTAATTGTTGGTCTTAGTGCCTGCACGATTGGCGCTCTGTTCAGGAAGTTGTCTCCTGTGTCAATTCATTCAAGGTTATTTCCCACTTTCTTTTCTCTCAGGTTCAGTGTATTTGGGTTTATGTTGAGGCCTTTGATTCACTTGGACTTGAGTTTTGTTCAGGGTGATAGATATGTGTGGTAGTTTAAATGTAATTGACTCCCATAAGCTTATAGAGTGTGGCACTATTAGGAGGTATGGCTGTATTGGAGGAAGTATGTCATTATGGGTGTAGGCTGTGAGGTCTCCTTGTCGCCTGTGAATCAAGATGTAGAACTCTCAGCTCCTTCTCCAGCAGTATGTCTGCCTGCATGCCTCCTTTGCTTCCTGCCATGATGATAATGAACTAAACCTCTGAACTGTAAGTGAGCCACTGAATTAAATGTTCTCCTTTATAAGAGTTGCCTGGGTCATGGTATCTCTTCACAGCAATAGAAACCTTAAGACACTATGATCTATTTGCATTCTTCTACATGCTGAAATCCAGTTAGACCAGCACCATTTGTTAAAGACGCTTTCTTTTTTCCATTGTTTATTTTTGGCTTCTTTGTAAAAGAAAAAATCAGGTGTGTGAAATTATGTCTGGGTCTTTGATTCGATTCCATTGACCACCTGTCTATTTTTATGCCAATACCATGAGGATTTTATCATTACACATCTGTGGTAGAGCTTGCAAACAGGGATGGTGATACCACCAGAAGTTCTTTATTATACAGGACTGTTTTAGCTGTTCTGCTTGTTTTGTTTTATTTTTTGAAATTGAGTATTGTTCTTTCTTTAAAAGATAATCAATCCTTTTTTTAAAAAAGATTTATTTATTTTTGTTTGTTTGTTTGTTTATTTATTTAATGTGCACTTGTGTTTTGCCTATATATATTCTGTATGAGGATGTCGGATCCCCTGGAACGGGAACCACAGACAGTTGTGAGCTGCCACGTGGGTGCTGGCAATTGAACCCGGGTCCTTTGGAAGAGCAGCCAGTGCTCTTAACTGCTGAGCCATCTCTCCAGCCCCAAGTGTTGTTTTTTGAGTCTGTGAGGAATTATGTTAGGATGTTGATGGGGACTGAATCTGTAGCTGTTGAATCTGTAGATTCCTTTTGGAAAGATGGTCATTTTTACTATGTTAATCTTTCCTATTCTATAAGCATGGGTGATCTTTTCATCTTCTGATATCTTCTTCAATTTTTTTCTTCAACAACTGAAGTTCTTGTCTTACAGATCTTTCACTGCTTGGCTTGAGTTACACCATGATATCTTATATTATTTGTGGCTGTTGTGGAGGGTGTTGTTTTCTGATTTCTCTCCCTAACCTTTTACTGTTTGTGTATAGGAGGGCTACTAATTTTTTTTAAGTTAATCTTTTATCCAGTCACTTTTCTGAAAGTGTTTGTCATCTGTAGGAGTTCCCTGGTAGAATTTTTGGGGTCACTAATGTATACTATCATATCATTTGCAAATAGTGATACTTTGACTTCTTCCTTTCCAATTTGTATCCCCCTGTTCTCCTTTAGTCACCTTATTGGTCTAGCTAGAACTTTGAGTATGATATTGAATAGACATGGAGACAGTAGACAGTCTTGTCTTGTTCCCAATTTTAGTGGAATTACTTTGAGTTTCTCTCCATTTAATTTGATATTGGCTTGCTGTATATTGCTTCTATTATGTTTAGAGATGTCCCATGTATTCCTGATTTTGTCAAAGGCTTTTTTTTACAGCATCTAATAAGGTGAACATGTGTTTTTTTCTCTTTATGTTTGTATATATGGAGGATTGCATTGACAAATTTTCGTATGTTAAGCCATCCCTACATCTCTAGAATGAGTCCTACTTAATTATAATGAATGATATTTTTGATGTATTCTTGAATTTGATTTTCAAGTATTTTATTATTTTTGCATCTATGCTCATGAATGAAATTGGTCTGTAATTCTCTTTCTTTGTCAAGCCTTTGTGTGGTTTGGCTATCTGAATAACTGTGGTTTCATAAAATGAATTTGGAGATGTTCTTTTTGTTTCTATTTTATGAACTAATTTGAAGTGCATTGGTATTAGCTCTTCTTTGAAAGTCTGGTAGAATTCTGTACTGAAACCATTTGGCCTTGGGCTGTTTTTTTGGTTAGAAGATTTTTAATGACTGCTTCTATTTTCTTAGGGGTTATAGGTCTATTTAAATTATTTTTCTGATCTTGATTTAATTTTGGTTAAGTGGTATCTATCAAGAAATTTGTTCATTTCTTTTAGATTTTCCAATTTTGTGAAGTACAGGTTTTTGAAGTATCATCTACCGATTGGATTTTCTGAGAGTATGATGTTATGTTCCATTTTTTTGTTTCTTATTTTGTTAATATTGATGTTCTCTCTTTGCCTTTTCATTAGTTTGGGTAAGAGCTTGACTGTCTTGTTGATTTTCTCAAAGAACCAACTTTTTGTTTCTATTTATTGATTTCATTTCTGTTTGATTATTTCCTGCCATCTACTGTTCTTGGGTGTGCTTTCTTCATTTTGTTCTAGAGTTTTCAGGTGTACTGTTAAGTTGCTAGTATGAAATCTCTCTAATTTCTTTATGAAGGCACTTAGTGCTATGAATTTTCCTCTTAGCTTTGCTTTCATTGTGTCTCATAAGTTTGGGTATGTTGTACATATATTTTCATTGAATTCTAGGAAGTCTTTAATTTCTTTCTTACTTCTTTCTTGACCAAGTGGTCTTTTAGTAGAAAGTTGTTTGAGTTTCATGAGTTTGTAGGTTTTCTACTGTTTTCATTGTATTGAAATCCAGTTTAATCTGTGCTGGTCTGATAAGATGCAGGGGGTTACTTCTATTCTCTTGTGTCTGTTGACTCTCGCTTTGTGATCAAATAGGTGGTACATTTTAGAGAGAAAAAAACACACCACAAGAATGAAATAACAGAAATCAACAAACGCTCTCATCAATAACTCTTGATATTAATGGTCTCAATTCCCTGATAAAAAAGACACAGAGTAACAAAAAAGATGTGAAAACAGGATCCCTCCTTCTAAATCCAAGAAACACATCTTAACATCAAGAATAAACATCAACTCGGGCTTAAAGGATGACTTGCTTTTTAGGTCCATTTGTTTAGAATATCTTTTTTCATCCTTTAAGCCCAAAGGTGTGTTTTTTCTCCTTCTTTTAATTTGTGTGTCTGGGATTATTTATTTATTTAATCTTTTTAGGTTGGAGTTATCCTTCTAACACCTTCAATAGGGCTTTTTTGCATATAGATATTGTTTAAATTTTGTTTTATCCAGAATGTCTTTTTACTTTTTATTATTCATGCTCTATTGTGATTGAAAGTTTTGCTGGGTATGGTAGTCTGGGCTGGCATCTGTGGTTTCTTAGATTGAATACAAAAACAGAATCCATCCTTCTGCTATATACAAGAAACACAAGAAACACACCTCAACCTCAAAGACAGATATCACCTCAGAGTAAAGGGTTGGGAAAAAATTTTCCAATCAAATGAACCTAAGAACCAAGCAGGTGTAGCTCTCATAATATCTAACAAAATAGACTTTAAATTAAAATCAATCAAAAGAGACAAAGAAGGACATTTCATATTAGTCACAGGAAAAGCCCATCAAGAGGAAATCTCAATATTGAACATCTATGCCTCAAATACAAGGGCATCCTCATATGTAAAAGAAACACTTTTAAAGCTTCAATCATACATTAAACCCCACACACTAATAGTGGGAGACTTCAACACTCCACTCTCACCACTGGACAGATCAGTCAGACAAAAAGTTAACAGAGAAATAAGGGAACAAACAGATGTTATGACTCAAATGGACTTAACAGACATCTATAGAACATTCCATCCAAACATAAAAGAATATATCTTCTTCTCAGCACCTCATGGAACCTTCTCAAAAATTGACCATATACTAGGTAAAAAGCAAACCTCAACAGATACAAACTATGTATCTTATCAGATCAGCATGGCTTAAAATTAGAATTCAACAGCAACACTAATTTCAGAAATTCAACAAACACATGGAAATTAAACAATGCTCATCTGAGTCATCAGTGGGTCAAGGAAGACATAAAGGGAGAAATTAAAGACTTTCTAAAACTCAATGAAAATGGCCACACAACATACCCAAATTTATGGGACACAATGAAAGCAATGTTAAGAAGAAAGTTCACAGCACTAAATGCCTACATAAAGAAGCTAGAAAAATTCCACACTAGTGAGTTAACAGAACATTTAAAAACTCTAGAACAAAAAGAAGAAATCTCACCCAGGAGGACTAGATGTCAGGAAATAATCAAATTGAGAGCTAAGATCAACAAAATAGAAACAGAGAAAACAATACAAGAATCAAATGAGACAAAGAGTTGGTTCTTCAATAACATCAACAAAATAAATAAACTTTTATCCAAATTAAACAAAGGATAGAGAGAGACTATCCAAATTAACAAAATCAAATATGAAAAGGAGGATAACAAAAGATATGAAGGAAATACAGAGAATTATTAGGTCATATTTTGAAAGCCTGTACTCTACAAAATTGGAAAACTTAAAAGAAATGGACAATTTTCTGGATAAATATCACTTACTAAAATTAAATCAAGATCAGATAAACAAATTAAATAGACCTGTAACTGCTAAAAAAATATAAACAGTCATCAAAAGTCTCCCAACCATTAAAAAGTCCAGGACCAGATGGTCTTAGCTCAGAATTCTACAAGATTTTCAAAGAAGAACTAATACCAATACTCCTCAAATTGTTCCACACACTAGGAACAGAAGGAACACTGCCAAACCCTTTTTCATGAGGCCACAATTACCCTGATACCAAAACCACACAAAGACATTACTAAGAAAGAGAATCACAGACCAATCTCCCTCATGAACATTAATGCAAAAATATTCAATAAAATACTAGCAAACTGAATCCAAGAACATATCAGAAAAATCATCCACTACGATCAAGTCAGCTTCATCCCAGAGATATAGGGATGGTTCAACATATGAAAATCTGTCTATGTAATTCACCATATAAACAAACTTGAAAAAGAGACATGTTTCACTAGATGTTGAAAAAAGGCTTCAACAAAATACAACATCCTTTCATGATAAAAGTCTTGGAGAGAGCAGGGATACAAGGAACATACCTAAACATAATAAAGGCAATATACAGCAATCCAACAGTCAACATCAAACTAAATGGGGAGAAACTCAAAGTGATCCCACTAAAATCAGGAACAATATAAGGTTGTCCACTCTCTCCATATCTATTCAATATAGTTTTTGAAGTTCTAGCTAGAGCAATAAGACATCAAAAGGATATCAAAAGGATACAAATTGGAAAAGAAGTCAAACTCTCACTATTTTCCGATGATATGATAGTTTATATAAGTGACCTCAAAAATTCTACCAAAAGCCCGGCGGTGGTGGCACACGCTTTTAATCCCAGCACTCGGGAGGCAGAGGCAGGCGGATCTCTGTGAGTTCGAGGCCAGCCTGGTCTACAAGAGCTAGTTCCAGGACAGGCTCTAAAAAAGCTGCAGAGAAACCCTGTCTCGAAAAACCAAAAAAAAAAAAAAAATTCTACCAAGAAACTTCTACAACTTATAAACACCTTCAGTAATGTAGCAGGATACAAGATTAACTTGAAAAAAATCAGTAGCTCTCCCTTACACAGATGATAAATTGGCTGAGAAAGAAACCAAGGAAACATCACCCTTCACAATAACCACAAATAGCATAAAATATCTCAGAGAACTCTATCCAAACAAGTGGAAGACCTTTTTGACAAGAACTTTAAATCTCTGAAGAAAGAAATTGAAGAAGACACCAGAAAATGAAAGATCTCCCATGCTCTTGGGTAGGTAGAATTAACATAGTAAAAATGGAAATCTTACCAAAAGAAATCTACAGAGTCAATGCAATGCTCATCACAAATACCAGTAAAATTCTTCACAGACTTTGAAAGAACAATATTCCACTTCACATGGAAAAACAAAAAACCCAGATAGTCAAAACAATCCTGTACAATAAAGGAACTTCTGGAGGCATTACAATCTCTGACTTCAAACTCTGCTGCAGAGCTATAGTATGGAAAACAGCCTGGTACTGGCATAAAAACAGAGAGGTTGACCAATAGAATTGAATCAAACTCCCAGATATCAATCCACATACCTATAAACACCTGATTTTTTTTTTTTTTGGTTTTCTGAGACAGGGTTTCTCTGTAGCTTTGGAGCCTGTCCTGGAACTAGCTCTTGTAGACCAGGCTGGTCTCGAACTCACAGAGATCCGCCTGCCTCTGCCTCCCGAGTGCTGGGATTAAAGGCGTGAGCCACCGCCACCCGGCAACACCTGATTTTTTTTACAAAGAAGCAAAAAATATATAAAATGGGAAAAAGAAAAACATATTCAACAAATGGTGCTGGCATAACTGGATATCAACACGTAGAAAAATAAAATAAATCCATATCTGTTGCCATGCACAAAACTCAAGTCCAAATGGATCAAAGCCATCAACATAAAGCCAACCACAATGACCCTCACAGAAGAAAAAGTGGGACGTACACTTGAATGCATTGACACAGGAGACCACTTCCAAAATATAACTTGAGTAGCACAGACACTGAGAAAAACAATTAATAAATGGTTCCTCCTGAAACTGAGAATCTTCTGTAAAGCAAAGGACATGGTCAACAAGAAAAAAAGGCAACCTACAGAATGGGAAAAGATGTTCATCAACCCCACATCAGACAGAGGGCTTATCTCCAAAATATATAAATAACTCAAGAAATTGGTCATCAAAAGAACAAATCATCAAATAAAAGGATGGGGTACAGACCTAAACAGAGAACTCTCAACAGAGGAATCTAAAATGGCTGAAAGACACATAAGGAAATGTTCAACATCCTCAGCCATCAGAGAAATGCAAACCAAAACAACTCTGAGATTCCATTTTACACCTATAAGAATGGCTAAGATCAAAAACACTGATGACAACTCATGCTGGGGAGGATGTAGGGAAAGGGAACACTTCTGCATTGCTGGTGGGAGTGCAAACTGGTACAGCTGCTTTGGATTTCAGTATGGCGATTTCTCAGAAAATTACAAACAACCTACTTCAAGACCCAGCAATACCTCTTTAGGGTATATGCCCAAAAGATGCTCAATTGTACCACAAGGACATGTGCTCAACTATGTTCATAGCAGCATTGTTTGTCATAGCCAGAACCTGGAAACAATCTAAATGCCCCTTGACTGAAGAATGGATAAAGAAAATTTGGCATATATGCACAATGAAATACTACACAGCAGAAAAAAATAATGCCATCTTGAAATTTGCAGGCAAATGGATAGATCTAAAAAGCATCATATTGAATGAGGTAACCTAGACCCAGAAAGACAAATATCATATGTACTCACTCATAAGTGGCTTTTAGACATAAAGCAAAAACAAACAAATAAACCAAACCAAAACAAAAAGACCGCAGCCTACAACTCACAATCCCAGAGAAACTAGACAGCAAATAAAACCCTAAGAGAGACATACATGGATCTAATCTACATTGGAAGTAGAAAAAGACAAGGTCTCCTGAGTAAATTAGGATCATAGGGATCATGGGAGATGGTTGAAAGGGAAGGGGGAGGAAAGGAGGGGAGCAGAGAAAAATATATAGCTCAATAAAAACAATAAAAAAGAGGTAGTCAGGAATATGCCTAAGCTATTGGCCAAGCACTGTTGTAATTAATTATAGTTTCTGTGTTATTATTTGGATCTAGATGACCAGGAAATGAAAGAACAGTCTACTTCTACAAAAAGATAATGTGGGATTCATTTCTGTATGCTATGAATATGTATTAATACTATTGATTAATAAAGAAGCTACTTCAGCATTTAGCAGGGCAGACTATAGCTGGGCTCAAAGAGATATAGAGAGAGAACAGGCGGAGTCATGGAGATGCCATGTTGGTGCCGAAGGAGAAAAATAATGAAAAACCTTACTGGTAGGTACATGTCGATACATAGATTAAAGAAATTGGTTAATTTAAATTTAATAGTTAGTCAGTAATATGCCTAAGTTATTGGACAAGCGGTGTTGTAATTAATATAATTTCTGTGTGTTTATTCAGGTCTGGGCAGCCGGGAAATGAACAAGCAGTCTCCTCCTACAATTTTCTGTGCGTCTGGCCTGGCTTTCTTCTTCCTCTATTCCTGTTATCTTACTTTTTGTCTTTTCATAGTGACCCAGATTTCCTGACTGTTTTGTACATGGGAATATTTTCAATTTAACTTTTCTTTTTGACCTTGGTGGCCATTTCTTCTATCTTGTGTTCAGTGCCTGAGATTCTCTGTTCCATCTCTTGTATTTTGCTGGTGAGGCTTGTCTCTGAGGATCCTGCTCGAGTTCCTAAACTTTGCATGTCCAGATGTCCCTCAGTTTCAGTTTTCCTTATCGATTCTATTTCCACTTTTAGATCTTGAACTGTTTTATTCTCTTCTGTCCACTGATTGTGTTTCATAAATTTTTAAGAAATGGATTTACTAATATCCTCTTTAATAACCTTTATTGTATTCATAAAGGCTACGATAAGGTCCTTGTCTTGTGCTTCAGCTACATTGTATTGCTCAGGGACTACTATGGTTGGGTTGCTGGGCTCTAATGGTGAAGTACTCTCCTGGCGTTTTTACACTGGTGTCTAGGCATCAGGGTTTGGGTTGCAATTTTAGGTGCTGATGTCTGATCTTGTCTTTGTTGAGTGGGTGTTTTCTTTCTTGCTTTCTGCTGCCCTGTCTAGTTCTTATGAAAACTTGGTGACTATATGTTGCCTCGTAGTGAATGCTTCTAAGATCCTGCTAGGTGTGGCAACTGGGGATTCTGGGTGCAATATGTTTCTAGGTATTAAAAATTAATGGTTAGGGTTGGGATGTGCTAGAAGTGTGTGTGTGTGCGGGGGAGCTAGAAGAGCCACAGGAGGGTGGACAGCAGGGTGTTTCACCAGAATCTATTGAGTTCCTGGGAGTGGGGGCAGAGAGTGAGGAGAGACCACAGTAGCTAGTCTGCTGCAGAGCTGGGGATGAGATTTGGGGATTGGATTTGGAAGAGAGGAGGGAGAGTGAAGATCTGAAGCTAGCCTATCTGCTTAGCTGGCTTGTGTCACTTATTGTGCGTGTGTGTGTGTGTGTGTGTGTGTGTGTGCGTGCGTGCACGTGTGTTACATACTTGTGTACACACACATGTATGTGTGAAGGCATGTGCATGCCACAGTGTAGGAGGTGTAGGAGGAACACTTGTAGGATCAGTTCTTGCATCCTATCATGTGGGTTACAGGTACTGAGCTCAAACTGTCATGCTTGGCAACAAGCATTCTAATCTGTTAGCCCCTCTTGCTGGCTCAGGGTTCTAATTTTGATGAGTGCTATGCTTTACTTCACAAAGTCATTTCTTGTCCCAAGGTTCTGATAACTTTGTTTATTCCCCAAATAAATGCCAGTTAATAAACCTGACAGCATAATCACATTGATGAACCTTCTTTCTCTTCCTTTTCCTTTTCCTCCTTGTTTTCCTCCTCCTCACCCTCCTCCTCCTCACCCTCCTCCTCTTTTTCTTTTTCTTCTTTTGTACTTATCCATCTCTGGCAAGCTTTGGCTCTTAGTCTTCCTTTAAAACTTTCAGCTGTGCCCACACAATGGGATCAAGTGAAACCCTAGTGTCTGACTTTGTATTTTTCTTCACTCAGTGAGAACTTAGTGCGCCCCTGTGCGTTCTCCCAGACCCACTGAGGCTGTCTGGAGAACTTAGTGCGCCCCTGTGCATTCTCCCAGACCCACTGAGGCTGTCTGGAGAACTTAGTGCGCCCCTGTGCGTTCTCCCAGACCCACTGAGGCTGTCTGGAGAACTTAGTGCGCCCCTGTGCGTTCTCCCAGACCCACTGAGGCTGTCTGGAGAACTTAGTGCGCCCCTGTGCGTTCTCCCAGACCCACTGAGGCTGTCTGGAGAACTTAGTGCGCCCCTGTGCATTCTCCCAGACCCACTGAGGCTGTCTGGCAGCCTTGGTGCTCTATCTACTTCATCTCTTCTATTTGCGTTCTATTTAGAGACAATGTCTTTATTGGATACTAACCATTTTTAAATCCAGTTCTTAAAAGTAAGATTAGTTTTTAAGAAGAACATTTTAGTATCCTATTCTTTTGAACTGATGCTCAACTCTACTGGTCTTAGTAGTTACCCAAGTAGCCAGGGATGAGGTCATCCTAGTAGAGAAAACAATTCAAAGAGAAAGAATCTTGGCATGATTCCCCCTTTGAAGTAGGAAACTAGTTCTGCATGAGGCTTGAAATGTCATAGTTTTTATTTGCCGACTGGGAGGAAAATACACTCTTGGATAAAGGGTCTAAAGAAGCTGGGATGCAAGAAGGTACAGTGAGCTAGAAAGTGGCTGGTGGATGCCTAGGATGTGGGGAAATGAGACGACTGCCAGAGGAAAGAGGGATTCTTTTGTGGAGGGGAATGAATTGATTTGTGTGCTCAAGGGTGTCCTAAGATAATGTCAGTAGTAAAAACAGCAATGGGTAAGATGATTATAAGTGAACATTGAGCATAAAGGGCAATGCGTGAGACATGCAGAGTGTGGCTTTGCCACATAAACATGGGACCCAGTGGGCAATGCGTGAGATGTACATTGTGGCTTCTCCAACAACTATCCTGTGCATTTGGAATCTTATTTATTTTATGCAAATTCCATTCATGTGTATTTTCCCCCAGATCATATCTAATGTACATTTCTAGAAACTAACAAGGAAAGCGTAGAACGTAAAATTATGATAGAAAACCAGTTAAAATAAAGTAAAGCATATGACTTACCTAGGGGTAAATGTAACAAAAGATGTGCAAAACCTATACACAGATAATTATATATCATTCTGAGAGAAATTAAAGATGACATAACTAAATGGAAATATATACTCTGCTTATGAGTTGGAAGACTATATTAGCATATTAATTGTGCCCAAATCAATCCATGTATTTAACACAATCCCAATAGGCATACTGTGGAAACTGACAAGTCAATTTGGAAATCCATAAGGAAATGAAAAGGAAGTAGACTAGATAAAACACCTTGCAAAAGAACAAGGTTAGAGTGCTTATCCTAAATCATCTGCAGTCTTATTGTAAAACTATATTAATCAAGAAAGTGTGTCATTGATGTAATGATAGACATATTGATTAATGGAATCAAATAGTCTAGAAATTGACTCACACATGTGTGGTAATTGATACTGTTTCTAAGTTCTAAAGGCAACATAGAGAAGAAAGGATAGTTCTTCTTTAAAAAATGCTTCTAAAATGGCCAGATAGACACAGCTAAACATGAGATGGGTATATATGCATGCCTTGCACCATGAATTACATTTAGATAAAAATGGACTATAGTCATAAATGTAAAACTCAAAACTTTAAGAATTATAGAATAAAAATAGAAAGTCATTGTGATCATCGGTTAGAAATACAATATTTTAAGCAACATTAAAACCATGATATATGAAAGAACAAAACTAATGCTCAATTTTCATAAAATGGTACTAAAAGAGAATAAAAAGACATCGGAGACTAGAAGAAAATATTTGCAAATTGAGAGTTTGATAAAGACTTGTATCCAGAATATACAAAGAATGTTTGGAGTTTACTACCATCACAAGGACTAGTTAACATTTTGGAAATTAGGTAAACTATTTGAACAAAATTTTCCCACAGAAGCCAGACAGATGGCAGATGAGCACCTGAGGAGATGCCCAGGGTTGCTTGTCATCAGGGAAAGGCAAGCTTAAATTCCAGCGGCACATCTACATACATGTTAAAGCACCTGAACCCAGAACCTGCTGTGTCAATGGTTGGTTGAAATCTGGAGTGACTCAGCAGTTTCCCGTGGAAATGCAAGATGATACAACTGCTCTGCAGAGTTGGCAATTTCTTTAAAAGTTAAATGTCTGATTACTGAAGGTCCCCACTCTTTGTTCTTCATGGAATCAATCTACAGAGACTCACAGAGGCTCATACACAAGTCCCTGTCAGCTTTAATTGCCACAGCGTCAAACAAGAAACAGTCCAAATGCTCACGGACATGTGACTGGCTAAAGAAACACTGGAATATTGCTTGGTAATAAAAAAAAGAATGAATTCAGAACAACACAGTTGAAATTTTGAAGGTCCTCTATCGAAGGAAAGAAGATAGTAAAACAAAAGCGTTCACACAGCGTGATTAACTACTGTAAATGCTGAAAACATGGGCGCGATTTTGATTCTGTGATGGGACCATAAGGGTGTGTTTATGTCAAAACTTGACAAGACGTTCATTATTACATGTCATCAACAAATGTGCTGTTTGAATGCATGTAGCTTATTGTATGCCTGTCACACTTCAATGAAACCATCAAAATATCTCTACATGAATTTGAGAGGGCAGTCTCTGCATGTGGCTAGACCTCTAGATGAGTGGCTGAATTCCGTGGTTTACCCTGAGGTAGCCCATACCCACCACCAGTAGTCTACATGATCTGTAGGTAGCACTGTAGTACCATGGCTTATTTCTATTTCAGAACATTCTATATGTCGTTACTTTCTGAAGAAAAATAAAAAAGATGGTCATAATCTATCAGCTTTTCATTTCTTACAGAATTAAATACAAAGTTCTCATAGCGGCATTGAAAGGGAGCCAGGATTTGATGGCTCTCTGCTTTTCCCTGTTCAATAGACACAGAGACAGAGAGCACTGATCCCAGAGGACATAAGTTGATCCAAAGATTATTCTCTAACTTACAACGAAATAGAACTTAACTTGCTTGGGTTTGGAATTTTATGGAGCCCCTGATTCCTTCTCTTCAATTCCTGTCTTTGGCAAGGGAAGGTCTGTTCTCAACATGGGCAGCATCTAGTGATCTGGGTGCCCCGGGGAGGGGGAGCATGATGGAGGGGAGTCTTGCTCTTTCTGTTTCAGAGCTGGAGTGCCTCTCTCCTGCTCTTGACTTTTAAAACTCCAGGTTCTGGGGCTTTTTTGCTTGAACACAGGGCAATTCTTTCCTGCATGTCTTAGCTTGTAGACCTATGACCTCACACTGAGAGTTAGAGTCTATTTGCCTAGTTATATTGGCTTTGGCCTTGTACTGAGTTATGCTACTAAGTTCTCTGGTTCTCCAGCTTCTAGACATTCTCAGGTGACTTCTTAGACCCCCCAAACCAACTCAAGTATCCTACTGAATCCTTATTTCTGTCTTTCAAATGCTATTGAATGAGAACGGGCCACATAGGCTATGGTATTTTGAACACTTGGTCCCCAGTTGGCCTTGCTGTTTGGGGAGATTTAGGAGGTGACCTCACTGTGGAAAATATGTCACGGGAGGCGGGCTTTGAGATGAAAATAATTTGGTCATTTCCACATGGATCTCTCTGCTTTGAACTTGCCATTCAAGATGAGATTCTCAGCTTCTTATTCCTTCTGCCATGCCCTCTGCTTGTTGCAAGCCTGCACTCTCCCATCATGGATTTTTGTCCTGGAACAATAAGCAAAATTAACTCTATCTTCCTTAAGTAGCCATTGGTTGTGGTGTTTGTCACAGCAACAGAAAGGTAACTAATATAAATTCCATCTAGTGAACTGCTTATTAAGACTATATATTTACTTGAGTGTATAGGTGTCCACTTAAAAATTTATCCTAATACCCTTTGCGGCCAGCTGTGGCCAAACAAATAAATCAGTTATGACTAATCCAAAAGGAGCAGTGATCGGTGCAATGTCTATAGCCTGAACGCAAAGAACCTAATGAAACCTGCTGATAAGAGGGTTTTTACCTCCTACTGGCTGGATTGTGAACTTTTTGTCTCCTGAGGTTTTATATGGAAAGATACTCAATCTCATTTCAGAATTTAAAAGAGTTGAGTTCCAGAAAGACAAACACTGCTTATATGGTTTCCAATGTTTCTCCTGATTTCAAGTCTTTAGATTCATGTGTTTAACCTGGATTCCTGTAGAAGCCAGGAAAGTAGAAAAAGACCAGAAGTGGTCGAGGAAAAAAAAGTTTAAGAGGAGAGGGGAGTGGAAAACAGGGAGTATGAAGGGGCAAAGGAGAATAATTGGGGATTTAAATGGGGGGTATAAGAGGTAAAGCAGAAAAGGGGTAGGAGAGATATAACTAAGACTAAGGATGTGTGAAGAAACCTACTGTTTTATAAGCATCTATCTCCCTGTCTGTCTGTCTGTTTATCCATCAATCATTATTATCATCTATTAGGGTTAATTGGAGTTACCCTACACAGGGAGATAATCTTCCCCCCAGGATCCATAGTTTAGCAAACAAAAAAACCCAGTGCCAGATGAGTTGTTTGCTAGAAGTTCCCAGATATTCCCTAAAATAATACAGGCTATTGGCATTTCTCTTGAAAGATCCTATTGCTAAAGGCACCACATACTTAGGCCACACACCACGAAAATTCAAGTCAATGCTGATCAGGAACTATATGCCCTATTGGCTAGCTTTTATAGACTGGAAAATGCTATGGAGGCTGCCAGGTCATAAAAGTCATCAACAGTTTTACCTATCTGTGAACTGTGTGAGCTACAATAATGACTGGTATGACAAAGTATGCCTGAGGGTGATATAGTGGCACAGATATCATGGGGGTAACCAACCACTGTCTAATTAGATTTAACATGGGCTCCACAGAAGGAAGCCCATTCCTGATATGGTAAATCTGTTGAGAATCCATGACTGGGGAGCTCATATGCTTCAGGTAGATGAATCTACTGGTATTTTCCTGAAGGAACAGAGTATTATCGAAGCACCCTCTTTATTGTAATTTGTATTTCTATACCTGAAATAACAGTTTTCAGCTCTCATCAAGGCTTTTGTTCTGACTCATAACTGGCCAAAGTACAGAGAGTGAGGGTCTACAGAATTCTCAGCCTTAAATGTATGTCTGTATTACACTTCCTAGCCCTAAGGCTCAGGGAACATCTTGGAAGAGGCTGTGGAAATATTGTTAAGAGTCTAAAGATGGAGAGGTGTAGGTAGGTTCTTTCCCGGCCACCAGACCCAAGTAACCACACAGAGACTTATATTAATTACAAATACTTGGCCGATAGCTCAGGCTTACTACTAACTAGCGTTTATAACTTAAATCAACCCATTTCTGTTAATCTATGTATTTCCATGTGGCTCATGGCTTTACCTGTCTTCTAGCATGTCTTGCTCCCTCTATGTCTCCTGGCAACTCCACAGACTCTGCCCTTCTTCCTCCCAGCATTCTCAATTTGACTGTCCCATCTATACTTCTTGCCTGGCTACTGGCCAGTCAGTTCTTTATTAACCAATGAAAGTAATATATATTCACAGTGTTAGGAAAGATTATGTAAAATAGTGACCTTTTGGGCATGGCAGAACAGATTCACTCATGAACTCCTAGCAGATGTGGTTGTCTACATTAGCTAATACAGTATCAGGATAATCAATAATTCAGCATGGAGAGAGGAGATGAGGAGCATTGACATTTGAAGGTTCCTGGGGAGGGGTAGTCAGGCTTTTTCAAGGCTGTGGTCTCTGGTAGATTGTCCATGTTTCAGGGGATGACCCTTTACCTACACACAAATGAAAGAAGAAAAAAAAACATTGGCTGCAGGGGTACGTGGGGAAGAGGGGCCAGAGATGATTGTAAAGGTAGTGAGGGGTGGACATGATCAAAATACACTGTACACATGTATGAACAACTTAAAAAATAAATAAATGCATAAAAGGTTATATATGCACATGTGAATATATATGCTACATGTAACAATAATAATTAAGAAAGATATGATAAATTTGGGAGGAGAGAGGAGTTGGGTGGGGAGGAGGAGGTGTGGGGGTAATGTGGATGTAGTGTTTATATATGAAATTATAAAAAAGAAACTTAAGAGGTCTATGATGCTCTGGCATTGTTATACCAGCTCAAGCTGAATTTTTTTTTTGTGAGAAAGAAATGCAGTTATGTCTCATGCAGACCATCATGATTTCCAGTCCTTTTGTTATAACACAAGTACAAGCACAGTATAAGCAAGCAAACATATACATACGCACGCACACACACACACACACACACACACACACACACACACACTCATGCCTCTTCAGCTATTGAATGCACTAAATCATTCTAATTGGAACAGAAAACCTCTTTAGATGGGAATGTCTTAGATTAAAAATGTCAGCATTGTTTCAACTTGTATATTTTTGTTTCTGTAATCAACGTTGTCTCTTAGCAACCACAATGAAGCTTCCCATTAGCTAAATGTAGACTGACGAGCAGGGAGACTGAGATTACCTCGGCATAATTCAATCAGGCTTTCTGATGAGATCATAAACGGTACTAAGAATATTTAGCAGCAGTAAATTCTCAAGTGCCCGATAGAAGCCTGAAATTTGTACATGTTTCTGAGTTAAGTATACTTTTTAGATTGACTGTAAAAAGAGCACTTTGAGTCAGAGGCTAAATAGAAATAATGAGTAAAACCAATAGCTCCACGGTTAATCCTTCACACCTGAGAACATGCCCCTAAGGTCTTTCACTGTGAATTTACCCAGCATGGGATATCCTATGAGTTTTTCATTGGATTTGCTGAACTTTGTGTACCACCTCTGTGATCTCACAGTTGACAGGGCTGATAGCTGAAGCGTTATCTTTGATTGCAGAGGAGTCCAAGAATGTGAGCCAAGGAGGGGTGTTAGGGATGGATGAGGACTAATAATCAGCGGAGAGAGGGGGAAGAGGAATGATCTAGAATATTAATGCCTCATTTATCAGACATTTATTAAATGCCTGCTATAGTTCAGGAACTATTCTAGGGGCTCAGGGTTCAGAGTCTAATGATATTTAATTTCTGTCTTTATGTTTATGATTCTGAGCAGACAAATGAGTCAACTGTTATAAAACAAAATAAGACTTTTTTTATTAAACTTATTACTCTTTCCAGAGACAACGCTATGATATATCTGTGAATGTATGCCACAATCTGGGCACTGATGGCTTCAGGGGTAGGCAATAACTTTGGCCTGTAGAGACTCTCCTGGTGCTGACATGCTGAAGATAGGAAAGGGGGGTCATTCTCACTCCCTCTCCCCAGGATCAGTGGTTTCTGTACTTGTAACCACAAGATTCCTAATGCAGCCTGTGGATAAATGTCCTGAAGATCTTAGCTATTTGACAGTTCAAACGAGATCCCCTCCTTCCCTTGTGGATGTGGCACTTGACACCTTATGGAAGGGTGGGTTTATTGTGGCCCATGCTTCCCAGGTTCAGTCCACAGTGGCAGCATCTGGTCACATTGCATCTGCAGTCAGGAAACAGGGATGAACGCGAATGCGTGTGCTCTCTCTTTTCTTCCATCCCGGTCCTTCAGATGGAGTTTCTCACATTAGGGTGGGTCTTCCTAATCTGAACAACCCATCACTGACATGCTCCAAGGTTTGTTTCCTAGGCAACTCTAGATCCTGTCAAATTGATAACTAGTTAGTAACATCACACACACACACACACACACACACACACACACACACACACACACACAGAGAGAGAGAGAGAGAGAGAGAGAGAGAGAGAGAGAGAGAGTAAAGGAGGGAGGAGGGAGAGGGAGAAGGGAGAAAGTGATGCTTTACTGCTTTACTTTGGGCTCATATGAAACCATATTTTATGTCACGTATGAAGTCTGCCTTAACATTTACTTTTCTGTATCCTCATACACTCATACCCACCTTCAAGTATGCCCAGGCATTTCTCAAGACGAAAACTGACTCCCTCAGGCAAGTGTCTTGAGGACATTTGGGGAAGAGAGAGGAAGTCTTGTAAGGAGGAAGCCCTCTACTGGGAAGCCTTTTGTTGTCATTTCCCCCACAGTCCCTGCAATCCCCTGTTCTGGCTTTACTGGGGATCTGCTTTACTTAAAGTAACTGTCTCTGCCCCAGCTCAGCTAGACTTGCATTTCTGCATCCATCACTCCGCTCATAGATCAGGGTGTTTCACATGAGAGTCTTTCAGAGAAAACGGAAATCTCTATGTTTAGGAGTCACTTATAAAAGTCACCCCCAAATAAAATGCAACTTCTTGTAGAAACGACTTTAGGTGTGTGTGTGTGTGTGTGTGTGTGTGTGCATCTGTGTGTGTGTGTGTGTGTGTGTGTGTGTGCATCTGTGTGTGTTGGGGGAGTGTTGTCTTGGGCAAGGGTGAGCAAGGGCAGAGTGCCCAGGAATAGAAAGACATGTTCCAACTTGGGAGCTGACCTTTTGCTGGGCATAAATCATGAAGTTTGTGTTCCCATGAAGTCTCCGCCTGAATATGTGTTTTTACTCTAAGTTATTTAGCTAGGAACATACATTTTTAGTCATATTTGACCTCAGATGTAGGAGGGTGTGGCACCAAGAAGATATTGTGTGTGTTTAGCCTCTGACTAGAATTTGCGTGAACAAATGGGCGGGTATTACTAACCTGCTGTTTGGGTTTCTCCTCGTGTGTCATTCTTCTCTTTCCAGAATTGAGAATTGGGAGGAAGTTCCTTATGGAGCATTGGGAATGCCAAATGGCACTGGGTCTTAGTTTGGGACTAGAGACTCTGTTTTTAGAGTCACAATTTCCTTTTTACTTGAAATGATGGCTTGACATACTTATGGATATTTTTCAAAGTCTGAAAGAAAAAGAGAGTATGTAAACGTGTGTGTGTGCGTGTGTGTTGGGGCGGTGTTCTGCAGTTTGGTTTTCCTGGGACACATCATTCTTATTCTTTCTCATATCCGAAGGCCATTTGTCCTGTTTTTATTTTGTGTTGCCCGTGTTTTAAGGGTATATTTGTAATGCCTCTAATGCTAGCTGGCGGCTAGGCAGCATATAAATAAGCTTTATTGTTATTATCATTAGATGTAGCATTCAGTCTGTTTCGACGTCATTAATAAACCATTCCAGCAATGTTGTTGCAATGTATAATATTAGCAGAAGGCTCCCTGGGGATGCATAGAAGAGGGTGTTTAATATTCTGCTTGTTTTTTAGTCCCCCTCTTCATGGGCGGAGATGGGAGAGTTTGTTTGCTGTTCAGTTGGAAAAACAATCATGTCTATGGGATCACAAACCAGCCTAAACTTGTGGTTGTAACTCATAGAACTGTCTTTGCTTAGCAGTTATGCTAAATTAGGAGACCATAAATTTGCTCTGTAATCTGCTCTTAATATTGTTTTTATTCCTTTTTAGATAACTTGCAATTGATCAAATATACAAAACAGTTCCCACGGTCCTATACAATAGAGACAACTTCTTAGCAACATGGTCAAGCAGTTCAGCAAGAAGCAGTTTACAAGCTAAGTGAGTGGTCTACTCAGACGCTCAGCTGAGAATCTAGCTTTTGAGAAGAAACAAGCCGTACTTCATTTGGTTATTTTTTATCATAACATATCATGGATGCCTCAATGAAATTAAGACCGCATTTTAAACTAGGGCTGCAGTAAGAGCTTAGAGCCAAGCCTAAACCATGGACATTCTCAGAAGGTTGGAGGCAATGTGTGGGATGGATGAGCAACTGCGTGCTGCTGTGAGGTGTGGCCCTGACGATTTTCAAAGGAATACTTGAATCTCAAGGATCTCCTTAGATTTGAAAACTAACCACCTGGGTCCTGAACACATTGTTGTTGTTGAATGTCAGGATTTGTGGAGCTTAAATAATTTTATCTTCTTCAGTACATTAATCAGTTCTAGCTATCATCTTCATGCAGAAATCCTTTGAAAGTTTGCTTAAGGGAGTTACGTGTTTGTTCATTCTATGCCACAAACAGTTTGGACAGAGCTTGGTAGCTTGGACGAGAATGTTTATGTGACTCAGAACTCTATGGTTTAGTAATGTTCATTGGGCTTAGATTGGAAGTTTTTCTGGTTATGATGGGGGTCTCACTGTGTCTGTGGTATGATGGGGTTCACACTGTGTCTGTGGTATGATAGGGTTCACATTGTGTCTGTGGTATGATGGGGTTCGCACTGTGTCTAAGATATGATTGGGTTCACACTGTGTCTGTAGTATGATAGGGTTTACACTGTGTCTGTGGTATTATGGGGTTCACAGTGTCTGTGGTATGATGGGGTTCATACTGTGTCTGTGGTATGAGGGGGTTCACACTGCATCTATGGTATTATGGGGTTCACACTGTGTCTGTGGTATGATGGGTTCACACTGTGTCTGTGGTATTATGGGGTTCACACTGTATCTGTGGTATGATGGGTTCACACTGTGTCTGAAGTATGATGGATTTCACACTGTGTCTGAGGTATTCACAGCATACAGAAGGGAATCCCACATCAGACTTGAGCTTGTCAATGTTCTGGAATAGCTTGGGAATCCTTGGAGAAGGACTAAATGCACTTTGCATGTGGAGATAGGCTTGAGCCTTTTGGAGCCAGGGATAGAATATTAAGTCATTTGGATATGGAATGTTCCCAAAATTCTCATGTGCCAAAGGCTTGGTTGGCAGTCTGTGGAGTTACTGGGAGACAGGCTCTCAATGGGTCTTTCTGGACGTGGATTAGGAGGGAAAGCTCAGGGGAGAAAAGTTAGGTCACTGGACGTGCTCTTGAAGATGATACTGCAACCATGACCTTTTCTCTTTCTTTTCACTCCTTGGCTACCCTGGAGTTTGTAATGTTTTCCTCTGAAATGCAGCTCTACCCCAGTGTGCTGTTTGTCAGGCTTAAAGCAGGGGCCAAGTAAGCAGAGACGGAAACCTCTGTAGCCATAAGTTAAAAAAAGTCCTTCTGTAGTGATATGTTATTTGGATTTTAATAAATAAAGCTTACCTGAAGATCAGAGAGTAAAACAGTCCCACTGATAAACCATACAGATCAGGCACTGGTGACATCCACCTTTAATCCCAGCAGTCACACTAGTTTGCCATAGTAACCATGTAGTAGTGTTGCATACCTTTAATCCCAGACCTATAGAGAAGTATAAGATGAAAGGAGACAGCTCTCAGACACAGTTTCATTCTGAGATTCCTGGAGGCAGGATCGCCATTAAGGACTGAGGTCGAGGTAAGAGCCAGTGTCTGGCTGTTTTGCTTTTCTGACCTTCAAGTTGAACCTCAGTTTCTGTCTCTGGGTTTTTATTATTTGTGTTACATTCTTCTTTACAAGTTAATTTGTCTAGGTACCATGTCACAGCAATGGAAATGGACCAACAGACCTGGGCTCAGTCATATGGTGGTGCAAAATTCTAAGGACACACACAGAGAAAGGATAAGCCCATTGCACAAGTGATTGTAAAATTTCTGCTCGGTAGCATTTGTTAACGTCCCATTGACTCAGTGAAACCCAAACAGCTGTGTGAGGTCAGAGTTAGAAAGAGGCACTCGAAGTTCTATGGTGGGTGATCCGGGGCAAGGAACAGGGAGAGATTTGAGATAGTTTCCAATCTATTATGATCACAGAGGTGTCTTTGCGTAGCTAGAAGAAGGTGCTGTCGTAGTTTATCGATAGCTGTAGCAATCTTTGGGAAATCATATCTTTTGTCTATAAAGGCACCATGGTATTTTGGCTGCCATGCCTTGATTCTGCCATCACGGACTCTAATACAGGAAGCTCTGTTAAATGCTATCTTACATTTTAAGTTTCCTGGATTGTGGTGTTTTATCACACCAGTAGAAAGTAACAGAGTCAAAAGCACAAGGAGACAGCTCCCTAGAGTCAGGCACTGGATGGCTCTCTACATGGTAGGTGTACTGGTTACACTGGCTGGCTTTTGACATGCGGGTGCACTGGTTACACTGGATGGCTCTCAACATGGTGGGTGCGCTGTTTTCCCTGTGTTACTTCTCATGGGGCTTTTGGTGAGTTCCCCAGAGGTTTTGCACTGAGCCCTCTGACTGCAGCTTCCAGAACTTCTATTGACCTGCTTCTCTGTACAAACTATGTAGGGCGGTTCTCTTTGGTAGGTGCAGCCCTCTCCCAGGAAGCCCCTTTCTGCTTCCTCTTGGGTACTACTGAACTTAGCCGTGTCTTTCCACCATCTCCTTGATAGCCAGGCTGCAGTATTTAGGCTTTGTTGTTTCTCTCTCCTATGAGCTTGGAAATAGACATGGCGTACCTCAAGGAAAATATCTCCTTAATGTCCTCCCTTTCCAGGGTCTGTCCTGGAATCCTCTCTAATGTCCTCGGTACCTTTGTGAATTGCCTGTCTTTCCTCCCGTAGCTTAAAGTGGGAACATGGATGTGGAAGCATGGCTTTCGTGCTCTCCACACACAAAGCTGCTAGCTAAGTCTCACTCCTTTCAGAATGTAGGGAACCTGAAAGTTCCCGCATTATTATTATTATTATTATTATTATTATTATTATTATTATTATTATTATTATTTTGCTCTTGATTCTTGTTGTTAAAAAAGGTATATGAGAAGCCTTGGTTGCTTCATTTGAGACAGAGTTAGGTTTGTGTGTTGCTGAAGGCTTAACTGTCCCCGCTCCAGAATTCGTGTGCCGAATTCATCACTAACTAGCAATAGTGATGTGTTTAGAGACAAGACTTTAAGTTAAATGAGATGATGAGGGTTGGACCTTAATCTGATAGGATCATAATTCATGTAAATAAAGTGGGTGGTTTGAATAAGACTGGCCCCCAAAGGTGCATGGATTTGAATGCTTAGCCTCCGAGGAGTGTAAATCTTTGACATGATTAGAGGCATGGTCTTGTTAAGGTATGTGTGGCTTTAAGAGAAGTGTGGGCTTTGGGGATTCACAAGCTTGGCCCTGTTTTCTTTTCTCTTGGCCTGTGGATCAGGATATAGCTCCGAGCAACGCTTTAGCCCCACGCGTGCTGCCATGCTCCCCACTGTGATGATAATGGGCTAAACCTCTGAAACTATAAGCAAGATCCCAATTAAACGTTTTCTTTTATAAGAGTTGCCTTGGCCATGGTGTCTCTTCACAGCAATAGAACAGTGACTAAGGGGTGTATGTGTGTGTGCGCGTGCACGCGTGTGTATTTATGTACAGAAAGATAGAACAATATAAACATCCCTGTCCCCCTGAACCCCCAACAAAGTCTATATAAGAACACAGGAACTTACAGATCATCAAGTCAAGGTTAGAGTTTTGACCAGAGTCTGAATCTTGCCAGTCTTTGAAACCAAGACATTATGTTTCCAAGAAGTCACCTGTCTATGCTGTTTTCTTCTGGCAGCCCCAGGTGGCCAACATGGATGTCTTTGCTTTCAAAATCTAAGTCAAATTCTGAAGCTGCTCACGCAGCTTGTTTAGAAGCTCACCTCACATCCTCAATGGAATTTCAGCTCAAGGAAGGCCTTGTTGACTGCTGAGGCTACTAGGCTGCCTTCAGGCGTCTTCTCCACGGGGAAAGCTCAGACGCAGCACCCACAGCGTTAATGTTATCTCAAGAGATGGACAAGCTCCATTCCCGGCTTCTCATTTTGTCAGCTTTCCGGGGCTTGACTTTCTCATGTACTGATTTCCTCATCCATGACATCAATAGTATAGCAATTTCCTGTAAACTACGGTTTGATCATACTGAAATATATTAACTGTGGTGAGCAGTGAAATTGCCAGTGCTGTTATTGTGTGGGCCACACTCTGGGAAGAAGCAGTGACAAGCCCTGGGAGATTACGTTTACGCTGTGGAATCCATGATCTCCCCTGAACCCAAGGACATGGCGTCGGTTTTGAAGGAAGAAGTTGAAGATCAAGACCAGAGCGATTTTGAAATCAGTCCAGTTCTGGCTTCCATTTTGTAGAATTACACACACATCTGTCATAACAGGGGTTTTGAATGACAAAAATAGAAAACCACATTTCTTTGGATTTAAAAGGTACCTTTTCTCTCTCTCAATTTTTAAAGCATTGCCTGTTGATATCAACCTTTGGCACATAAAATTTAAACTCTTCAAAATAAAAGGTATCAACTTTTGGTATTTAAAATTTAAACTTCAAATACGAGGAAGTTTTTTTTATCATTTACATTATCAGAATGTTTCTCTTAAAATTATTATTATTTTATGTTGGGGTGTTTTGTATGAATGTGTGTGCCTGCACAGCACGTGTGTACCTGGTGCCTGTTGAGTTCAGGGAGTCAGATTACCTGAAACTGAAGTTACAGATGGTTGCTAGCCACTTTGTGAGTGTGGGACACAAACCAGGTACTCTGGAAGAACAGCCAGTACTTCTGATGGTCATCATTTCTGTTTTCTAAATGATCTCATGGGAAGGAGCCATTCACCTCTTGAAGACTGAGAGCCATGGAGTTTCTTATCTTCAATTTTTTTTGAGATTTATTAATTTTTATTGTAAGCATGTGGATGTTTTGCCTGTATGTACTCCGTGCATCACAAACCATCAGATTTCTTGGAACCAGACTTACAGATGGTTGTGAGCTGCCATGTGGGTGCTGGAAAGGGAACTCAGGTCCCCTGGGAAAGGAGCCATCTTTCCAGCCCATTTCTGAAAGATTCAAACTGAACCCCTAAGGAACAAACCCAGTTAAATACTGAACACAGCATCGATTCCACATTAAGAAATGAATGGAGTAATATTAACTAAGTTAGTCTACTTCAAAGTAGGCACTGGAATATTAACTAAGTTAGTCTACTTCAAAATAGGTGCTGGAATATTAATTTAGTCCTACTTCGAAGCAGGAGCTGGGTTTGTTGGCCCAATCAATCAATGGATGGATGATTGTCTTTTTTAAAAATTATTACTTTGTAAAATTTTATTTAAAAAATTACATGCTGGGGATCAAACCCAGGGCCAGGCACATGCCTAGGAAGGGCTTTTGCTGCATCCCCATCCTGCACAGTTGTTGATGATGGATGTCTTTCTAGTAACTTGTCTCTGTTTTATTCCTTTTATGGAAAGTTATGTAAAATGTAAAAACTCATTCTACTTAATACTTAGCACAAGGGGCAGACAAACCATGGGAGAAGTACAGTCGTGCTTTGATATACATCACCAATTAATACAAAGTGACCTCGAGTGCATTTTCTACACGTACTTCTGTACACACAGGATTTAATCACATAGATGTACATGCGGAGGCCAATTTCCTTGAAGTTACTTTCTTAAGTAGTTCCAAGCAATGCTTGAGTCCTGCTGAAAAAAACTGCCGAGAGCTCTTGCAGCCAAGTCCCCATTTACGTATTACTTTGCATAGCAAGTCCCAAAGGCTTCAACTCAAAGAATGGAAAATAAAATTAAACGGATCAATTAGTGTATCTTACTGCAGTTATAGTCAAACCCAATAGTGAGGACATTACATATAAAGTACATAACAGATTTAGAAAGCAATTCAATTTAATCACGTCTTGGATTAGGAGAGACAGGAGTCCAGATCAACAGCATGAGAGGATGGCTGTCAGCCCATAGCTGGAGGTGTACGGGAGGGGCAGGGAGCACTTGTCAACCTGATGGGAGCAAAGCTGGGTAAACCCTGCAGTGTGGGGCAAAGCAGGCTGGTGGAACTGTCTACCGTCTTTCTTCTTCTTCTTCTTCTTCTTCTTCTTCTTCTTCTTCTTCTTCTTCTTCTTCTTCTTCTTCTTCTTCTTCTTCTTCTTCTTATCAGTTTTTTTCTTGTCTGTTGCCTTCCAAGCCACTGAATTTCTGAAAATTAAAATGTTCTTTTTTTAAAAAAAGAGTGATTTTGCTGTTTTTTTAATGCATTTGTCTGTGTGAATATATGTATATGTGTTAGGAGGAGTGCGTGGAGGCCAGACGTGGATGATGGGAACCCTGAAGCTGGATAAATGCACTGGTGAGTCACCTAATGTGGGTGCTGGGAACTGAACTCAGGTCATCCGAAAGAGCAATGAGCCCTCTTAACTGCTGAGCCATCTCTCCGGGCCCCAAATCCTAGAATTTCGAAGCTGGTACCGAATAGTAAATAACTTCATACATCATTCTTGGGCTGGGAACTACCTTGAGGGGTTGGCTGCTCCGTGAATCTCTCCAACACTTCCCAGCCATTTGAAATTGCCCTCACCTTATGTTATAAGACCCTGTTTGAGCCAAGGCTCCCAAATGTGCTTCTAGAGCAGAAGTTCTCAACCTGTGGGTCGCGACCCCTTTGGGTCACATACCGGATCTTTACAGTACGAGTAACAGGAGCAGCGACACCCCAGCTGTGAAACAGCAATGGGGTCCGCAGCATGCGGAACGGCAGTGAAGCGCTGCAGCGCGAGGAAGGCTGAGGACCTCCGACAGAAGCCCTTCAATATATTTGACTCAACACGGTCTGAAAGTCTCTCTTTTACTTCACATTTTATGAACTCAGAATATTGTTCAAGAATTTTATTTTTGCAATGACATGTACTACTAAGTTTAAATTACATATCAGATTTCTTAGTATGGAGACAAGAGTTTAGAACTTCATTGATAATTTTTATGTGAACTGAACTCTGGAAGGATACTATTTTTTAATACAAATTATGCTATTAAAATAATAATAATTACTTATAGTACTGCAAATGGAAAGCAGGGCCACCCACACGGCAGCAAGTGCTCTGCCACTGGGCTCTTTCTGGGCCTTAAAATTGTTTTTATCTGTTTATTTTCACCTTTTAGACACAGGTATTGGAAAATTCAAAATGAGGGACTATGAGATGGCTCAGTCAGCAAAGTTGATTGCTGCAAAGCGGTTGCACAGGGACCTGAGTTCAAATCCCTAGCACCTACACAAACATTAGAAGCTGGGTACAGCTATTTGCTCTTGTCATCTCAGCACAGGAAGGATGGAGATAGGAAAATCCCTGGGGCTTGCTGACCAGACCAAATCAACGATCTCGATCTGTAGCTTCAGGTCAAAGGCCTATCTCAAAATAAAATATGGAGTAAGAAAGGCACCGGATGTCAACACCTTGTTCCATGCATATTTGGATGCTTGTGCATATCCACACATGTGTACACACACATACACTACACACACACAAAACAATAAAGGAAAAGGAGATTAAAAACAGCACTGGTGCCTCATTGTTTCCTTCTGTTGGATGGTGCTGGGCTAAGCAGACGGAAATGAGAGGGTAAATGTGGCATATGATTTGTTTTGAAATTCCAGTGTCAGAGTTCACTAATAAAATGGGATGTCTGAAAGAACAGGCTGCACTTTGGTGTGTGTCTTACCCTCATGGAATATAGATGTTTCCTCGGTCAACAGTCAGGTTCCTCTCTGGGGTGAACAGACCTTCGTTCATGCCTTTCTGGGAAAAGTCATACAGCAAAGTGGCATTATATGACTCCAACCCTAATTGCTAGAAGATGGTATAGTTTCTATTGGTGTTTATTCTGTCTCTCTCTGTCCCTCTGTCTCTGTCTCTGTCTCTGTCTCTCTGTCTCTGTCTCTCTCTCTCTCTGTCTCTCTCTCTCTCTCTCTTTCTCTCTCTCTCTCTCTCTCTGTGAACTCGCCAAGCAGAGGAGAAGCATCCTATTCTCCATGAAGGTCTGAGACTACTGATCTTGCAGAAAAACCTGCTGAGGATGTTGGTTTATGATCAGGACTTTAGTAAAGTTACCTCTACTAAAATCTTGATCAATTGTTGTGCTAGCTCCATCTCTTTGTGTCCATAAAATCAAGCAGTTAGAGTAGTAGGTCATAAAGTAATCATTGCTCAAGGCTATGACAAAGGATTTGATTTTGTTGCTGATGAAATGATTTTGCTTTTGCTTGTATTTGGGTATTTCTAACAGAAGCAAGGTGTTCAGGAGAGATGGGAAAAGATCCCAGAAAAGGATCTTGCTTGACTTCATTATCTAAGTAGAGCATTCTGAGAATACTAGAAGCCCCACAGCCCTGTGGATTGCGAGAATATGTTGGAGGATTTCTTGAGGTACAAACTTTTAGATGAATTGTGAAGCGATCCTTCTCTCTTGAAGAAAATCAGAAACAGTAGCCAATATCAATACTCCTTCATGATTTCTAATGAAGTACAATCATTTTAGGGGAAAATGAACATTTATCTAAGTAGGATTCATACCTTCATGTCTGAATTCCTGTAGTCCACACAGGCACATACACATACACATGTTTCTACATGGAAGCCCAGCTCACTGAGGAAGGGCCCTGATAGATAGATCTTGTGGATCTGTTTTACTAAATGCTGGACAAACTGGGATGTGGTGATGCAGGCCTTTAACCCCAGCACTTGAGAGGGAGAGGCAGGCAGATCTCTAAATTCTCGGCCATCCTAGAGTAACAAGCTCTGGGCCAGCCAAAGCTATGTAAGTGAGACACTGTCTCAAGAAAGCATGATGAAATGAACAACTGTTTTTCTAATAATTTAAAGAGAAACACAATAGTCTATTTGTTTCCCTGGGAACATATGGCGGCTCAACTGTTTTTGGCACTGGAGATAGGAGGCAGGGCTGAAATATTCCTTCTGAAGTTAAAAGAACAAAAGCAAAGCATCCATTCAAGCACAAGCACAACAACAAAACAAAACACAAACTACACAAACACACGCCTGCACATCCATCGTGACGTTAGCTTTCTTCTAAGCACAGGTCCTCATTTTTAGCCATCTGTCCGTTTGTCAAGTTTCATGTCTGGGTTGTGGTATTATGAGTTCAGACGTCCTCATGGCTGAACTTGATGCTTTGCCCTCAAAATGTCATTATGATCATTTGTTTGACAGCAACAGAGATTCTTAACGCCAGCCCCCTGGATGGGTTGTGTGTACAGAGCTCTGTGAGTAATACTGAAGTTCAAGAACGGAATTAAACGCAGTAAGAAAGAGAAAAAAAAGCCCAAGTCCTTCTGCTAATACATCGAGGCTTTCTGCTAGAAGTTGCATTGCTTTGTGGAGGCCTGGCGAAGGAGAGGAGGTAGGAGCTATCCAGGGCTGCGAGACAGAGGTGTTCTGTGGAGACACACACTTTTGATGCGATTGCTCTTCCGCCTCTAAACTCAGAAAAACAAAGTAATGTCGACCACATTTGACATGTTGATTTGCTTATCTAAAAACAAAAGCAGCAAGCAATCAACACAACCTCTCTGAGTTAGAAGTGTAGAAAAAAATAGGTTTCCATTTGTGAATATTTTTTTGCATATGGTTCAAGATGTAGTCCTGAAATAAGAGTCCTCTAACATCTGGGTGACCGCACAGCCTCCGCTGTAGGAGAATAATAGAAATGTGTGTCCCTTGCGAAACTCCTCAGTACCATTTGTCTTCCAAGCTCCTAGATAAAAATGATCCACGCTAGGGTTTCACTAGCTCTGTCTACGAGCTGTGCTATTTTCAGGTTTTGAAGGTAAAGGTAGAGATGAGAGAGACGTGGATGGAGGCGCTTGGTAAGATAAAAGAGATGCATGAAAGGAGCTCATCAAAGTCCACTTTTGGCAGCCACCTGTTGAGCACGGAGAGAAGACGAATCACCAGTTTAGGCCTATGACAGTTTCTCTGAAATGAGAATAAAAAAAAAAGGGCCCCAGTAAATGCATGCAGCCTGGTCCCGTCATCCCTTTAATAACCTGTAATATCGTAGCAGGATATTTTTGTCACACTGAATCTGATTGATGGCCTTGGCTATAAGACATTACAAGTGTAGAGTAAATTGACCGAACACCTAAACATACAAATTATTAAAAGGAGGGGGAGCAGCCCTTGGCCTCCTGGGGAAAGCAGGCAGGCTTTAGTTAAGACGCTCCTATTTCCAAGTGCAATCTATAGTCTATTGACTTGTGGCAGTGTCTTTTTAGATGTGTGAGGAAATTGTCATACATTGCAAATGAGGAGGTGTTTTGACGCCGGAATCTCGGCGAGTGCCAGAGAGGAATGCTATCAGCTGTCTGCTCTGTTCAGGTTAAATGAAGTTGCCTTGCTGCCTATAGACAAGCCTTCATTTCCCTCTCTTCCCTGGCTGCTCGGCGGGTACAATTACTCTGATTAGGATGAGTAGCAATGTGTTTCTGACACCCACTGTATTGACAGTGTGTGGAATTTTCCACTCAGGTGGCACCGGTCATTACTTAGCTGCTCAGATATTGTGACAGGGAAGATCCACGCCTGCCAGTCAAGTCTATCAATGACAAAGAGGGCTTAGACCCTGGCAATACGCCTCCAAATTAAAGCAGTCAAAGTCACCTCCAGTGGAACATGATGAGACTCTTAGGTGTGACTCTCCTGGCCTCCCATAACAATTTCTGAACTGGGTTTGTTTATCTTTTTCTCCTCATAACCTTCTTTTGCTTTTGTTTGCTAAAATTATGAGATATTTTATTTTTTCATGCAACCAACACTTGTCTTTTCTCCTGCTTTAGGTCAAGAAGATTGAGCATTATAAATGATAGGTTCCTTCCTGGTTGGAACTGAGTGATTCTGGATTGGGGTGGGACCTTAAAGGGCCTCTCAGATAGAGGAGCATTTAAACAAATCTTTGCATTGCATACACAGAGGATAGGATCCACACAGATGTGCACTACAAAAGTTCAAAGGTCAAGCAGCATGGTCCCTTGACCTCAAGGTGTTCTTTACTCAGAACTAAAGTTAACATATCCGCAAAATCAATTCTGATTCCAGACAAATGTGCTAAGTAAGCTCCCACCCCTGAGATGCAAGAGAAACTGGTTAGGCTTCCCCTTCCACTCCCCTCCAATCCCCGAGGAGAACTCACAGGGGTAATTCCCCTAGGGAACGGTTTCTGCAGAGAGCTCTGTCTCCCTGGCTCTTGAGACCACCTGCCTGTTTCATCAGCAATAGCCCTCAAGATACATACTGCCACTGGCTGTGTCTCTTCCGCTATGGGAACAATCCCAGAATCCTCGGCATCTTTGGACATTTGCCTCTGTCTGACTTTACCCTTTTGCATTCTCTCTCTCTCTCTCTCTCTCTCTCTCTCTCTCTCTATATATATATATATATATATATATATATATATATGTGTGTGTGTGTGTGTGTGTGTGTGTGTGTGTGTGTGTGTGTATGTATGTATATATGTTTTTCGAGACAGGGTGCCTGTCCTGGAACTAGTTCTTGTAGACAAGGCTGGCCTTGAATTCACAGAGATCTGACTGTCTCTGTCTCCCAAGTGCTGGGATTAAAGGTGTGCGCCACCACCACCTGGCCCCTTTTGCCATTCTTACTCACTGCTAAGCAGGAAAGGTGTTGTATGAACAGGAAGACTCGGTCACATGGAGTGTGGCATGAAGTCTAGGAGCCACCCAAGGCCAATCGGGAAGGTGAGATGATCCACGAGCATCAGGAAGGTGAGATGATCTACAAGCATCAGGAAGGTGAGATGGTCCACGAGCATCAGGAAGGTGAGATGATCCATGAGCATCAGGAAGGTGAGATGATGGTCCACGAGTATCAAGAAAGTGAGATGGTCCACGAGCATCAGGAAGGTGAGATGATCCACGAGCATCAGGAAGGTGAGTTGATGCTATGTACAGGCCAGGGCTTTTTATCATATAGCCCCTAGTTGGGAAAAAACATTTTTCAATGACAAACAATACTATCAGTGACAAACAGGGCTTAGACCCCAGCCATATTCCACATCTCAGTGATAACGGAGACAAAGGTTGTGTGTGTTCTGTGGACACATAAAACCCCCTTTCATTTGTTGTGCTGTCTTTCAACTTCTGGAATAGGAGTCAGCCAGTAAGAGGACTTTTGCCTAGATCCTCATGATTATTTTTTGACTCTTCAAGTTCTGTAAGTTCAGATTTTTTTCCTGCTTCATTTTCCACCCTTTCCTTCCTAACGACTGTGGAGGGAGGAGCCCAGAGCCTCGTTCTATCCTGGTATGTTTGTTCAACTCACATGCCTTCCAGGAACCACATCCTCTTTGCATTCTCTCCATAGAGCAGAACTTTGCAGTCCATGTCTTACAAGAATTCTGAATTTTCTTATATTTCAAAAGACTGGTCCTTGAGGAAAACATAAGTATTTTTTTGCATGTATCGATACATAACTTGTGCATTTTTCTCCAGAAAATGGAAGTGTTCTGCTTTAAGAGAGTACAAATGCAGATTCATTGGACAAGCTAATTGAAGGAATGATTAAATTACAAAAGCATTTTTATTGCTTTTAAGAGTTAAATCAAAATTCCTTTGAATAGCCTTTTAAATTAAATATAATTACATTTATATTTACAATTACATATCATATAAAATACAACATAATATAATCATTATATAATTGCATAATATATTCATATGTAATGCCATATATTAGTATATATGATTTTCTTAATTACTTTTGATCAGGTCTATAATGAAATTAATTCCCTCTTTATACACTTTGAAAAACAATAATATAGTAATAGCCAACATTTTGGCTTTTGAAGTCATTGACGTACAACTCATAAGTATTTAGATAGTTTCTTTAAAAAAATCTTCAAAATTAGACTCGGAGGTGGCGGCCCTCATTTGTTAAGCAGAGCTTCAGGACAAATGAGGCCCTGGGGAATAGAACCTGTTTTAGATTCAGTTTTGGAAAACATGTTTTTTGGAGATGAATCAAATTATGGGAGAAGTTTCTGGCTTCATCTTTCGAGTGAGGGGGTGCGTACTCCCAGCTGCAGTCCCTTCTTCTCCTACCTTAATTTAGTAAAGGTGAGTTACTGTCTATCAACCACCCATACGTCTCGTGAGTCATATTGATCTCAGACATGTGGTGCGGTCCCTGGCTAAGGTAAAATTGGTTTAATGGTCCTCTTCCCCCCTCCCAGGATTTCCAAGGATACTTAAGCATGCAGACGATAGCACAGGCCCCTTCCCCCGCCAGGAGAGCGTGTCTGGGAAGCTTACAGTGAAGGGCGTCTTCCACAGCATCATCAATACCTTGATAGCACTGGGCTAATGGGATCTCGTGACTTTCAGTTCTTGTTGGTAATCGGCCCAGATGCGGACGTTTGTGTGGGACAGTCTGTTGGCACACGCGTATTCTCCTGCCTGTTCCATAGAACAGTTTTCAAGAGAACCAAACAACTACATTTCTGGCTGTAGCTCTTTCATTTAGGTTAAAAAGTTTTTATTTTTGATGATGATTGCATGCATTTTTCCTCATTTTTATTCTGTTAAAAAGGTAAAGATTTCTCCAAGCCCTAAAAAAAATGTTTGCATTTTTATTTTGGGATTTAGTTATTTTTATTTTATTTCTTTTTGTATGTGTGCATGTGAGTGCATGTCTGTGTCTGTGTAAATTTAGGTGTACCATGTATGTGCAGGTGACTTTGGACGTCTTGGCTCCTGGAGCTCAAATGACAGGTGATTTTGAATTGCCCAGTGTGGATGCTGGCAACTGAACATAGATCCCCTGGGAGAGCAGCAAGCTCCCTGAACTGCTGAGTTATTCTCCAACTCCAACCTTTGCATTCTTAAGTGGAAAATACTGACTGAAGTTTGCTCCAGATCAATTTCTTTAATAATTTAAATATTGAGGCTGAAGAAATATCTCAGTGTTTGAAAGTACATACTACTCTTGCAGAGGCCCCTACTTCCTTTCCCAGCAACCACCTTGGATGGCTCACAACCACTGGAAACTCTAGTTCCAGGAGATCTGACGCCCTCTTCTGACCTCTGAGGGCACCTGCACTCATGTGAACATACTCTTTCCCCCAGGTACATAATTAAAGCTGAAAAATTATTTAAAGTTTCAGTATCCCAGATTTTGTTTTGAAAGGGCTGCCGAAAGTGAGCAATAGTGAGTTAGCATATACACAGGGCTCTACAAGCTGCTTACATATGCTATCTCACTTAGACTTGGTGGGGAGCCACACTGGCTACATTTCCCAGGTGCAGACTGAGGGCAGTGTTACCCACTTAGATCAAGGCTAGCCCTCCAGCGAGCCGTGATGGTCCACCTCAGTTCTGTCTCCCACACGGCTGCTCCCCCTTTGTGGAAGCACTGACTTTAGGGGTGTCTATGTCTGGTGGGTGTGTAGACTCTTTTAGCACCCTGGTGTTGGAATAACAGGCTAATTGCTTCACTGGTTCTCCCAGAGGTTGCTATTCTATTTGTGGTAAGAACCCTAATCTGGAGAAGCAACATTAAGCCCTTTCTAGGCTTGTGGTGTTGCAAAAAGTGACAGTCACACAAGCACGAGACTCAGTCACACTTGATCTCATCGTTGCATTTGGAAATATTCTTTTTTATTTTTTTAAATTATGTGCATAAGTGTTTTTCCTTCATGTATGCCTGTGTACCATGAACATGCCCAGTGCCTGAAGAGGGCAGAGGAGGGTGCTGGATTTGAGGAACTGGACTAAAACTGTCATTTAGCCACCAGGGCTGAGAGCCAAACACTGGTTCTGTGGAAGAGCAACCAGTGCTCTGAATCCTGAGCCATCTCCCCATCTCTTGGCATATTCTTAACTCAGATTTTTGAAGCTATCATTTCTGTTTCCTAAGTAATCTTACAGAAAGTAAGGTATTTGCCTCCCAGTGACAAAGGATCACAGAGTTTGGGGTTTCTTTCTTTTATATATATTTGAGACAGGGTCACACTGTCTAGCCTTGGCCAGTCTGGAACTCACCATGTAGACCAGGATGACCCCAAACTCATAAAAATCCACCTGACTTTGCTTTCTGAGTGCTGGGATTAAAGTTGTGATTCACCTTCCCTTCATGGCTGATGGAATTTCCTATTCCCAACTCTCCCATCTTTTCATTTGTTTCTGCTTTTATTGTGGCAGGGTCTCATCCACAGTTCAGGCTGACCTTGGGCTCATGACCTTCCTCTTTCGCTTCCTGAGTGCTAAGACTAGCGGCCTGTGCCACCATGCCCAGTAATCTTGTCTCATTTCTGACAATGATTTAGCATCTCTTGGCTTATTTGGCCATTGCTTATTCCTCTTACTCTCCAGAAATAGTGGAGGATGATGAGACACTGTGGAGATAGTATGTGGGACTTAAATGTGGCTTTAACACTTGAGGACGGGGCCTAAAGAAGGTCACGTGAAAAAATTGGAAATCTCAGAATGGTAAAATATGTTTGCAAATATTATTGGAGTGTTTGGGGTATAGGCTTAGACAGCTTGATTTTTGGTTTAAATAATAATTTTCTTTGGATTTTTCACTAGGGTCCTGTTAATTCCATTGCTTAGTAACAGGTTGGGTACCCTAGGATGTTCAGAAGTACATAGAGCCAGGCATCCTTATCTATTGGTGTTGGGTGAAGTTGACAGGCACGTTTGTTATAATTTGGTGTGTAGTATATTTCTACCCATCAAAGTTCTGATAAAGCAGCTTCTACAAGTATGGCTGGGAATTAGAACCTGTCAACAGAGAGGGTTTTGTTTTGAGACGGGGTTTCAGTATGCATTCCAGCTATATAGCTCAGGTTAGCCTCAAATCCACAGAATCTTCTGGTGTCCACTTCTCAAGTGTTGGGTTCTAGGTATGCACTCCTTCTTCCTCTTAGAGAGTCTTCCAATCTTATTATTTCCCTAAAAGACAGATGTCCATTGCAGATGACAGGGTTCCTGTAGCAGCTTCTAGAGTAGATGCATGGGCAGCAGCTAATTAATACAAAACCTTATGCAGGAAAACAAATGGCTTAGATGCACAAAACATGGATACTTAGGGATTGGGGGAGAGTTGCTCGCGGGGAATGCCGGGAAACAACTTCAAAAGAGAACTTCCGGGGAGACATTGACCTGTAAGTGCTAGCTGCCTTGGGAAGCCAGGAACAAGCAGCTGTCAGGTCTTATTATCACCACTGGGTGTCACTCCAGACAGCCTTCTAGTCAAGGTTAAAATACAGTTAAGGGGACGCTCTGCTAACGACACCAAAGGGGAATAACGGAAGAAACACAGTGTCTCTCTCAACACGTATTAGGAGTTTGGACGAGAGGGAGGAGAGCACCATGAATGGAATGAAGCTAGAGATCTAAAGAATTGAGCGGGAGCTTCTCAATGCAGGGGCCACCCCACTAGCTCACTGAAGCAAGACCAGGGAGAGAGAGCAAAAGGCCTGCTAGATTGCTAACTGCATTGTGCGAATATTTTGAAGGATTTTGATCCATGAGGCCTAACTACATCCGTGGAAGGCCATGCCCTGTTACGTTAAAGGTCATATATCTTTTATTCCGTGTTCTCTCAGTGTCTGTAGCATACATGGTATCATGGCCCTAGAAGAAAAACTGTGTGCTTACCCCAGTCGGACCTGGGTTGTGGCTTTTGCTCCAATGTCACACTGCCTCTGGTACCTATTTGTGGCTGGGGGCTTCAGTGCAGTTAGCCAGGGCCTGGCTCAGGTTCTCAGCCTCAAGCTTGTGAGGAACCCTCTGGGGTGGGGCCATCTCCTGACTCTTCCGGTATGGTGGTCTATCCACAGAGCTCACAGCACGGAGGTTGGCTTTCCTCCCAGTAAGTGGCAGAGAATGCACCAATCAGGAGCCTTGCCTTTGTAACTTCCTCTGGAAGGTGTTACCCTTGCTATGCTCTGT
Source organism: Arvicola amphibius (assembly GCF_903992535.2). Lineage (NCBI taxonomy): Eukaryota > Metazoa > Chordata > Mammalia > Rodentia > Cricetidae > Arvicola > Arvicola amphibius. Next base: position 7,310,839 of record NC_052047.1, on the reverse strand, counting down.
TCAGGAAGAAAACCTATTCTCACACAGCCTGTGATGACTGCCATCCTGGAACTGGTTGACTTTTCCAGCAGACAGGGAGGCTGTGAGCTTTAGATTGCTGTTGTGTTTATATCATTGAATTTAGCCTCCACCTTTTTGTAATATAAGCAGTTGATGTGGAGAACATTTTCTTGTTGAACGGATTGTTGAGATTGTTAGAGAATCCACTGAAGATTTTATGAGGGCTCACAGCACGTGGAATGGCATCTTGGATGGGTTCCTAGTTGTACAGTGTTTATGATTGCAAAGATTTGGCCTTACGTACTTACTTACTTTCTAGGAAAAGGGTAGTTACTTGATACTGGATGGGACACAGTTTCCTCTCTCTGGTTCCTTGAGAGACCAGCAACGTGCATTCTTAGCAAACGTCTGAAAAGCTGCTCACTTGTTTCAGAGGCAACAGAAAGAACAGGCAGGGTGGGGATGAGACAAACAATTATCAAAGCGAGAGGGTTTGCTCATTGAAAAGTGAGGGGAAAAGTGAGGTGTGGCAGAGGGGATCTTGGTATTTTTATGTTGGAAGAAATCTCCTGCCCTTCAGCTTTTTAGTTACTTCTGGGACCCAGACACAGTCTTATCCTGGTCGCCTTTCCCCATGTCAGCCGTGTGTTGACATGAAGACCGATGGTTGATTCTAAGCTCCAGGTGAAGAGAGGGGCTGTGGACTCTTGACCTCCCCTGTCTAGTGGACAGAAGGACCTGAGCAGTCTACTGTTCAAACCCAGGACGAGTCACATGGTCCCAGAGGGGTCACATGGTCCCAGTCTAGTGGACAGAAGGACCTGAGCAGTCTACTCTTCAAACCCAGGACGAGTCACATGGTCCCAGAGGGGTCACATGGTCCCAGAGGAAGCACATGGTCCCAGAAGAGGCACACGGTCCCAGAGGAGGCACATGGTCCCAGAGGAGGCACTCGGTCCCAGATTTCCAGGTTGTTCTTTATATCACTCGGGAATGTTTCTGGCTGCATGGAATGGAAAATTCAGCACTGTCTGCTCTAACCCTGTCATTTATTTCATGTAAAAAGGAGCCTAGGACGGTCTGGTTTCTGGTGTGGGTTTCTGGTGTGACGCTCCAATGTCATCATGGACCCAAGTTTTTCCATCTTTCTGCCCTCCAATTTTGATGGGTGTATTGGGCTCTGTGCTTGTCTCTTGGTCACAAGAAGGTTACCACCACTCCAGGCCTCACATCTGAATCTAAAACAGGAAAAGAGAAGCGGCGATGAAGAAGCCTTCCTTCCTCTTGTCCTTCGCTTGGTTGTGACAGCAGCCAGTCTGTTAAGGAGCCACTGGGTTTGTGTTTGCTCGCAGCTGCCCGGGACAGTGCCACACCATGATGGCTAGCTGAAGAGTGGGAGAGCAAGGGTGCCATTTTATCTCCACTATTGTCAGGGATGGAAAAGGAGGAAGGAAGGGCATGCACCGGCTGATCCAGCCAAGAGTGTCCGCCATGATGTTCTGAGCACAAAATCTAATGGAAACATCGCTTCACATGATGGGAGTTTTGTAGCACTGCAGACAAAGTATTGCCCAGTAAACTGGCCCAATACCAGTCTCCTATGGCAGCAATATTCAAAATTCTAAACTCTTGACATAAAATGTTCCTTTGGAAAAATTGCATAAGTTGGGAACTATCTGTAGTATCTCATTTAATTAAAAAATTATTTTAAAGGTTTTGGGGAATAAACACAGGTTATCAGATATGATAGGAAAGTGATGTACCACTGAGATACATTCCCAGCTCTTTGTATTTAATTTTAAAATAAAATAAAACCATTTCCTAAAACATTTTAAATGATACATTAAATTTCTGCCATTAATATAGTAGAATATGTATGATGAAGAAGTTTTCTAGAGCATGTATAAATTTTCTATCAATTTTTGATTCGTGAGCAGCAATATATGGGATAATTCTGTTGGCGACTGAAATGTAATCAATGCCATATGGAAAATGTTTCAATCCCACAATAGAGAAACTTTTCTTTCATTCTACATATAACAATTTATTCATGGATCAAAAGGATTTGGTGAATGAATGAATGCAATGTTTTTTGAGCTGGTGAATAGTTATTTGTGGTAATAGTTTTAATAAGTTTTACACATGTAATTAAAAAGATTATGTGTCTTGGGAGGCAGAGGCAGGCGGATCTCTGTGAGTTCGAGGCCAGCCTGGTCTACAAGAGCTAGGTCCAGTACAGGCTCTAAAAAAAAAGCTGCAGACAAACCCTGTCTCGAAAAACCAAAAAAAAAAAAAAAAAAAAAAAAGATTATGTGTGTGGGTGCCCATGAAGGCCAGAAATGGGTTCTGGATCCCTTGAGCTGGAGCTACAGGTGGCTGTAAACTTGCTGGGAACCAAACTCAGGTCCTCTGGGAGAGCAGCAAGTGCTCTTTACTGCTGAGCCATCTCTCCAGCCCTACATGCATTTATAAATGCAATTTGTTCTTATAATAATTATAACTAATTTCTCAGAAAGAAAACAAAACACACTTACAAGAATAGAAAAGCATTACAAAATCCAGAAGGAAACTTAACTACAGTGAAGTGCCTGGGGCCTGAAAAAGACTCACACAGAAGAGTATTACTTTAAACCTTAGAGCTGTCCTTTGGAGGACATGACTTCCTGTTGGGTAATTCAGTTCACTGTTACCGTGAATGATACCTTGTGCTTGGGAGCAGAAGGTTAACTTAAGGATCTCTATTGATAAAACTGAGTAAATATTTAATGTTATAGACTCCAATTTTGTATAAAGGGTTTAAAAGCTTTGACACATTAGCCTTTACTTTTTTCTTTAACCTATCATGAACAAGAGATGACTAGGTGAACATTATTATGTTGAGAAAAATTAAATTAAATAAAAACGTCTAACTGTTATAATGTCTCCTATAATTAACTCTTTACTGTTTCCTTGTAAACCTTTTAAGTAGGTCTGTTAGACTTGGGTCTGTAAATGTGTCATGACATGTGGGGTCTTTGTTTATATAGTACAAGTTTGTTCTGCCTTTGCTCGGTGCTCGATCCTATGCTGGGTTACCCAGCACCCACTGTTGCTATTTATTCTTAACCAAGAGACAAATAAGCCAGGACTGGGAGCTGAGGACTAGGTGTCAGGTTAGGCAAACACAGGGTATCATGTTGTCTCGTAGAAGGAGACGAGGGGAACTTTTCTGGGGGATCTTGTCTTAGAGAAAAGTCATGGAGAAGAATGACAGCTGGAGATGTGTGGCCATGGGCGCTGCTGGCAAGACTGCTCTAGGAAGAGCAAGCAACCCTGACTGGGTTTGGTGACAGAGCAGCAGTGGCTCTTTCCTGTAGACATCCACAGTGAGATATTTGGTCGTCTTTGCATAGCTAATTTTCTCTGACATCATCTACGTGTCTTTACTCACCTTAACCTTCCTGACCACTGTGTTTTCCTCTGACAAAGGAAGCTCATGAGGTCTGCCTGTGCCTGGGCTCTCAGAGAATCTCTCTCCCATCCACTAACCCTCTCCCTTCAGAAATGTGGGTTGGATCCTTGATTATCCCAATTTCTCTCTCCATATAATGATTATTCTATTTCATAAATAAACAAGCCTGTCACCAGGAGGAACTTTCAAAGAGAAAAACCTTTACTCATGACCAAGGGTTTCTTGAGTCAAGGTTTTCTTCTGTGCTGCAAACGTAAGTCTCAACTGGATGGAGTAAGGGCGCTTCTAACAGTGTCGCATGGAACAGTCACCTTGCCTATGCCATTGATGCTTTGTTTTCTATTCTCATTGTTTAGTTAGAAACCTTTGGTAGTTTGTTATTTTGAAGTCAGGTGGATCTCAGGACAGAAATACGCATGTCCTCCTTAGTTAACACAGCAACATTCTCAGTGAAGTCATTAGACGTAAAGGGAACTCAAGACCAGTCCAGACCTGGTACCTCTGCCGCGTGCCCAAGACCTTAGCTGTCCCAACTTCTCTCAGTGTTTCCAAGGCACAAACAAGTGAAGAAACATTAGCTCTAAAAAAACTGAGGTCTTTGATTGTGTGCTTGTCATAAAATTAGAATCTCAAAATATAACATAAAAGAGCTCACAGTGCGTAATTGATGTATTTGGAAATCATTAGAAATACTGAATGATAAAAGTTTTATCACATAGTCATTGTGACAAAATCAGCATGATACCATCACAAAAAAAATCTAGATCAATGCACTAGAGCACAGGACCCAGACAGAGACCCATACAGCTGCAACATGTGATTTTCGACATGACTGTCAAAATATGCATTGTAGAAAAGACAGTCTCTTCAACACACAGTGCTGGGGAACCTGCAGATCCACTCATTGAATGACATTAATCCTCATCTCTCATGCTGTACATAAACAATCTCCAGATGGTCAAGACTGAAACTCTGAAGGTGTTAGAGGAAAAAGTGGGGGAAAACACTTTGGGATTGAGGCATAGGCAAAGACTTTTTTTTTTCTTTCTTTCTTTTTTTTGCAAGACCTAAGTTGTTTGGGAAATAATGCAAAAAGAGACAAATTAGATTTCATGGAATTGAAAAGCTTTGGGTGGCAAAGGAAAACAGCTAATTGAGTAAAGAGTCAGCCTAGAGAGAGGGAGAAAGTCTTTACTAGCTGTGTATCTGACAAAGAATTACTATTTCGAATATACAGCGAACTCTAAAACCTTGACAAAAAGAATCAAATAACTTAATCAGTAAATAGGCTGATGAAATAAGCAGACACTTTTGAAAAGATGAAGTGCACATAGCCAATAAGCATGATAAAATCTCCAACTTCACTGACCATAAAAGTAAAGAAAATTAAAACTTAATGGAGATTTTTATTATAATTCTGGTCAGAATGACAGCTACTAAGAAAACAAACAACACATTAGAGGGGTCGTATGGAAAACTGCTGCGGCAGAAGCTTCTTAAAATCTAAACGTGTATGTAAAAAAAGTAGATGGAACCACCAGATAACAGGAAGACAAAGCCCCAGTTAGACCTCTCCACCAAGTGAAGCTTCCAGGGCCAGGAATGGGTTACACCCGATTGAGTTGCTGGTCAAAGTGGCTCAATGGAAACCTGCAAACCATTTGGGCTACTGCCAAAGCTATTGGTTGCTTCCCATAAATGGGTGGTAAGGCCCTGTTGCTGAAGATAGCACTTCTTTATCTTCTTGAACACAGAGAAGGTGAGTTGATGCCTAATTAGAACCTTCACCCCTACTGATTAGTTAGTGTTCATGGTGGAAGTCACTCTGCACACTCCCAGAGAAGAAAGTTACACACCATCCCAGCTACAAACCTTTCAGTCTACAGAGGTGACTGGCCTGTGACATTTATGGCACAATAATGGCACAAAAGTTCTGGAAGTAACCAAGCTGATTGAATTTAAGGCCCACTCCATGAGATGGAACCCAAACTGTTTGTGTGGCCAAGAACCTGAGATTAGGCAGACCAGGTGCCTAGGGGAAAACCAAATACTATTTTTCTGCTAAAGGAACATAGTCATAACATAACTCCTGATGACATCCTGTTGTATCCATTGATCAGCGTCTTCTTCAGCCATCACCAGAGAAGTTCCCTTCTGCGGAGATGGGAACTTATATAGAGACCCACACCTGGACAACATGCAGAGAGTGAGGGAACATTTAGTCCTAAACCAGATGTCTTTATCTAACACCTCCCTTCAGCTCAGAGAGCTATGTAGAAGATGAGGTGTAAAGATTGCAAGAGCCAGTGGGCACGGGAGACAGGAGAAACCCACACACAAAAGGAGAGGTGCACACGTGGCAGCCCGCACAAGGCCGACAGAGGTACAAGCCAGAGGGGGTCCAGTGTTGAGGGGAGAGGGGGACACAGGTCCCCATCCCTAACCCAGAAGCTGTCTCCAGTTGACAACTGCTCACAAAGAAAAAAATATTTTTTTCCGATGTCATCTCACTGGGCGTACAGACCACATGTAAAGGAAGCCTCAAGTTCCTCATAAGATAGACAACACACAAAATGAACTCAACAGTGTTTTTGGAAATGTTTTGTCTTACAATGCTTTCTTTGGTTTTTGTTTTGTTTTGTTTTGAGCTTCCTTGTCTTTTGCTAATCTACTTTGGTTTTTGATTTTCTGTTGCTATGGATTTTGTTTGTGTGGTATGTGTGTGTTTTCATGATTTTTTTCTTTTCCCTCCTTTGTTTGCCTGTTTCATTTTATTAAATTTTGGTTTATTTTATTATTGGCCTGTTTATCTCAGAGAGAGAGGGAGAGAGAGAGAGAAAGTGTGGAGTTGGATGGGTGGGGAAGTGGGGAGAATCTGGGAAGAGATGAGCGAGGGGAAACTGGGTTCAGAATATACTGTATAAAATATTTTTGATAAACAGAAAAGAAAGCAAATAACACCAAATGCTAGCAAGGACAGAAACAAACAGGAATCCTTATACATTGTAAACTTTCTTAGCCTCTGTAGAAACCAGGATGGAGGTTTCTCAAAACATTTAAAATAGATCTGTCATACTACAGCTATACCACACTTGAGTATTTTCCCCCCAAATTCCAAGTCAAATATCACAAAGATACTTACACACCAGTGTTTATTGGTGTTCCAAAGCTAAGCTGTGGAACTAACCGAGGCACTTAGAGAAGGATAAAGACATACACAATGGAAGCGTTCAGCCATATTTGCAACGATAGCCCCAGTCCAGGTCATCAATCTAAGCATTATTTATAGTTGTTGGATGATCATTGGGGTGGCAGAGGAATTCTAAATAGCTCTCCGCAAGTGCCCTCAGCCTAGTGGGTCAGAATGAGAACAAGAAGGTAGGAAGGGACGTCTTGTCACTTGGGAGAGAGATGTGAAAACATTATTTAGGGCTAAATACATTAAGATTCTTATCTGAAACCCAAACATGGAGAAAATCAGATTCAAGGAAGCATAGTTTGACTAAGCTGTGCTCAGTATATCTGACAAGTCGAGAGTCACAGGAAATTCCTTTCCCAGAGAATTGCATCCGAAGCATTTCTTATTCTGGGTAAATCACAATCAGCTTTGCAAGACTTGACTGGAATTGCTTGTCACGTGACAAATGGAAATGATTTTCCTTTTCTGGAGTGTTCACTGTGCCTCAAGGAAGGCACGGAAGAGAACACTGAGTTTTGTTACTCCTGAGACTGGGTGAATGAAGGCAAGCTCAGGTGACCGCTTTCTGTCAGATTTCAGTTGATCAGGCCCGGAACCACTTTTTTCAGGCCTTGTAATTTCATATCTTTGATATTTCTGGGGTATCATACTATCTGGGTCAAAACACTGGTACCCACGGTTCAGTAGTATAAGGAAATCATTGCATATTTGCATCTGTATTCGTAACAATACTGCACACAGTCATCCTTGCAAGCATTGAGAGCTTTTCAGGTTCACCTTCAAGGTTTGAAAACATGCAACATTTGGCATTCACTTTAGAACAGTTACGATCTCAGGAGTGGAGACATAATTTTAACAATCTTATAAAGCATTTCCAGCTAGGTGGGGTTGGATGCTCACTGGGGAGGCTGAGACAGGAAGACTGTAGTGAGTTCAAGGGTTGTAGAAGGAGCTGCGGGCCGCGTTCCTGCAGCCCTGCTCCTGGCTGCCTGCTAGCTTATGCCCCGAAATAACAACACACAAACTGTATTCTTTTAAACACTGCCTGGCCCATTATTTTTAGCCTCTTACTCACATCTTGACTAACCCATATTGAATAATCTGTGTAACACCACAAAGTGGTGTCTTACCAGGAAAGATTCAGCATGTCTGTCCTGGTGGCTGGCTTCATGGCGACTGTCTCAGAGAGGAGAGGCAGGGCAATTGTCTGAGCCATTTACCTCACTTCCTTTTTCCTGTTCTGTCTACTCCACCTATCTAAATCTTGTCCTATCAAAAAGCCAAAGCAGTTTGTTTATTAGCCAATGAGAATCCTCCATCAAAGGGTAGTCAAGGCTACCCAGTGAGACCTTGTCTTAAAACTGAAAGCAGAAGCAAACCATATTTTCTCAAGCTATATACTGCCATATGCTATGCATATATGCTAGAGATATATGTATTTCTCAGCTACCGGAGATTTGAATAAATATGTTTCTGAGCAGAGTGTCTAATATTAGTTACATGCAACATGATTCCCCAGATTGGGGAAGAGCAGCATGTTGGTTGCGCATTGCATTTCATGCTTCACGTACCATGCTGTATTGGTGGTAGAGAGACCCATAGACACTGTGGCTGTTAGCATGTTATTCCAGCTGGAGTCAAATGCTAGGGCAAGGAGATCTCGTCTCTCCTCTGGGGGACTGATGAGAGAGTCGCTTCGGGACAGCGTTGGGGATAGTTGCCATTTTCCTCCAGGTGTTTGATTCGACTGACGGCCCCTGCCTGAACTTCCTAGTCATCTGCCATTTCATTAGCTGCCAGGTTTTCAATTTCTGCCTCTTGGAAGTTACACCGCTTTGAACAAGTCCCCACAGTAATTGAATTTGCCACAGAAATAGAACAGTGGAAAATTTCATTTTCTTCTTCCCTGCTTGAAGGCAAGCAAGCAGGCAGGGCACACACACATCCCTGCTGGGCTCCTCTTCTTTGCTTTCTTGGCTCTGTTTCCTTCCCTTCCCCCTGCATTCAATAACGCTCCTGCCATCGGGTTCCCAAGGCAGGTAGAAGACGGCCACACACACAAAAAGGGCCTGCTTTCAAATCGTCTCAGAGTGCATCAGACTGTCAGTCTGTAATTTTCTTCTAAATGCCTTCCACAAATAATGGTTTTCAAAATGAGCATTAACAGGCTTGATTACACGAAATTGTCCTTTTAATTTACACCAGGATTCTATTGATCACACAAGTGCAGATTAAAGTGTTCAATGAAGCCCGTGATGAGGTATTAACCAGCTAAGGGTCCTCCAGGGGCCGCCAGGGAGGCCAGGAATATGCTAGGAGTGTACAGTTATTTCCCCATAATGAAGTGGCACTATGCGAAGGCATGAATCGCTGGCAGGAAGAATAGATCCGAGGTGATGAGCTCTTCAAAGTCATTTCTCCCTTACTCATTCAGCCTCATGCCCAGATCCTCCTGCGGTTCTCCTACATTACTTGTCATGAAATGCCAGGATTTACTTAGCCAGCTGATGCAATTTTTATGACCTTATTGCTTTTTCACCATGGTAATAGTTTTGAATCAATTTATCAATCCAGCGGTGCCATCAGACATATTGCCCTGAAGATCAAGTCCGGGTCATTCCATCAATTCACTGCGGTTTACGAAGATAGAGAAAAAAGCCAGGCCGTGACGGCTATCAACTTCAGATGGCTTAGTAAACATGCCTCGCCTGCTTTAACCGCTTCACGTCTGACTCCAGGCCCTTGTCCTCCTAGGTAGGACCCCCAGATCAGCCCACTGAATGCCGGATCTCAAGAGACCCTGAAAAAGCAAAGGGCACCTCTTTGTAGCTCCTGGGCAGTGGCCGGTACCCATCTTGTAAGGGTGGTTTGGTCCAGCATGCAAAGTTGTTAGTGAGGTGCTACCCAAATTTCAAGGCGTTTGCCTCACGGATGGGACAACCTGGGGAAGAGGAGCGAGAGCTTCTTCCTTCGTAATCGGTTTTGCAGCAGGCTTGGGAATCGCAATCCAATCCATCTTTGCTCTACAGGAGATGTTGGTCAGTAGTAATGGTTTTAAAAGATGAAAAACCTATAAGTCATTTTTCACCGGATGAGGTGTCACAGGGGGCAGGACACAAAGAAAGAATAGCACACTTGTTGGAAGAAATGATCTCTTAGGAAGAGAATGAACATTTCCTGCCCAAGGGAGACAGGGAAGGGGGGCAAGAAGTGACCCTCTGGCCATTGAGTTAGATGGCCGGTGTTTGCACGGAGAAAACACTAGGTGTCTCTTGGGAACTCGGTTTTGTTATTATATCAGTTGCATTCAGAGAAACTGGGTTATTTGTATATTCCCTGTATGCATATATTATGTCAAAAATTGAAATCCTATACCCAGAATTCTGGAAATAAATCATTTGCCAAAGATAGTGATGGTGAATTTTCCCATTGTTTAAAATGTATTGTTTTTGAGGCTTTAACAGAGATTAAATGAATACCACTGGGCTTGTGCTTCGTAGGGAGGCCATTGCACTCAGAATTTAAAATGGGATTTGTCAGATCCCAAGCTTATGTCGATTCTATAAAAATTTAATGATCTACTTCCAGGTCTAGCAGCATTTAGGATTTATTTACAGTCTTTATTATAAAATTTGTCCAAAATATACACATTCCCCAAAGACGTCTGAGCTCAGCAGTAGAAATATAAATGTACCAAAGTGAAATATAGCAGATGATAAAAATCTCGTTGCTAGGCATGTTTCCTCCTTTCCCACCCTGACTTTACACTCCTCCTCTCTTTGGTGAATGTGCAAGGAGACAAACAAGACCTCTCTGTTTCCACGGAACATTTTGGGGAGGCATTTGCCGAGGATGCGTATTGATTGTGCTGTCCTTGTCCCATTCTTCTCAGTGTTCGGCACAGTGAGAACTGGAAGCCAGGAACAATGACGTCAAGGCTTGTGTATGAGTGCTGGTGATGACGTCAGAGCTGTGTGTGGGAACGCTGGTGATGACGTCAGAGCTGTGTGTGTGGAGCACTGGTGATGACGTCAGGGCTGTGTGGGGGAGGAGCACTGGTGATGGCGTCAGGGCTGTGTGGGGGAGGAGCACTGGTGATGACGTCAGGGCTGTGTGTGGGGGAGCACTGGTGATGATGTCAGGGCTGTGTGAGGGAGGAATGCTGGTGATGACGTCAGGGCTGTGAGGTGGGAGTGCTGGCGATGACGTCACAGCTGTGAGGGGAAGCACTGGTGGTGACAAAACAGCTGTGAAGGGGAGCAATGGTGGTGATGTCAGAGCTTTAAAGGGGAGCACTGGTGATGATATCAGAGCTGTGAAGGGGAGCACTGGTGGTAATGTCACAGCTGTGGGGGGAGCACTGGTGGTCACCTGTGGCAGTTCTTTTCTTGTGCAGAGGAAGATTGTAAGAGGCGACTGCTCATTTGTTTCCTGGCCGACCCGACCTGAAAAATCACACAGAAAGTGTAGTAATTACAACAGTGTCTGGCCGATGACTCAAGTATATTCCTAGCTAGCTCTTACATCTTGAATTAACCCATTTCTATTAATCTGTGTATTGCTATGAGGGTGTGGCCCACAGGTAAAGTTTTGGCATCTGTCTCTTTCAGCAGCTACGTGGTGTCTCTTTGATTCTGCCTCCTCTCTATATCCCTGTTAAGATTTTCCACCTGGCTTTCCTCTGCTAAGCCACTGGCCAAAACAGCTTTATTCAACCAATCAAAGCAATGCATATACAGAAGGACATCCCACATCAGGGGACATCCTTTACCAGAAGTTCAGAGATGCTTGGTTGTCTATTTCCTCCTAATTACAAAACCCAAATAAATATTCTACTTTTCATCCTCTGTCCTTAAATGTCTTGTCGAAATTTTCTGATGGGCTGGAGAGATGGCTCAGTAATTAGTGCTTCATGCAGCCATCAGTGGTCCCCTGCTGTAGTCTTCCCCAGTATGACAGGGCGAAGGCTTCCAGGGGCCTTCCTATCATTTGGTTTACTAATCAAGGGCGCAGTGTGGGAGGCACAGGATGTCAGAATCAGAATGGAGCTTCTACATGGCTCACTGTTTTACAGAGGAGGAAGCAAGAGGCCAAGTGACCTGGCCATGCTGTATATCAGTCCTGCTGAGCCCAAGTAAACTAGAATCCAGATATCTCGATGCCACTATTTCATGGTTCTTTTGACAGTACCTTACTAGAGGAAAGAAGGTGCCCACTATTGGCCAACAGTGTTTGTCCATCTTTGAGTGACTTGGAAACCTGGGCAAATCCTAAGAGGTCCTGAGTAATGGAGATGGTGTGAGCTCTGAAGTTTCAGATCAGTGGTCACTTTCCTTTTGAGGCATCTCTAGATCTTCCATCATGGAAACAGGAGACATTAGCAGCCACAAAATCCCCAGAAACACAGAAAATATGTCTCATTCAATGCACCTTTCCCCAACTATGCTCATCCAGCCCTGGAAGGCTATACTATTTCATCTGCCATACTATTTCAAACTTCTGTCTGATCAAATTTGAGGCAGTCTTCCCAGAGGAAGAAATCACATCTTTCCAGGTTCTCATCATTGCTTGGTTCCTCTCTTGGATCTAGCAGCATTTGTGAATTCTCAGTTTAACCAAAGAAATAAGCCTCTTCCTCCTCAATCTTCCTAAACTTCTCAGTAGTCTCCAGCAAGATGATTTTCTCCAAGTTCTTTCACTGTACTCTGAGTAGGTGCCTATTCCATCTAATGGATGGGGAAATAGGAAAGAGAAGGCCCAGGTCATTCTGTGAGCTTGCTATTGATGAGCAAGGACTTTCTCTGGGCAGACCTGTCAATCTCTAGCCACCAGGCATCAGGTTTTTGTTTGGTCCAGTGTTTTAAAGGCACCTATTCTTCATCCTGACTTTGGCTCTGCTCTAGTCCCCTGAGGTAAAACATTTTCTGCAGTTTCTTTGTGAGGAAATCAGAGCCTCCAGTGTTTGGGCATCAGCCTCAGTTTGACCTTGGCTCCATCAGTGCTCTCAGGCAGAATGCCTTCTTTCTCCCGTGTCCGGATTTTCTCACCAGTCTTCTCTGTGGTCTCATACAGGTCTCATACGGGACTCATACGGGTCTCTGTGGTCTCATACAGGACATGGCAGTGCCAGGATTGTGGAGTGTGAGGGGATGGAAAGAGGCCACCTACACTGTCATTTCAATGAATGTCAGCCCAATCTTATGCCTTTTAAAAAATTGTTGGCATGGTCTCAAGTAGGTCGCTTTATTAGCTACCTTCATCATTGCCATGGAAAAGTACCTGACAGAGTAACCTAAGGAAGGGTGATTTTGCTCCTAGTTTGAGGGTGTAGTCCATCATGGTAGATGGCCAGTGTGTGTGGAAGCAGATCAGAGCATCTGTATTCAGGAATATCTCCAGCTAAGAATCTTAACTCGCTTTCTCCTTTATATTCAGTTCAGGATCCCATTCCAAGGAACAGTGTGACTCACACTTCCAAAGGATTCTCTTGCTTCAGTTAACCCAATCTAGAAACTGCCTTACAGATACACCTAGAGGTTTGTGTTCTAGGTAATTCCAGATCTTGTCAAGTTGGCAATCAACATTCACATCATACCTATACTGGTCTTGAATTTTCTATGTAGCTAAGGATGACTTTCACTTCTAATTGGCATCCCCCACCTCCTGGGTGCTGAGATTAAAGATGTGTGCACCAGGCCTTCCTATTCATTTATGACCTGTTTGGTCCCATCTGGGCTGGGCTGGGGAATCCAGCCTATAAATGCATATGTAAGTGCAGATCGCTTTAACCCTAGCTGGAAACATTCCCAGTTTCCCCACACGGGGATCAATCCTCTTTCCTTCTCAACAGCTAGCAGAAAGGATTTCTTCCTTCCCTCTCTCAGTTTCTTAGCTGCTCAGTGTTGTGCATGCCACTTATGGGAACACAGAATGATGTGTTCTGTGGCTGTGGCTGGCACTGAGCCCACTCCCTGGGAATGGAGGCAAGGCTGAGAACAAGGCAGACACTGGAGGTAGTATAAGTCAGCTGACTCCTGAGGCACTGAGGCAGGAAGGGCAGGACTCTGTGCTGTCTGGGCCCCTGGCCTTTGATAGAACACTTCTGCAGAAACAGTCCTGAGATTGCCTTGGAGATGTTCTGTTTGCCTAGAAGTAGAAAAACCACATTAAAAGATAGCTGTATCCAAAGGAATGATTTCCAAACTGTTCACTAAACATCTGACACTAAAATAATTCTGAAAAGAATTCAATTTTCAGATCTATTTAACTGGTAAAAATCTTGGAAGAACTGCATGCTCACATTTGATATTTGCCATATTCATGCATACCCGTACAGCAGGAATGACCCTATGTTCATCTGTTTGGCCAATTTCATTCGTATCTAGAATAAAATTGATAGTGTTGTTTCATTTGTATTCTAAGATGACTAAAAAGCTAACAGAAAAATTCATGCCCATTGGAATGTCTTTTAAACCAGGACATTTTTCCCTCAGTAAGGTGGAATAAATAAATTTGGATGTTGAATTTGATGAGGCCACAGCTGTCTCTTGACTCCAATTTAATGTTTTTGAAAATTTTTTCTCCTTATCTATTTAAAATTTTCTTTTCTATTAAGTGTGGTTGGGTAGGAGTCATCTATAAGGAGCAAAGTTAAACCCTGATGGTACAAAGCATTGAAAGTTGTAGTTCATCATCATCTCATCTACTCAGTTTTAAAGAAAGGAGTCAGAGATATATCAGTGTATGGGGCAACTGAAGGACCTACTTGTGTAGGGCTTTTAAACAGCTATACACTGATTGCTGGAAAGTTTTGGTATTTTACATGGGAATGAAGGCTAATACAATGAAAAACACAGAATATGTGTTGATAGTTCATTAATTAACATACAGGGGACATGAAGTTCTGGACAAAAATCATGGTGGCAATTATAAATAGGGTGGAGGTAAAGAGTTATTTAAAATGTGTAACAGGGGCCGGGTAGCGGTGGCGCACGCCTTTAATCCCAGCACTCGGGAGGCAGAGGCAGGCGGATCTCTGTGAGTTCGAGACCAGCCTGGTTTACAAGAGCTAGTTCCAGGACAGGCTCAAAAAAAAAAAAAGCTACAGAGAAACCCTGTCTTGAAAAACCAAAAAAAAAGTGTAACTGGGAATTCATGGTGTTAAGAAGAATGCCAAGAGACTAAAGAAGAAAGGACAGGAAGTAGGAGATGCTCAGATTATTTTTTTAATTTAGAGGCAGGAAGAAAGTATTGGGAAGAATCATGATTGGAAAGATTATGATAGACTTAGTTTCTTGTTAATCAATTTTCTGTTACTGTAACAATGTGTTTATTTATGTAACACAACAATAAAAAACCAGAGGCAGATATTGGGGTTCAACCTGAATATCATAAAAACAAAGAAGCCAAGCCACTAGAGAGTTCTTAAATTTATGAAATCTTCAGACTGAAAGAGAGCAAGTTCCTGTCTCATCTCACCTTATATTCCTCTCTTGTGCTGGGATTAAAGGTGTGCACAACCACCGCCCAGCCTCTATGGCTAACTAGTGTGGCTGCTAGGATTAAAGGTGTGTGCCACCACTGCTTGGTCTTCAGACAAGCTTTATTTATTAAAATACGAATGAAATATCAGAAAAGTATTCCTTGTTTTTCTCTAAAATAAAAAGAAGGCTATAGTTAATATAAGAAAAACTATAACAATAAGTCCATTTGAATGTGACTAATTCAGAGAAAATACAACATATCTATCCTATCTTGGTGAGTCCAAAGTCATGTACCTAATTTACTTTCTATCATAACTTGCTTTCTGCGTCAGGTAATTAAGGAAAACTATAACTATCTTGTCTTCAACTCCCTCAGAGACTCAAGAAGGAAATAATATTAACTGAGCAAGCAGGAAGTGTAAGCGAACAACTTTCAAAAAAGGTGAGAAATGACAGAAACAGCTGGCTGCCTGGACAGTCACCCATAGTTCTTCTGCAGCATTGGGGCACCCATCTTTGACTTACAGGCCTAGCATATACAACAGACTTATCTGTGCAGCAGGATATTCTGAAGGATGTCCCTCCTTGTCTTGACAATGTTTGGTAGTCACTCTCTTTTAGGACAGCATACTGTCAGCAGTTGAGGCAAGGGCATTTTCTTGTCCAGTGGCTTACTTTTGCCACAAAGAAAGTAAAGTCCATGTGGAGTTTCTTCGATGCCCATTATCTTCTCTAAAGTAGATTGGTGCTGCCAGGAGAAAACATGACTTATTGTCATAAAAAAGAACTTATGTTATTAAAACATCTTAAATGCTATATTCTATAGATCTCTGAATTGTGAAGATGACCTGCCTGTCTAAAAGACATATCTTTATCTAACCTTGAAAATATACCTAATGTGACTACAAGTTAGATTATAATAGGTGATTAACTACTAACCTGCATTTCCTTATGATCCTAAACAGTTGTTAATAATAATTTTCAAGGACTAGAAATTTGCATTACATTGTTAAATGAGTTGTATAGGCACAAGACTTTGAACCAGAGTAGAAATGTATACAATATGTTTTAATAAAATTAATCTCAATATACAATATTGTATATAATATACAGAAATTCAATACAATATAAAATATTAAAAACTAATAGTTGCTTTTTAAAAATATATTCAATAACCTACCCTTTCATTTTATCATATATATACTGTCCCTTTTTCCTTTTCAGAGGAGTGTCAATAATCTACCCTTTTATCCTATCATATCTATATCTCCCTTTTTCATTTTCAAAATAAGAACCCTAAATATAATTTCCTTTGTTCAACTTTCCTCCTGGCATTAACCAATAACAACTTGCAATAAACTCCCTAAACAAAGGCAAATATCTATAACCCATTGAATGACCAAAACCAGCCACTGTACCTCTTGGGAACATGTGTGTCATAGTCTTAAATTTACTTCCTGCTATCTGGGGCAATAGTATCTTTAGGGGATCCTGAAAGAAAAATTGAGTTGTCAAGTCCTGGGAGAGGTAGCTGTATCATTTGTTGTCCAGTCTCTGTGTAATAGGAAAGTGCAGGGCTTATCTGAAGTCCAGGCTAACGTGGTCTGTTAAAATGGATTATCTCAGCTGGTCGCCTCGAAATTCTGCAGAGCAGTTTGTAGTCCAAAGTCAATTTTATGGGGTGTTTATTTAGTTTAGTGGTCTTATCATAGTCCTGGAGAAATTATCATTGTGGGGCCCCATACTCCTTATGGAGACTTCAAAGGTCACTGTTAGGTGTGTTCATGATTCACTGTAGAAAACTGACAGAGACTCAAACCTGAAATAATGTACAGGAAGGTAGATGAAAACTTTTTCTAGAATTAGTACTCTATATGACATTTATATATATATATATATATATATATATATATATATATATATATATATCTTATGAATCTTATACCTTAAGAAAAGCTGTTAAAGAGTCAATATAAAACCAAAGAATTATGAGATTAGTGGCAATAAAGTAGTCCTTAAATATTTTTCTTCTGTCCCATATCAGGTGGCTCTTCTGACATGGAACAGAAATTTTGGATTTTACTTTAGTAAGCATGCTTGGGTTTAGAGAAAGAGAGAGCCACACTCCAACTCCAAAGCCAGCTTTAATTTTTAATTGAATTGGGACTACATAATATGTATTTACATTATATGTCTGTAGATAATAGCAGAAGCAAACATTTGGAAAGATTTATGAAATTTTATCCTGTTGGAAATGTGATATACCAATAGACAAATTTACTCTTTTTCTTGAGACATTTTTTTTTCTGAATGATTTGTCCTTTTTCTTCAGATGTCTCATTTGTTCAGAATTCTTGAGATTCCTTAGTTGGATGTCTCCTAAAAAGACAAAAATAAGATACTTCCCCAACCCTAATTTTGGGGGAAAATCTCTTTTGGCAATCTATATCTGATCAAATGAAAAGAATTTGTTAGTTTTATAAGTTAGTTTAACTTAAATGGCCATGCTGTTTGATGAACTATCATCTCTTCTAATTAAGAGTTGTCTCTTGTTGAAATAAAATCTTTTAAAATTTAATGGTGTCCATAGTTTCTCATCTTCTATGGAAACAAAAGCAAAACCCCTTCCCCAATGTAACACCGGTCCTGGTTTCCATTCTGAGGTCAATACATTTTTAAAGAATATCGGTTGATTTAATTCTGTAGTTTTGTCTACTATCCAGTGTCTTTCCACAGCTGTTGCTCCTTTCTCATTAGTATTTAGAAAACTCAAAGTTAATAAAGCATTATGCAATTGATTTTTTTGGATATTTATCAGCCCTTTATGTTTATTTAACATATCTTTTAGAGTTCAATTTGATCTTTATATAACTGCCTATCCTGTAGGATTGTGTGGTATATCTGTAATATGCTTTATGTTAAAATAAGCAAAAATTGTTTTATTTTCATAGAGACATATGCTGGATAATTGTCTGTCTTCATTTGTACAAGTATACTAATGATTACCATAACTTCTAGCAAATGTGTGATTACTGGACCAGCTTTTTCTGAACTCAAAGCCATTACCTATTGAAAACCTGAATAGGTGTCAATGGTGTGGTGCACATGTTTTAGTTTTCCATATTCTAAAAATGGAACACATCCATCTGGCAGATTTCATTCCTTTGAGTACCCTTTGGGTTACTTCCTGAAGATATTGGTGTTTGGTTGTATAAAGAACAAGTAACATTTCCTTGTCTTGTTTCCATGTGATGGAAGTCATCTTTTAAACATTTGCTGTTGAAATAATGTTTTTTTGAAATTCTGAGGCCTTCAGCACATTTCTGATCAATAATTAATCAATTTCTGCATTGCCTTGTGCTAAAGGACCTGGCAGAATGATATGGAATTGGATATGTATTATGCATATGGGATGATGCCTATTCCTGATTATATCTTGTAACTGAATAAATAATAAAGTCAATTCTGTATCATCTGGTATAAATTCAGTTGTTTCAATATACAAAACAACTCTCTACATACTGCGAATCAGTAACTATGTTGAGAGGTTCTTTAAAATCACTTAGTAACATGAGAATAGCATATAATTCTGACTTTTGAACAGAATTATAAGAGACTAGAACCACTTTACTTAAATTTTCTGATTTGTAATGTGTTTTTCTTAATTTATTTGCATCAGTATAGAAATACCAGTTATTGGTGTTTCCCATATAATATGATGAAGGATTCAGTTAGTTTTCTTTATAAGTTGAATTTTTTTGCTTTTGGGATATTTGTTGCTAATTGCTCCTAAAAATTACTACAAGCTCTTTGCCAGGGTTTACTTTCTTTCCATAATTTGTCAATTTTATCATTATTAAAAGGTAATATAATTCTGCTGGATTAATTCCTGCTAGTTGACAAAGTCTCAATTTTCCTTTTAGAATTAACCCAGCAATTTTTTCCATGTAAGTTTTTAATTTTTTACTCAGTTTATGTGGTAAAAAGATCCAGTCTAAGATATCTTCCTTTGCATTAAAATTCTTTTAGAGGAATATTTGGAGGGTAATATGACCAGAATGCAGTTAAGATTCATATCCACATGATCCACATGTGCCTTCTGTAATTTCTCTTCAACCAAAGCCAATTCTCTCTCAACTTCAGCTTATAATTCCCTGGGAATATTTAAGTCCTTATTACCATCTAAGGTTTTGTTTAAACTAATAAGCTCATCAGGACATATCCCAATAGTGTGCCCTAGATGGCAATTGTCTCCTAGCAATCTTTGGAAGTCATTAAGCATCTGTAATTGCTATCTCCAATTTGCACCTTCTGGGGTCTAATTTTTTGTAAACTTATTTTATAACCTTAACAATTAATGGAATCTCTTCATTTATTTCAGGAGCAATTTGTAATCCCCCAACAAGGCACAATTTTCTTTACTTCCTCAAACATTCTTTTCAAAGTATCCACATTTGAATTAGATAGTAAAATATCATACATGTAAGGGCAAACTGTAGATTCAGGAAATTGCTTCTATCATTTCCAAAGGCTGACTTACAAAGTATTGGCATGGGGTGAGACTATTTAACATTCTCTGTGGGATATTCTTCCATTGTATCTCTTAGTAGGCTGTGAATTATAAGTAGGCACTGTGAAGGCAGTTTTTTTCACTGTCTTTTTCTTGTAAAGGTATAGTGAAGAAACAGTCTTTTAAATCAATAAGAATAAGAGGCCATCCTTTAGACAACAGAGAAGGCAAAGGAATGCTAGACTCTAGAGAGACCATTAGCTAGCTGAATCACCTTAATAACAGCCTTAGATCTGTTTCCATTCTCCATTTTCCAGATTTCTTTTTAAAAACAAATACAGGAGGATTCCAAGGGCTGGTTGATCTTCAATATGCTGAGCATCTAGTTGCTCCTGTACCAACTGTTCTAAATCTTGCAGTTTCTCTATTGTTAAAAGCTATTGCTTAACCCATACAGGTTTGTCTGCCAACCATTTTAAACGTAGGGCTATTGGTGCCTTTGAAATATCAGCAGCTGTTGTACCCTGTTCTTGTACAACCTGAATGATCAGTGACTGTTCTTTATAATATCTTCTAATATTTTTCCCAGAAACATACGATAACTTATGGTTTGTTTCTAAGACTGGAGGAATGTTAATCTGAGTACTTCTTTGCTATGACAAATTACATCCCTACAAATTCACTGCTATGTTAGCTACAAATGGTTTTAATATTCCTCTCGGTCTTTCTGACCCTATACATTCAACCCATCTTGTGCTCTGCTTTACTTTAGATAAAGTTCCAATCACTAAAAACTGAGTATTTGCATCCTAAAGAGGGCATTTTGGATGCCAAGATTCTGGTGAAATTATTGTTATAACTGCACCTGTGTCTATCAGACCTTCAATGACAATACCATTTATTTATATTTTTAATTTTTGTCTTTGTTAATTTATAGAAGTTTGCCAAAATACTCATTTTATGGTTTTTCCTGAATCATTTGTTCTCCTTCTATGGATTATCCAGAGCACTGTTGTTTTTTACTATAGGCATTAGGTTCTTTAATTGCTCTGGGAAGGAGTTTCCTCCACTGTGGCAGGAGATGAGTGAATCTGATTTTTGCCTGTGAGTGGCCCTCACAGAGTTTCCTGTAACATGAATAATAAAAATGCAGAGACAAAAACTGGGGCTAAACCTGGAAACCAGAAAAGCTAAGCAGCCAAGCCATGAGAGAAGTCTTACCTCTACCAAGGCTAGGTGATCACAGACTAAGCAGACAAAGCCTCTCTCTCCTTCTGTTTTATATTCCCTCTAGTGCTAGGATTAAAGGCATGTGACTCCTTAGGACTGAAATTAAAGGTGTGAGCTACCACCATCTGGATTCATTTCTGCTTTGATCTTGCGTAGCCCAGGGTGGCCTTGAACTCACAGAGATCCATCTGCTCTGTCTCCCAAATTCTGGGATTAAAGTTGTATGTCATTGTTGCTTGACCTCTAGTGACTTTTAGCTTTGACCTTGGTCTTCAGCAAGACTTATTTATCAGAATACAAATAATATGCCACTGCAGTTTTCCAAGAATTACCTTGAATATTTCTTACTTTCATTATTTTGAATATTAGCTTACTTTCATTAGTCCAATGCCTGCCTTTGCCACACCTTCTGCATAATCCAGAAGGGAGGGGCATTCTAAATGGATTACTCTTGGAAAAAAAACATTGTTTCTAGGAACACCCTGTCTACAATTCCTTTTAAGGTGACCTTGTTTGTCACAATTAGAACATTTGACATTTTTTCCCTCAAACCTCTGGAAATCACCTCTTCTAGCCATGCAACATCATGGTTATGGGATTTAATATTAATTGTATCTTGAATCCATTCCTCCAAAGGTGTTGACCTTGTCTTTAATGGCCTAATTATCCTTTTGCATAGAAAATTGGCATTTTCAAATGCCAGTGATTTAATTATTATTTTTCTAGCTTTTGAATTTGGTATCATTCTATTTACTGCTGAAGTCAATCTTTGTAATAAATCCATAAAGGCTTCCTTTGGACCCTGTATAACTTTAGTAAATGACTCAATTTTCTTTCCTAATTTTTAAATTCTGTTCCAAGCATTCAAAGCGGCTGTGTGGGATGAATCCAGGGTTTTGTGGTCATCACATATACTATATATCATATACATCATATACAGTAGATTAAACTCCCCCAAGAAGTTGAATTGGGAGATTTCCCTACCTCTAGCTTTATTCTGTTGCTTGATAATCTTAGCCTCTTCTCTGAACCAAGTACTCCATTGTAATTGTGGAGCATGCTCTAAAATACCTTTTACTGGTTCTCTTCAGTCTTTAGGGATAATTCCATTACAAACTGATCACGAGTTTAACATTTGCTTCATATAAGGCGAACGAATGCCATATGAGACTATTGCTTCTTTGAATCTCCTTAAATCTAACATTGGCACAGGAGTTCAGTAAGAGAGCCTCTGCCATTTGGCAATTCCTGTAAGGTTACTGGATATGTTAAGGTTGGTTATTTGAAAACCGTAGGCTGTTCCTGTCTATTCTTATAATACAATGCTGAAATTGGTTCTTTATTAAATTCCTGTCTGGATTTGAATATCTCTGTTATCTGTTTTATTAGGTTTTTGTAAGGTCTGTATCTTAGCACTCAGATTAACTTTTTTAAGTGATAAGACAAAAATGATAAAGCTGATAATGTTTACAATTGACATTACATAAATCTCATCTAAATTTGATATCCTCTAATTTAATCATTCCATTTTCAAACTGTCTAGCATATTATCATACAGAGACCCAAATCCCTCCACTGTAATGATTGTTCCCATTTTTTTAATGTGGGGAAAAACTCTCCCTTTTAACTAATTCCTTCCTTTAAGATTCCCAATTGTCTTACCAAATCTACTGACGATGTTGATGAAGGTGTGAGGCTGATTGCTGCTGCCATAGAATGGTAAAAGCCTGAATGCATTTCAAGGCAGCTACCTAGTTTGGCAGCAGCCCAAGAAGGGGTGCATGGAGATCCCACAACCCACAGAGTAAGAGAGAGAGAGAGAGAGAGAGAGAGAGAGAGAGAGAGAGAGAGAGAGAGAGAGAGAGAGAGAGAGAGAAACAGGGGATTGTTTGGAAAAAGCATGCGTGGCAAGGGGACTGACCAAAGGCAGAACCAATCAATCAGTCTAGGGTGGATGAGTCCTGTGGCACTTGGAGCCCAGGTGCTTCTGAAGTTTGGGTGGCAGCTGGAGACTTTCAGAGAGGCTACAACAGGAAAATCCCAAACTCACTTTGGAGGCTTGGGGAAAAAAGAAAAGACAACCTAGCTGGGTGGGATTGGAGCCCCATGTGCAGCTCTGGCAGGAGCTCATGTTCAGCTCTAGTCTGTGTTGATGGCTAAAATGCCACAGGCAAACAGGTGTTTCGTGAATTCGCATCCCAAACGTTGGACACCAACTGTAGCACGAATAATAAAAACCCACAGGCAGATACTGGGGTTCAAGCTGAAGATCAGAGAAGCAAAGCAGTCAAGCCACTAGAGAGCTCTTACCTCTGTGAAATCTTCAGACTGAAAGAGAGTGACTTCCTGTCTCATCTTGCTTTATATTCCTCTCTAGTGCTGGGATTAAGAGTGGTACCATTGCTGCCTGATCTGTATGGCTGACTAGTGTGACTGTTTTGCATTCTGGTCTACAGGCAAGTTTTGTTTATTAAAATACAAATGAAGCTCGGGCAGATCTTAAACAGGCTTTAGAAGCAAGAGCTGCTGCTTAAGAGACTTCTCTAATTAGAGCTATGTGCTACACAGATGGAGACATGTGACAAAGCTTCAGAGTGTGAATGTGGGAGCAGCAATGGCAAACAGTGCAGAGACAGAAGGTGCTGCCACCAAGGGGATGAGGGTCAGAGGAGGAGGAAGAACAGTATAGTATGGGACAGAGCAAACTGACCCACACAGGCCAAGCAGGATTCGAGTCCTCAGAGCTCTGTTGGGTGTCTTCGTGCACTCTGGAGGCCCGTGTTTCTGTTCATGGACAGAATGACCTCACTCTCAAAGCACTCCTCAATGCCTCCCTTCTCCATCTGTGCGGCCGGTACCACTGTTGTCAACCTTGATCTTCTCCGGGTTCCTAGGGTGTGAGAGCAATTTTGAGAAGGCCGATTTCCATGAGAATATTTGGCTGAGGTCTAAGTGGCCCTCATGCCGTGAAGCCGGCAACTCATACCTTGAAGCCAGCTCCAAGGTTTATTTGGAGCATGGTTGCCTCCACTTTGCACACTGCCAGCTCACACCAACTCACACCCTCCAGAAGTAAATATAATGTAGCCAGTCTTGCTCTAACCTTAGCCTCCACTTAGAGGGGGACTGTAGTGATTTCATCTGTATTTTAGTAAATAAAACTTGCCTGAGGATCAGAAAAGTAAAACAGCTACACTGGCCAGTCTTACAGACCAAACAGAAATAACACACACCTTTAATCCCAGAAGCCATACTAGTTCACCATAGAAACCAGGCAGAAGTGCATGCCCTTAATCCCAGCACTAGAGAGGATATTATAAAATGGGAGGAGACAGCTCTCACTCCTGGTCTCATTCTGAGATTCCTGGAGGTAGGTTCTCCATTTCAGACTGAGGTAGAGGTAAGGGCCAGTGGCTGGCTGTTTTGCTTTTCTGACCTTCAGGTTGAACCCCAATCTCTTTCTCTGAGTTTTTAGTAATCATGCTTTATGGGATATTAGGTCAGTGTGGGGTCCATCAGCTGTTTCTGACATTGTAGAAAAAAAAAAGCATCTCTGTAGATGTAACTCTCTTAGCTTCCACGTTTTAAATCTGTTGACATGTTCATTATGGGGTAAGATGTGTATTAAGCGCTGGTTTTGACACCATGATAAAGCACAACAGAAGCGGCTTACGGAGGGTCAACATATGAGAAGGTCTAGTCCATCATGGTAGGGATGGCATGATGGTGATCATACTGCCACAGCAGGTGGGGGATGGGGCCTGCTCACATTTGGGTGGGAAGCAGAGAGCTCTTCTGGAAGCAAGCTGGGCTCCACTCCTACTGACCCACACCCCACTATGTCCCACATCCTAAAGATTCACAACTGCCCCAAAAGTGCGACCAGCTGTGGGAAGCAAATGTTCACGTGTGTGTGCATGCACGTGTGCGGCAAACACTTGAGGGGAAACATTTGTCACAAACTACTGTTGGATAAATATTCAAATCTCTAAACCATATACATCCCATAATACTGTCAAAGGAAAAGAGGTTGCTAGGGGAAATAAAGAAGAAAAACAAAGAAAAATAAGGAGGGAAAGTAGGTTTGACGAAAGTATAAAGAATCTGACATCTTCTGACTGGAGAACCAACAAATCTTCCCAGGTTCTTCTGAGTATTGTTGCCTACGACAGCACGATGCCTAAGTGTTTACAACTGCACACTGGGTTTCTAGCATGGATGTCTGAAGATGGACAAGATGAGCATGCGTGCCAGCAGGGGCGTTGTCACAGGGGTTGGACAATTGAGTCTATGTAGCTCTTGTAGAAACACTTTATTTATAGGAAGAAACCTCAAAGTTGGGGGGCATGTATGGAGATCTGGAAATAGCATGTTGGCTGTTTAGTTTTTCTTCTGAGTCTGGGGGGGGGGTCTTCTTTCTGCTTTCAGATACCAGCAATGAGATGTTTAAGTCCCTCGTGTGCAATGGCAGTGAGTTTGCATCTTACCTGTGCACACCACCCTAGATTCTTCATCTCTGGATTGCTTATCCTATGGAAAGCGAGGTAAAGTCTTTATAAATAGTTGACAACGTGGCTTTGTCTGATCCTTATCTCATGCCTGTTGAGCCCCTGCTTCTTCCCAGCACTTCCTTCCCCCTTTCTACTCTTAGGTCTCTCATACAATTTTTGTTTGTTCGATGTAAGTCTTGTGCAGAATTTTTGAAAAATATTTTCAAGTTCCAGTCAGTTGAATCTGCAGGTGTGGCTCCAGGGGCTGACTGTACTCACCATGTGTGAGATAACATGATAAACTTGGCAAGGGCATATGGTTTTGTGGGCTGGTTACTACTCCTGCTCTCTACGGCAGGAAGTTGGAAGCCTACAGTGTTAGTTAACATGTTCACAGGCAGAGAGCAAGTAGATAAGAAGTGGAACTCACTTGGCCTTGATCTCAGAGTCTAGGCCGTCAGCTCCTCTGCTTAGAGACCTCTGGAGAGAGTAAGCAAACCACAAAAGCCTGTGTTGAAAGACCCTTCTAAGGACCTAATTTCAACCAGCCACGAGGCTCTGCCTTACCCATCTGCAGAAAGTAAACTTTTTCTTGGATCCATGTCCTGTTTCACTGTGGTGAGCGCAGAAGTAATAGATTTTCCAGGCACGGCGCTGGCAGTTTGGCTGGAAGATGTGAATGGCCCTTCCTGGACTACAAGTTCAACAGCTGTTCGTGTTTACACAGTAGGTTAAAATTTATATTTAAAAAATAATGGCTCATAAAGAAAGACTACAGAACAATGACAACTGCACAAAAGGGATAATTGTATTCATGAAAAATGAACTGGTGAGCGATACATTATTTTTTTTTAAAGCAAGGCATGTTGCTGCATTAAAAAATGGTGTCTTTAATTAATTCTGCCTAGCATTAAAAAGAGTAAGGTCACCCATACCAAAAACTGTTGAATAAAGCAAAAATGTGTGAAAGATAAACTCTCTGGTGTTACTCAGAATGAGAAAGGGTTGTCTACTGGTCCAAACACCACCATTATTTCTCAGTTGGAGGTATTATGGCTGAAACTAGATAATAGTCCTCACAACCTAATACAATTCTCACATAAAATACACTTTATTGGGGGGAAGTATCCGATCATAAACCAAGGTTGTTTCAAGAGAGCTAAAGCATTACTTCAACAAGGAACTTTTAACTATAACCGGTTGGCCACCCACCGAAACTACCACCGCTTGTTGATTTTACCTAGAAACACACTGGAATGTGTGTATTGCTTTAGTTGATGTAAGACTTTCATAGACATTCCAGGTCTAACAGACACCCTATTTGTCAGATGAAGAAATTAAGGTGCCCAAGGACAGATCAGGTAAACAAGATTTAAGTACAGATCATCAACTCAGGTTTTCTGCCATCACACCTTTAATTCTTTCTAGAAACATCTGTGAACCCTTTTCTAATGAATTGTATAAAGAGGCACATTGTGTAAGTTACAGCTGGGTATAGATTTGAGGTAGATAAGAGGTCACCTTGCTCCAAGCTTGCTTTGGGGCTATGAGAGGCTAAGAATCCATGTGCCTATGAACTGATGGCTGTAAAATAATTGTTAAAAAGTTTAGGAGAGAGAATGAATATCAAATGCATGTGGTAAGACATTTAAGACTTCTGGTAGCTTCTCTGGTGGCTGGAGCCTGACTGTATACTGAACTCCCGGCTTTGCAAGAAATGTAGTATTCCTTGCGTGAGGTGGGTAGCTCTTGGAGCACTAGATGAACAGCATAGAACATTTCTGGTAAATCCATTGTTTCTTTTTTGTTCAGACTTCAAAGATGTCTTGATGTCCCAGGATTAATTTAGTGCTCCTCATAGATGGCTACCTTGGACGGTTGGCCAATGGTTTGCACTTTGGCCAAGTATTGGATTTGGCAGAGACTTTTTTGTTGTTGTTGTTGCTGTTCTCTAAATGAAACTGGTTAGCCTGGAAGAATTTCTTTGTGCTTGTTGCAGGCTTAGGGCTTTTCTAGGACACAAACAACATTTTTTGTCCTTAAGGAGATGAGATAGAAGAAGACAAAAATAACATAGGCAATTCTCAGAGGTTGGCCAACTCATGTACTAGACTGAGTTTTATGTCCTAAGAGTATAGAAAAAGAGACAATATCTAAAGCATCATGAGAATGTGGGTAGAGGCTGTGGACAGCGTTCTTGTCATTGTCCAGACCACTAGTCCTTGTGCTTCACTTAACAAACCTGTTGTCCAGGCAAACAGAGTGTAGCTAAACTCTTCCATGTCAGAATAAGGGTAAGTTGGAGTAGGAACAGAATTCTATGGAAATAAGAATAAATTCTGCGACCTGGCATGAATACTCTGTATGAAAGGGATAATGAAGAGCAGGCTTGGAAGATGTGCATGGAAAGAGTGAGGACAGAGAACAACCAGGTTAGAAGCAACCCTGCAGCCCACAGGGGAAACTTGTATGAGTTGATAGAAGGCTCGTCACAGATGTCTTGTTGGGGTGTGGACACGGTTGAGGAGAATGAGCCTGACAGCATGTGGCCAATGTCCATTTAGGATTGGGAGCAGGTTGCGCTGACTTGCATGAGCGTTGTGGGCATGATGAAAGTCAGTGACATGGCTGTCTCAAGAATCCAGGCATAAGATCCAAGGAAACTAGTCATAGGAAGTGAGTGGGGAACAGAGCCAAAGGGATACTTGGTAGTGGCAAGGAGCAGAGCACGAGAAAGAGATTGGAGGAGAGGGATGGGCGATGTTGAAACAGAAAAATTAGAAATCAAAGCACAAGAATTCTTGGAGGATGGGGCCATAATTGATACAGAAAATGGTCCTATTTCAAGTTTTAGAGGCATATAATACCAATTTGCTGAAAATGCCTTCTAGAATATTCTAGCAGTTTTATGTTGATTGAATGCTCAATATAAGGAAAGCTTTAAAATCTTCCCCACTCCTAATTTCCCTTTTCACTTTTGAACCTTATTGTAAAATAGACAATCAAGAATTTCATCATAGTCTTCATAATGCCCAGTGCTTATCTTGGAACCTGGCACATGGTAAGTATTTAATGAATACATAACTGTGAATGAATGATTAACATAGCAAAGGGTAACCGTCAGGTAGTAGACAGAGGGATTCCTGTAGAAAAGTGGCTTCCAACCTTCCTAACGCTATGACTGTTTAGTACAATTCCTCACGTTGTGCTGACCCCAACCATAAAATCATTTTCATTGCTTCTTCAAAACTGAAATTTTGCTACTGTTTCCAATCATACAGTAAATATCTGAAGGCCAGGTATCTGACATGCGACCCCCAAAAGGGGTCATGGCCCACAGATTGAGAACCAATTCTCTAAAAGGCTAGTAGAACAGAAACCTCATGCAGCAAGCGTCTCTTGGGAATGATTTCCTAGTTCAAATTTCTCCGATGATAGAAGAATGAACAGAATCATAGTCCAGTGCTTTGCAGTAGTCCTGAAAGGTGGTAGCTAGGGTCCTGCTCACACACTGAGTGAAACAGCAGCTTCCTACCTTTTTGGACCAGTTACATTTTGAATGTTGTTAATGAACTTTTTCCTTACTAACTGCTCAGTGCTGTCAGGAATGTCTAGTGACAAACGGATCAAGTCCATCTTTACTTATTTAAACATGGCTATCATGGACTCTAAGCACCTCCATTTTGCCTCTTTGAGAGCAATGAGAGTCTTTTTGCTTCTCTGCTTTTGAGGTTCAGTGACCATGGTTGCTCTCCTCGAGGTGAACTCTTGGATGATGTCTTCATTTAAGGGCACCAGTGCTAAGCGTATTACTTCTGGTCAGAACTAAATGTCTTTTATGGACACCTTATTTTTTAGTGCATTCTAGTAATTTGCTAACTTTCTGTTGATGTGTGTTGATCTTATAGTTAATGTGATTTTTATTATGTCTCTCATGAATTAATTGAATACTTGTTTTTCAGTATTGGGTTTTACCTAGTTCATTGTTATTGTTATGTACAGATGCAGGGATTTTGAATCTCATCTCCATTATCCAACATTCTACATTGAAGAACAATTAATAAAAACTCAGAGGGAGAAACGGGTTCAACTTGAAGGTCAGAAAAGCAAAACAGCCAGCCACTAGCTCTTATCTCTACCACAGTCCAAAATAGCATCCCTTCCTCCAGGAAATCTCAGAATGAGACTGAGACTGAGAGTTATCCCCTCCCGTTTTATATTCCTCTCTAGGGCTGGGATTAAGGGTGTACGCCACTACTGCCTTGTTTCTATGGCAAACTAGTGTGGCTACTGAGATTAAAGGTGTGTGTCATTATGGCTACTGGGCTTAAAGGTATATGTCATTGTTGTCTGGTCTGTAAGGCTGGCCAGTGTGGCTGTTTTACTTTTCTGATCCTCAGGCAAGCTTTATTTATTAAAATACAAATGAAATGCCACTATAGTACATATCCTTTGTAACCCCCAGCTCTGTACCTGTCATAACTTGATAGGTATAACATAATCAGCCCTGTACCATACACTACTGATGAAAATATTAGCTATGACAATACATGTGAACCACCTGCCTTTAAGGAATGCTTCCGAATGATTGAATGGATAAACTGATGGCTATCAGAGGTCTTCCTCTGGCTGACTATATTGGATTCATCAATACGTTTAGGATACTGTAGCTCTACCAGGAGCAAACAGTATTCCTCCATGGTCCTTGGACAGACAGCATGAAATGCTGTATCCTGCGCAATTGTTTCACCAGAACAATCAACAATCTTCTTGAAGCAGATTATCTAAGAAAAATTGGTTTCAAGAGACAGAAAAAAAATGTAGTGTGAGGAATCAAAAAAAAAAAAAAACCATAAGGAAGAACCACATTAGAGTCTCTGAAGAGGGCTGTAGAAATGGCTCAGTGGTCAAGAACACTGGCTAGTCTTCCAAAGGATCTTGGTTCACTTCCCAGCAGCCACAGCGTGTCTCAAGACCTCTGTAACCCTAGTTTCAAAGGATCCAAAACCTTCTTTTAGCCTCCATGGGCACCAGGAATGTGTGTGGTTCACAGACACACATGCAGGCTAAATACCCATATACATAAAATAAAAATAAATTTTCAAAAAATTCTCTGATGAAATCCAACCCTTATTAGTAACTTTAAGGACAAATTACAGATAAGAACATCAGAAGTAGTTCTGATACAAGGCCAGAATTCAAACTCCGCTAACATCCGGGAGCTAGAAATGACACCAAGACACAGTCAACGTATCCTGGTGTCCCTTTCCTGGCAAAAACAGCAATCACTTTTTCCATATCACACAGCAAGATTCTTGTTCCTCAGAGTTCCTCAGGGACGTGTCAGAGAGCCCACACACTTTGAACATTCTTCTCTGTCCCCATTTGTCTTGATCTTCAGCTAAGTACTCGCTGTATTTATTCTCCCATTTCTGTCAATACTTTTCTTCCACCTAAAAGATAAAAGGAAATACAATTTCAGCATCTCTGCTTTCTCGTCAATACTATCACATTGATTCAAAAATCCTATTTTTATCATCTATCTATCTGTCTGTCTGTCTATCTTTCTATCTATCTATCTATCTATCTATCTATCTATCTATCTATCTATCTATCTATCATCTATCTATCTATCTATCTATCTATCTATCTATCTATCTATCTATCTATCTCTATCTATCTACTATCTATCATATCTACCTACCATCTATCATCTATGTATGTATGTATCAATCATCTATCTCTCTTTTGGTTTTTTGAGACAGAGTTTCTCTGTGTAGCTTGGCTCTCCTGGAACTTGCTTTGTTGTTGACCATGTTAACCTCAAACGCTTAGAAATCTGCCTGCCTCTGCCTCTCGAGTACTGAGATGAAAGGAGTGTACCACCACCCTGTGTTGACTGGGGTTTCTGTCCCGCCCAGTCCTGTAGCCGTTAAGTCCCAAAGAAACACACAGAGGTCTACATTAATCATAAACGGACTGGTCTAGTCGCTCAGGTTTCTTATTAACTCTTATAACTTATATTAGCCCATAATTCTTATCTGTGTTAGCTTGGTACCTTTTTTGGCAAGGCAGTCACATCTTGCTTCCTCTGTGTCTGGATTACAGCTGCAGACTGAATCTTTTCTCTTCCCAGGATTCTCCTGTTCTCCTTACTTCACCTATACTTCCCGTCTGGCTACTGGCCAATCAGCATTTATTTAAAATACAAGTGAGGGGGTACAGACTATTGTCCCACAGCAACCGTGGATTTTTTCTCTTTTTTTAAAATGCTATACCTGGCAGGCTAATACTACTAGAACACAGTTAAGGATCGCTTGCTCATGTTCATCTTCCACTGTGGCCCCATTCTCCAGGCCCTCTGCAACAGAACAGGAGCAAGGGGCACCCCTGAATGAGAAGGCAGTAGCCAACTTCACAGTGTGGGTTGCTTTACATGGCTCTGTAACCACAGAAGTACACAGTAAACAGTTGATATGTTTTACAATGTTTAAAGCTATCAAACATCTTCTTGCCTCCACTTAAAGTCAGAAGTGATTAATGTTGTTTTCAGGACCTTTTGAGGTCTGGTCCCTTCTTCCTTCAATCTAGTTTCATTTCCTATTATCAGTTCCTCGTCACCCAGTGTCTTCACAAGCTTTTCCTAGGGCTTGGATAATCCTTCCTTATCTTTCAAGCATCAGCTGAGATGTCATGAAGTGACACAGTTCTCTGTGGTGACTGTGCTGATGTCACAGCTGGGTGTCTTCTCCTTGTGTACTCATAGCACCACTGATAACTGTCTCTTGCCTTTCTCTCTCAGTGGAACATTGGGGCTATGCCGTCCTTTCCTGCGTTCCAAAGCACCCAGTGCAATGCTTAACATTGGTCTCAGTAATGTACACATGGAATGAATGGAAAACAGAAAGATAGCTCTTCTCCCTCCATCTTGACCCTTTTGATAAAAAATGCAGCTTTGGGTATCAGCAGGTTAGAGCCAAGAAATCTGTGGATAAAGAAGCTCTCTAAGCATCCTCAGTAAGAAATGCAAATGGATTGGTCTTATCTTTCCAGCTGCTGATAACACAAGGAGCAGGAAATATATTGACCCCTACCCCCAAGTCTTTCTCCACTTCCCTCCTCCTCCTCCCCTTCCTCCTCTTCCTCTCTCTCTCTCTCTCTCTCTCTCTCCTCTCTCTCTCTCTCTCTCTCTCTCTCTCTCTCTCTCTCGTGTATGTGTGTGTTTGTGTGTGTGTGTGTGCACCATGTCAGTGTGTTTTCCATCTCGACTGGGCAGTGTGAAGACTTTCAGAAAATAATTTTGCTATTTGGAAGCTGAAGGAAGGAGATGTGAAAGTGAGTAAGGAGGGATAAATAAGGAGCCAAACAGTACACTTTTAAGAGTGATGCTGGGGGCATAACGACACTGTAAAAAAAGGATCATGATTCATCAGGGACTAGAATGACTAATCTCTTCCCTACAAGATTATTCAGACTCAGAACTATGCCGCACATTAAACTCTGAAATCTGCTCACTGTAGGCTCTTAGATTCTTTTTTTTTTTGCTTAGTTTATGTGACTTTCCTTCTGCCTTATTCATGAACTCATGTGTGTAGTTACCTTTCATAAGGGAATTGTGGCTTCTTTAACCATTGCAGAAAAAAAGACAATATTTGGATGTAGTTTTGGATACAACTGCACAGTGCTTTCTAAAAGTACATCTGCAGTCCTAGAGGCACACTCCAGTGAGGTTACTGCATAGTGATCCATGGTCCTTTGCTTCTACCTCCTGAGCCCCAGAATTACATGTGTGCCACCTCGCTGACTGAGATTTTCATTAAACCTAAGTCATCTTAGATTCTTCTTTTTTTCCATTTAATTTTATTTTATTAAATAAAAGTTAGCATATATATAATCTGTAGCCATCAGAGAGAAAATAATAGGGTGAGTGAGATATGCCCCCCAAACCCAAATAGAGTTCATCTAATAGAAAAGACCTTAATCATAAAGCAAAGTCTTAAGCTCAGTTGGGGTCATTTAAAATAGATGAAAATAGCAGTCTAGAGGGCAAAAAGACATAATCTTAAGAGAAGAAATATTTCTTTTTTTTCTTTTGTTTTTGAGAAAGGGTTTCTCTGTGTAACATCCCTAATTGTCCTGGAACTCACTTTGTAGATGAAACTGGCCTTGAACTCACAGAGATCCACGTACCTCTGCCTCCTGAGTGCTGGGATTAAAGGCACACACTCCCACACCTGGCTCCTATTTTATTAATATTATTTTAAAACCAGTTCTTCTTTCATTCAATGCATGCTGACAGCAGCCCTCCCTCCTGTCACTCCTCCCAGTTTACCCCCAGGTCCTTCTCTGTTTTCCCTTCAGAGAAGAGTAGCCTACCAAAAATATCAACCCAACATGGCATAACAAGATGCAATAAAATGAGGCACAAAGCTTCTTGTCAATCACCTTAGATTCTAATGACAAACACAAACTCATCTCTGTCACTTAGGCCCTCACAGGGACTCCCATGGCTTCTGCCTACAGTCTCTCTAGGACTAGCTTGTCCCACCAACCTCTGAGGTCCCAGCATCCAGCCCAGGGATGGACACACAGCCAGTGAAGGCTGAACAGCGCTTTCACGGCAGCGGCCTCTTGATGAGATCCGATCCTGGGCTCTCTCACACACAGTTTCCCTCCTGACTTCTACCTTGTTTAGTAAAACTTAAGTTCAGAGAACATTTCTAATCAATAATTTTCTTTGTTATTTTGGGATACAACCAAATACTATCAAGTAGTGAGTCAGACAACCAACACTGGGCTCGCCTGGTTCTGGATTCTCCAAGACCCAAGGTCAAGACACTGACAGATTCACTCTGTAATCAGAATTGCTTCCCGGTCCATAGCGGACTGCATTTTCACCACACCTTCCATGCTGGGGAAAGGAAGCTTGTTGTCTCTGCTGTCTTACGTGGACACTGATGCCATTCTTGAGCTCTTTACTTTAATGATGTCATCTAACCCTTACTATCAACCAAATACTCTACCTCCTCACACTACAGTCTGAGTGGGTAAGGACTGAGCTTTTGAATTACAGGGCTTTTTGATCCTAGCGATGATCCTACTCCATTTACTCCTTTCAGTTTTGGAAGCTGGCAGGACCAAAATCAGGCTTCATTTGGGGAGCATCTTGGCGCTGTGTTATTCTGTGGTGTGAAGACCAAATTCACTTTTATATTAACCTTTCCTAGAGTTAAGCAACTTGCCTGGCATAATGGCATTAATCCCTTGATTCCAGAGCCTCCCAGGGTCTAGTCACCTCCTGTTATGTCCCTACCCCCTAACACTTCTGTTGGAGACAATGTCTGCAGCACTGGGAGACATATTTAAATAATAACACTCAAACATCTTCCTAAGTCCCTCGTTCCCTTTTCCTTCCTATCTCTGAGCACTGTGTTCAGTGTACTTAGAGAGACCCATCCCTGTGGACAAACAGGTTGTTTTTAATAGTTACAAAGATTAAGGAGCAGTGTTTTCTGAGTCCTAATGCGATTTTCTAAGGTATAATTAGTATTCTAAATCAGTGTGCAGGTTGAAGAGAGGAGACCATTGCAGTTGTGGTTGGTCCAAGGATTTATGAGCGTATAGGACACAGGGAGTTTATTATGGCTGCTAGATCTGAGGCGGATGCTTTCGGAAGCAAGATTTCTGGCCAAAAGCTACATCACATACCCTGGCAAACACACTTCCTTATTTTGCCTCACGATGCTCCAGGCCAAATGAATCCAAATTAATTGCACTTTTATCGATCTTGTTCTTTTGGCTTAGCAGTCTCATCAGAAAGGGATCATTTTTATTTTTATCTTCGTTTTGAGATGTATGTCAAGGCCACTTGGGAAAATAAAAGGCACCAGATTAGAGGTGTTCAGGATCTCACTCTAAAGTCTTAAGTAGTAAACAGGGACTTAGAGAGACTCTGCAGCCAGGCAAAGATGTGCTCTCAAGGCTCTTTCTCCCCCCTCCAAGACATCACAGAGTGACAGGGGTTTAGAATCAGCTGCTTGTTGTGGGTGTTGCCGCTAAAGCGTATCTGCTTGCGTTTTGATACAAACCTCTGATAGTTCTATAAAGAAATACATATTTGTCTTTAAACGTCATTGTTAAATTTTCTGGTGCATTTTCTCTGAGAATATGTGACTCGATTGGGTGTCTCAGATAATTGGCTTATCCCGCATTGCTCAAGCATTGACCGTTTTCTTCCACTTATCCTTGGAAAACACACCGGAAAGAGTAGGTAAGAGTCACAGGCAGTGAGAGATTTAGAACACGACGCTCCGAAAGTGAGCAACTCTACCTCGACATGTGGGTTAGAAGAAGGGGAGCTAGGAGAGCGTGGGGAGGGCCTCGGGCATGGGGAGGAGGAGGAGGGTGAACACGAGAGTGAGAAAAAACTGGAATGCAAAGAAGGTTCAAGAACAGAGAGACAGAGAAAGCTCACTGCTGGGAAAAGATGAATGAGGAAAACAAACGGGCAGCGTCCTCAGGTCAAAGGAAGCCTCGTGGAACAAAGATGGAGGACGCACCAGAAGACGGGGGAGAGGAAATGAATGAGGATGGTCAGTACACAGAAAACAAAGAATCAAAACGGACTGCTCCCATGCCTCTTGCCCTTGTTCGTCTTGGTTCTAGAGACACCAAATGGAACATCATAGCATGAGATGTGGCATAGCGCCAGAGCCAGCAAAGGCACTCTGAATAGTACCACCTGCCTCTAACTGCCCAGGTTGCCTGGGTTGGGATCCTCAGAAGCAGCAGCTGAGGCGAGGTTTTGTGATGATTTGGAATCATTTCCAGAGGAAAGGACCTGAGAACTGGAGGTACGGGGAAGTGGGGAGTGAAGAAGGTTGATCCCGAAAGTGGCAGCAGGAAAGCTTCTTCAAAGACTTCCGAAGCAGCACAGAGCCATCCAGTTAGAAGCAAGAGTGTTACACGTTTATACTTTTGCACCCGTGGTTTCTACCTTGAGATGAATTGCCCTCCAGGGGACATTTGACAGTGTGAAGACTGCTTGTTTTGTTTTTATTTTGGTTTTTGGTTGTCATGTTGGAAAAAATGGGATATTGGTACCCAGTGGAGAGGTCAGGGGTACAGCCAAACATCACACAATTCCTATAATATATATGGCAGTCCTCCAATTCCCCCAATAAGTAATGGGGAGTCACCAGTCTCAACAACTATGAGAACCCCTTTTGTACATAGTCAGCTATTGGGTCAGGGCTGCCCACAGGATCATTTAAGATCCCCAAAGCTATCCTGGCAGTTTCATTCTGGCTGTTGGGACATGAGTCCTTGAGCACAGAATTCACAGAGGAATCCAAGAGAGCGTGGGTGAGCACTGACAGAGAGTGGCACAGAGTCCTGGCCACTCACTAACACATTTGCTTTAAATAATATACCCATCACCCCAATCTTACAGCCTCCAGCATCTTAACAGTTATCTGGGTTGTTAGCTAAGGAAATTGTAAGTACTTTCTTGATCTATTTCATTCTGATCAAAAAAAGGAACAGTATCATTAGCTAGATACATAATTGTGTGTGTGTATATGCATGTGTGCGTGCATGCGTGTGTGTGTGTGTGTATGTGTGTGTGTGTGTGTGTGTGTGTGTGAGTGAGATATGTGATATGCTTGTAAATGCCATGCAAGCACTCTATCACTGAGTTACACCCCTAATCCCTTGGGCACAAACCATGAGTTACATCCCTCATTGCCAAGGGGAAGTGTTTTGGACAGTTTCTTTCTGACTTAAACAATGAGCCGTGTTTCCACCCCATCCTTTGTTCTGAGGCCAGGCTGCTATCCCCTGGATGCATTCTAAACTGAAAGCAGTTTTCTAAGGCCATTTAAATTTCTAATGAAAAGCCACTCAAGGCCACAGTACAGAATAAATACATTGTTATTGATCATGCAATAAGGTATTAAGCTAATCTAATAAGGCTTCACCCTGAGATGTACTTAGCTACCTGTCATTTCCCAACTACCGTGAAGCTTGCTGGTTAGCCATGGCCCAGCAACCGTCCTCTCTGATGTGACTCTGCTCATACCACACCTGGATGTCCCCGAATACCTCATCCTGCACAAGCTCTTCTCCCTGTCGGCAAAGTACAGTGACAGAGTAAGGATTCATTACTCTTGAAATGACCCTGTCTACAATATCCACTTTTTATCTCCTTAATCAGCAAAGTGGTACTCTGAGGACTGGCAGGTTCACTGCCCGGAGGCACATTTATTACCCAGACACAAGCTGAATAATTGTGTATTTACTAACTTCGCTTTAACCTCACAGCGAGGCCGTCTCTTCCGACAAGGTGAACAGGAGGACGGAATTGCTCCTCTGCTTGTAGCTGGCTCATCAATTACCACGGGTTCCCATCCCAAACCACTATTTCTGCTGTCCTTTCCCCTGGATCAGTTGATATGTTTTATCACAGGTTTACCATGGAGAGAGAGAGAAGGCTGGCTTGCTTTGGTCAGAGCTCTATGCCCCACAAAGAAGTTAGTGCGGAGGTGAAGGGAACCCACCTCCTTTAGAGAGGAGATGGCTAGCTGCGTGCCTCAAGTCATATTCTATTTGTCAACGTGGAGTCAGTGCTAAAAATTAAAGTGAAAGTGTAATAATAATAAAGAAAAGGTTTGCGACCTTTGATTTAGAAAGCCCTGTGGATACAAACATAGGTGGCTGAGCGGCGATGCTGCTTTCTGTGAAAGGGAGGTTAGTTTAGGAGTCTATTGATATGGCGTCGGGGTAAACTCTCACGGAGAGATTAAATGAGCCTGTTAAAGGGATAAGGGAAGTGTGTGCTTTTTGACATGGAAGGAGTCTAGCATATATTAAGACAGCTTTGGAAAGTGAGCTGGATTTGTGTCTTGATAAAATGATATCTACTACATATTCTTCATGGCAACAAGTACATTGAAACCTAAAATGTACAGTGTTCTACCCTGTCCTGGATTTATGACTATGTTTTCTGTAGCTCTCTCTATGTATGTATTTATAGCATCAGCACAAACATGGAAAATTCTGGAAGATTTGACACCAAACTTTCATGCAGTTAGAGCTGTAGATATGTTTGCTGGTGATTTATGTCATTGTCCTCTTAACGGGGTTACTGTGGACTAAACCTTGAGAGTTATGAGTGATCAGCAACAAAGATACTTTCCTGCTCCCTCTTTTATTATTTATTTTGAGATGGGGTTTTATTAAGTTGCAGGCTTTGAGCTTGTGACCCTCCTGCCTCAGCCTTCAGGGTAGCTGGACTTATGGCCTGTGCCATCAAGTTTGGCCATTCTATTATATTTTTACAAGTAGATACATTAACTATATACAAAAGTATATACAGTACCTAAATGATTTATGTATGCAAAAACAACTATATTTACTTTTTAGATAATCAAATGTCAAGCTAACTGTGCATACTAAATTTTTGTTGAGATTTTGTTGATTATCAAAATGTACAAAAAGAACATGGATATAGGAACTTAATAAATATGGCAAATTCTTAATTCTCATTCATTTAAGTCTATCATTATGGTACATGCCTTTAATCCAGCATTTGGAAGGCAGAGGCAGGAGTTTGAGTCTAGCCTGGTCTACATAGGAAGTTCTAGGTCAGTAAGGGTAACACAGTTAACACTGTCTCAAACAACAAACTACAGCAATAACAACTTCAAAACAAGGGCTGGAGAGATGGCTCAGAGGTTAAGAGCACTGGCTGCTCTTCCAGAGAACCTGAGTTCAATTCCCAGCACCTACATGGTGGCTCACAGATATCTATAACTGTAGCCACATGGAATCTGATGCCCTTTCCTCATGTGCAGCAATGCAGATAAAACAGCTACATATGTAAAATAAGCAAATAAATCTATAAAATCAAAATAATGATTTAATACTCTAATTATATTAAAGGTGGAGGGAGAGGAAGCCAGAAGGCTGAGTATGACTGTCTTAGTTAGGGATTTATTGCTGTGAAGAGGCACTATGATCATGGCAACTCTCCCTCTCTTTAGTTTTTCAGGACAGGATTTCTCTGTGTAGTCTTGGCTGTCCTGAAACTCACTCTGTAGACCAGGTTGGCCTTGAACTCACCGATACCTTCCTGCCTCTGCATTCTGAGTGCTGGAATTAAAGGCATGCACCACGGCTGCCTGGCAACTATTATAAAGTAAAACATTTAATTGGGGATGTCTAACAGTTCAGCGGTTTAGTCCATTGTTGTCATGGAGGAATCATGGTGGCATGCAGGCAGACATGATGCTGGAGAGGTAGCTGAGAGTTCTACATCTGGATCTGCAGGCGGCAGGAAGAGACAACTACACTGGGTATGGCTTGAGTATCAGAGACCTCAAAACCCACCCCAGTGACACACTTTCTCCAACAAGGCTACATCTTTTAATAGTGCCACTCCCTATGGGCCTATGGGAGGCATTTTCTTTTGAACCACCACAATGATGAAATGATAGTAATAACTGCTGGCTCTTACCCAGGGTTTACTATGAGCTGGGTAGACACTCTTCCAACTGCTCAGCTGCCATGGCACAGAAGCCACTACTGCTGGGCAAACTAAGGTGCAGTGAGGGAATCTTATTGAATGTACTAATAGAGCCAAGCTTGGAATCTAAGCAAACTGGTGTAAGTTTCCCCGGGGCAGTCATTCCATGATTTCATAATCCAAAATAAAACTGAACATCTGTACTGTATAACTAAAGTGGGTACTAAGATATGGGAAAGGCCAGATGGGAGGTGTGACCATCTGCAGGAATGAGGGTATTCTAAGGAAAAACTTGTGTTCCCTCCTTTGTTTCTAAGACTTCCGAGACAATGGACCCCATGATAGAAAAAGAAGAAGCCTGGGGTCCTGGTGCTATCCAGAGAGAGTTTGTGTCCTAGAAGGAGATTTTATGCAGTTCTGGCAGCTTTTCGGTCATTCTGGCAGGAGAGGCTGGAGCTGAGACAGCGGTGATGGTTGGGACCACACCATGACCGGGACTGCCTGGTTGTACTCGTCTCTTCTCTTCAATTCAAACCTCATGCCAGGACCCCAAACATGGACTTGGGGGTCACCTGACCTCTTTGTTCCTATTCCCAACATGGCACATTGAATAGCTCTCCTTTTTTTGCTTTCCACTTGTTTCTTTAGTTGGTCTATCTACTTGGCTGAGTCTAGAATATCAGGAATGTCAGGACTAGAGCTCTGACCTAAGTAACATCGATAGCAAAGGAGAGGTCACTGCAAACCTTCCTGATCGGTCAATCAGAAGGACAAACAGAGTGAAGATCCTGGTAGGAAATTGGGAAATCCAAGCACAATCTTTCAGCTGGGAGAGAGGGTACATTCCTGTAATCCTAGCACTCAGGAGGCATAGTGGTGTGATCCTAGCACTCAGAAGGTGTGGTAGTGTGATCCTAGCACTTTGGAGGCATGGAGGTGTGATTCTAGCACTCAGGGGGCATAGTGGTGTGATCTTAGCACTCAGGGGCCTTGGTGGTATGATCCTAGCACTCAAAAGGCATGATGATGTGATCCTAACACTCAGGAGGCTGAGGAAGGAGGATTACAAGTTCTAGATCAGTCTAAACTACATAGTGAGAAGCCTGTCATTCTTTTATTCATCTGGTTGAGGCAAAATATTCAGCAGCACAGAAGCTGATTGAAATTTAGAAAGACTGGGACAAGCCTTCCAGTAGGAGTTGAGCAGGAACATTCTGTCATCAGCCCTAATCAATATTCTTCTTGTCAGCAGCAACCCAGATGGTCAGCAACAATTTTTCCCCTTCTTCTATAAATTCAGGTCAGCATCAAATCCTAATTCATGCGTAAAAGCCTTCAGTCAACTCTCCAGGGGTTCAGTCAATCCGATGCACTGATCTACATCTAGAGAAGTGGAGAGAAGCCTCTGAGCCAGGGGTCTTACTTTTTTTCTTTTTGAAAAGGCTCTCATAGCCTCCTACTGGAAATAGAATTCTGTAACTCTAACACTTGTGGGGGTGGAGTACACAAAACACCATTTTTCTCTACTTGTCTGTGTTCTAAGCCACTGGGAAGACATAATAAAAACCTGTGGGTGGGTCCACAAACTGAACTGAAAAGAACTTTGAGTTTTTCTCATATTCACTGTGTGATGGTCTCAACATCAAAGAGCACCATACTGGCATTTATTTCTCACTCCAACCAAAGTCATAGGAAGCTGTCTATCTTTATGGTGAATGGATTATGGTGAATGGAATTTGGTGAACCAGAGTAAAAATTTAGTGAAACAGACAAAAAACCCATAGTCATTCCCATAGTATCATTTTCTAATTCAGTGTTTAATATGGTCTGATTGTTTGCCTCTGCCCCTGAACTTCCTGTGTTGAAGCCTTGACTCCAATGTGATGGTATTAAGAGGACAGATGACATGAGATTTAGATGAATTCATTAGGGTGGGATCACCATGAAGAGATGCATGTCCTACAAAAAGAGACATCAGAGCTATTGCCTTCCTTTTGTTCTCCATTTGTATATGGCATGGAAGGCCATATGAGGAAACCTTGAGAACACCCTCACCTAATCCATTCCCTACCTGTACCTTGTTCTTGGGCTTATTGTCTCTAGAAATGGGAGAAATAGATTCTTGCTTCTTCTACCCAAACATTTTTTCCAATCTTAATTGAATAACATAGTGCTTTGATCATTTAGTCATATTTCTGCCTACTGAACTTTTTAAAAAGCAATACTATTATACCCAATCTTATGATTAGGCACAAAGGGTTTTCTTTTTCGATAAACCAACTTGAAAACCAGTACTGTGTTGGTAATATTGACATGACTACAATCTGTGACTCAGTGACATTTATTGCCAGACTTGGCACCCATTCCATGGAGTATCTTCTCCATTTGTGAAGGGCATCAATTACCTTAAATATCAATTTAATTTTCCTTCGTTGGTGTTTATTGGCTTATGTTGCCCAAAGCAGCTTGCTCCTGATTATGTAGAAGACAAGGGCTTATTTTTTTTTTTAATAAAAATGGAGTAAAATGTAAAATCTGTAGAGGGTACTTTTTATTGTTCACTATGCCCAGAGTGCTGAGATCACTGGCATGGTTAAAAGGCTGGTCAGAAGAGGCCATGAAAGGAGGTTAGCCACAGACACTACTGGATGCTCTATAGAATCCATAAGGGAACCTCCCCATGAGTGACTTGGGAATATGTAGACAGAAGAATAGTCCTCACCTGGATCCTGACTAAGATAAATGCTTAAGAAAACATCACATTCCACTCTTAAAGTGAACACATGAGCTCACTTTGTAGACATCCAGGAAAAGAATCAATTAAAATAGATATCTTGATGATGAGGAATCAAGTAGACTAAGTCACACAAACTGAAATATTCCAAGGTACTGCCTGCAGGCAAACACAGAAGACTCTTAAATACCCCTTCAAACACCTTCAAGAGAGAAGAAACTGTGGAACAGACACATTCAAAGAAAAGATTTCAGGGGCTCAGAATCCCTGTGTGGGATGACTGCAGAACATTGTCCTCTCAAAGACAGGAAAAGATAATTGAATCTTTGAAAAAAATATTCATTTATTTTACATGTATGTGTGTTTTTTCTATCTGTATGTTTGTACATCTTATGCATACAGTACTTGACAAGGCCCAAAGAACAGATAATACTCTCTTAATTGTTGAGCCATATCTCCAGCCTCAAATGATTTCTTTGAAACAAAGACAACAGCAAAAGAATTCAAGGAATTCTCTCTCTCTGTCTCTCTCTTTCTCTCTGTCTCTCTCTCTCTCTCTCTCTCTCTCTCTCTCTCTCTCTCTCTCGGTCTCTCTCTCTCTCTCTCTCTCTCTCACACACACACACACATCATGAAAATATGACACTATCAAAGAGACAAAACATTACTCTAGCAATTGATCTAAAATGAAGATCTGTAAGTGTCCTTTTAAAGAATTCATAGTATTGATTTTAGTGAAGTTTATTCAAACTACAAGAAAACAGCTAATATAGCAAATACAAAATATATGTCTAGCAAAGAGATAGAAACCTGGAGAAGAACCCGGTATAATTTCTGGAGCTGAAGAATAAATGACTGAAATAGAGATGTGGGATGCCCTTCATTATGCTACACATAAACTTTAAGAACTAGTTAGTAATAAGCCTGAGCTAATAGGCCAAACAGTTTGAAATTAATCTTAAGCCTCAAAGTAGTTATTTG
Source organism: Arvicola amphibius (assembly GCF_903992535.2). Taxonomy (NCBI): domain Eukaryota; kingdom Metazoa; phylum Chordata; class Mammalia; order Rodentia; family Cricetidae; genus Arvicola; species Arvicola amphibius. Next base: position 7,267,237 of record NC_052047.1, on the reverse strand, counting down.
GGAATTGGCAGGCAGAAGAGAAACCTCCAGTTACAAATGGCCTACCACTATGAGGCTGTCAAATTTCCATGGGGCTTGAGAAAGCTTTTAAAAAATCTCCTGAGTGCACAGAAATGGAGCCACACTAGTTTTCCTGATCTCACAGTCTCACACCAGCAGCAGTGAAGAGACATGTTTGGCAATATCTGCTTCTAAGATGGAGCTGGTCAGTAGTAGCCATGAGCTAAGAGGCATGGTGGGTTCCTGCAGTCTCACACAGGCTTCTGTACAGAGAGAGACTAATCAGCTTGCACTGTGTGATGGATTTAGCTTTTTCTCATACAGACAAAAAAGTTTGTGGGCCAGCTGCATGCTACCTGATGGCAGTGTTGGGGAGGGGAGCAGGTAAATGTGACACTCATTGCTGCCTCCACCATGTTGAAAAGCCAAGTGGGGTGGAACCAACAGCCAAAGTGGTTGCTCTGGTCCTAGTCATGCCCATTGTAATAGTTTAAAGCAGTGATCAAGAAAGGGTTAAAATACATAATAAAGACAGATTCAGACAAAAATAAACCTCTAAACATGTCACAGTGCCATTGTCCTTGGCTTCTCAGTCAGCCCCCACCGTTGGCCACATTCAGAGAGTCCGGTTTGGTCGCATGTTCCATCAGTCCCATTCCAACTGGAGTTGGTGATCTCCCGTTAGTTCTGTCCCACCGTCTCCATGGGTGAATGCACCCCTCACGGTCCTGACTTTCTTTCTCATGTTCTCCCTCCTTCTGCTCCTCATCAGGACCTTGGGAGCTCAGTCCGGTGCTCCAATGTGGGGCTCAGTCATTTTCTTCATCTATCACCAGGTGGAGGTTCTATGGTGATATGCAAGAAATTCATCAGTATGGTTATAGGAACTGGCCTTTTCGGGCTCCCTCTCCTCAGCTGCCCAAGGAACTAGCTGGGGGCATCTCCCTGGAAACCCGGGAATTCCTCTAGAGTCAAGTCTCTTGACAACCCTCAGATGGCTCCCTTAATTAAGATATATGCTTCCCTGCTCCCATATCCACCCTTCCTGTATCCCAAACATCCCATTCCTCCGAGCTCCCCCCATTCTCCCCTTCACGCTTTTCTCTCCCCATCTTCCCTTGTCCCCGTCTCGCCCCACCCTCAAGTTCCCAATTTTTGCCCGGCGATTGTGTCTACTTCCAATATCCAGAAGGATTACTATATGTTTTTCTTTGGGTTCACCTTCTTATTATCTTCTCAAGGATCCCGAATTATAGGCTTGATGTCCTTTAATTATGGCTAGAAACCGATTATGAGTAAGTACATCCCATGTTCATCTTTTTGGGTCTGGGTTACCTCACTCAGAATAGTGTTTCTATTTCCATCCATTTGCATGCAAAATTCAAGATGTCATTGTTTCTTACTGCTGACTAGTATTCTAACATGTATATATTCCACAGTTTCTTCATCCATTCTTCCACAGAAGGGCATCTAGGTTGTTTCCAGGATCTGGCTATTACAAATAATGCTGCTATGAACATAGTTGAGCAAATGCTTTTGTAGTATGATTGGGCATCTCTTGGGTAACACACAGTGCCTGTGGGATAAAGATGGATGCCCTGACATTACAGAAGAACTTTGAGTGACTTTCTAGGCAGTCATATGTCTCTGTTATTTCTAGATTTTTGGAAGTTGTTTCCAATGTACTTCCTGTTTACTTGAGTAATATATCCTTCTGGGGTGTTTGATAGAGTTGAAGACTATATAGCTATAATTATTGTTTTTCTTAGTTATGATAAATGATAAATTAGATACAAAATAGAATTTTTCCCTGAAGATGGGGAGAAAGAAGGCAGAGTCAAGGAAGATGCTAGCAGCCACCAGAAAAGCAAGATATGAGGTAACAAGCCACAAACCTCATGGTAAAATATATACTAATAGAAATGGTTTAATTTAAATTGTAAGAGCTAGTTAATAATAAGCCTGAACTAATAGGTCAAACAGTTTGTAATTAATATTAAGTCTTAGAGTGGTTAATTGAGAACTGGCAGGTAGGAGAGAAACCTCTAGTTACAATAATGGCTGAAATGGTAAATTCAATGGAAAGTTTCAATAGCAAATGACCCAAGAGAAGAAAGAATATATTCTGTAGACATAGGTTATTTGAAAGGGATAAAAATGAAGGGTATCAAGAAAGCTACCATTTGTATTATGGAAATTTAAGAAGAAAAGGAGAAGTGGGAATGATAATGTCAAAAAACAAAAACAAAACAAAAAAATAAAAAAAAAACAAAAAACCTCACCAGATCTGAGATGAGATACGGATGTCTAGTTCATGAAGTCCAGAGTTTTCCACATGGACTAAAAAGCATTTAACCAAGAAAAATGAACTCAAACTGTCAAAAATTTGAAAGTATCAAGAGAAAGACCCATCACAGTAAAGAGAACTTCTTGAGAAGCCAGGGTGTCTATGTGCACTGAGAAGCCATCAATGGGTCCTTAATAGAATCAATTTATCATTCAGTGCAGTCTCATCAAAGACCCAAAGCAATGTTCCTAACAGTAAAAAAAAAAATCTTAAAATTATGTGGGTCCACAAAGGGTTTCAAATAACCAAAGTTATTTTAGGGAAAGAAAACCCAAACTAAAGACAATGTACTTTCTTATTTCAGATTGTATTTCAAAGGGATAGTTATCAAAGTTATGGGCTAGTAGAATAAGCACAGTTACATGAACCAGGGGACCCAATCAGGAAGTCCAGAAATGAACACATCCATGTATATTTGCTACTCTCTGTCAAAGGTGCAAAGGCTCCCACAGGGGCCATGAGCATCAGTAGGTGGTATTGGGAAAACTAAATCTATGCATTCAGAAGCCTGAGACTGGCTCATGTTTCTCACTATCACAAGGAACAGGTAAATATGGGTAAGACTTGGGTGTAAGTCCCCAAACCATCGTGCTTCTTGTAGAAAACTGAGTAATGTGAGCATGTGTCCCATGCCCAGAGCACTTGGGAGGCTGAAGCAGAAGGACTGATATGAAGTTGAGGCCACACTGGGCTATACAGTTAAGTACTTATGGGTGGAGAGGGATGGAGAAGGAGAGTAAGGAGGAGATGGGGAAGATCATTCCATGACTTTGCAGTGAACTATGATTTCAAGAATTGAATATAACGCCAAAAGAACAAGAAGCAAGACAAAAATAAAATAAATCATATAAAACTAAAATTTCCTTATACATCAAAGGAACAATAATGATATTAGAAGGCATTCTGTGGAATGGAGAAAATATTTTCAAATCATATATTTCATGAGATGTTAATGCTATTAATATATCTGTAACATATATGTAACATTAACATCTCATGAAATGTATGAATATATCAGTACATATACAGAAATGAAAAGGTATATCACAGATAGGATGTGGGATTTCCTTCTGTATGCTGTGATTACCATTGGTTAATAAAGAAACTATCTTGGGCCTGTGCAGGGAACAGAGCTAGATGGGAAAAACTAAAACTAAATGGAACACTGGGAGGAAAAAGGCAGAGTCAGAGAGAAGCCATATAGCCCTGCTAGAGACAGACACTGGTTGGAAATTTGCCGGTAAGCCACAGCCATGTGGTGATACACAGATTGCTAGAAATGGGTTAAATTAAGATGTAAGAGTTAGCCAATAAGAAGTTAGAGCTAATGGACCAAGCAGTGTTTTAAATAATATAGTTTCTGTGTGATTATTTCAGGGCTAAGTAGCCAGGAACCAACAAGCAGCTCTTTCCTCTAACACACACACACACACACACACACACACACATACATACATATATATGTGTGTATATATACATATCAAACAACCCAACAGAAAAAGGTCCAAATTATCCAATTATTCAGGTCCTTTCTACAGTTTGGGTAATAGGGTAATTTGTTTTTTCCCCCCATTTATGGTATCTCTATCTATGAAATATGCTGTAAAACAAAAACTTTAAGAGTGAGTGATAAATTGCAGGTGAAGGTCTATTGCCATCATTGCAGCCGATGACAGGAAACAGGCTATGGGTGAACTTGACACTGAAGCTGAATATGAGGTACATGGCTGCTCTAATATCTACAGAACAGGGCCGAACACTGACATGGCCCAAAGAAAACCAGCCCAAAGATGTTTAATTTGGATACAATTTATAATTTTGAGCTGTTATTTTTACGACAGCCCTTGTCTAAGTGCTTTTCGTTTTCAGAATGATTTTTATTCTCTTAATCACTCATGAGATTGATACCACTGCCATCTTCTTGTGTAGATTAGAAGAAGGATGAATGACCGTGAAGCTAAAGGACTTGGCCAGCTTCACGTTGTTAATGTGACGTGAGCCAAAGCTGGCTCTGAAGTGCGCAATTCTAATCACTGTGTGGCATTCTCAACATAATATTAATGGAAAATGTAATTTATGGATTCTTTGGCTATAATAGAATCATGTAGTAGATTTACTATATCACCACATAAATTCAATTTCGTTATTCTATGAACTCATAGTTCAATAAACCAACTCTTGCAGATTTTAAACAATGTAAAACCCCATTGGAAAGATCTGATGATGTAGGAAATTCTTCTCCACTTCTGCTCCCAAGACATCGTGTGAGTCGCCAGAAAGTTCTACTCAACAGCATCCTCCATTTGAAAATTCAGCTTTCTGGGATTAATTTTTCAATGCTTCAGGATCAGCTTCAATTATCCATGAATCATTACAGGTTTCATGGATTAAATATGAAAACATTCCAGCAAGATTGCATAGAGTTTTTAAGTCAAAAATAGCATATGAGCTTAGAGTGTTACCATCTGTATTAGGTCTCTGCACCGCGTCTTCCTTCCATCATAGCAAAACCTCTTTGGTTGGGATCAACCCTAGAAATCTCAAGAAGTCCAAAAAATCAAGGCCTTTAGATGACAAATGATCATATAGACTCATATCTCAAATAATGAATAACAAATAATTTCTTTTTCTTTTTTTAACTTCCCTCACTTTATTTTGTTAGGCCCCACAATGTTGTAGATGGAACCCAGGTTCCCTACTTGTTAGGCAACAGATCTAATATTGAGCTCTATTCCAGCTCAACACTGGCATTTCTGCTGGGCAAACCATTTTCTGCATTGAATTGGTAGACACTTTGGTAATAGAAACCTCAGGCTTGATTACATGCATCCCTGTATTCAAGAGGTGGCGCTACATTTTAATATTTGGAACTGTCAACAGTAGAGACTATGACACATATCAGTTTTTCAAATACAATCCAAAGCCACTTTTCAGGCTGTCCTGACTCCATGTTGTATAAACTAGAGCTTCACAGATGTTCTTTTCCAAGGCAGTGTCCCACTATGTAGCCCTGGCTGTCCTGGAATTCACTGTGTGTAGACCAGGCTGGCCTTGAACTCAAAGAGATTTGTCTGTCTCTACCTCCTGAGTGCTGAGATTAAAGATTTGAACCACTAAAACAAGTTTTCAGTTGACTGTTTAGGTTAGCTGAATGAAGGGGAAGCCCAGCCAATCACCTTGTTTGTAAGGCGTGTCCCCCTTAGGCTAAAATTTACTTATAAAATCTTGTGGGTGTGTGGCCCACTTTCTCTTTGTTTTCCTGTGCTCCTCGCTGGAACCTTGGCTTTTAATTTCCTTTCTGGTCTGACTTTTTCGAAAGACATTCCACTGGGAGCTTGTCTTCTTGGCAGAACTGGCCTTTGGGCAAAAAAAAGCCTATACCTCGACTATACTGACAAAGATACAAAATATCCATAAGTGGATAAAACAGGATTGTCTTATCTTGCCAAGACAGGGTAGGATAGTTCTACAAAAAGTTCCTTGCCTTTAAAACATGTTATGTCAGTTGTATTAGGCCTTAGCCAAGTTGGTTGCCTCAACACTGCAAAACAAGACTTTGGGTGACTGCCCAGGTAGTTAGTTGTCTCTGTCATTTGTTGCACATTTTGGAAGTTTCTTGTTTGTACTTCCTGGTTGCTTAAGTAATATTACTTCTCTTCTCAGATCTTTGACAGGGTTAAAGATTAGATAATTGTAGTTACCCTCTACATTATTTAGACTCCTTGAAATAGAATGTTTAGTAAAACTTTTGTTATATGTTTCTTGCTTAATATTGTTTGTTGTTTGTAATTTTATATTTATTATTTATTCCTATTGTATATAGTTGTATTTGGTTTGGTTCTGTCTTATTTAGACAAAACGGGGAGATGAAGGGGAAGCCCAGCCAATCACCTTGTTTGTAAGGCGTGTCCCCCTTACGCTAAAATTTACTTATAAAATCCGGCAGGTGTGCGACCTGCCTTCTCTTTGTTTTCCTGCACTCCTCGCTGGAACCTTGGCTTTTGTAAGTTCCCTTTTCTTTCCTTTATTAAAGCTGAATATTATATATTAAAGCTAGTCTGGTTAATCATAACTGCCGATTGACTACGCCCCTTCAGCTGAAGTGTCTTGCTGTTAAGCTGAAGCCACTGAGTAAAACTGGTTTGGTTTTCTGTGTGGGGCTCAGGTGAATGTGAGGCTCTTTGGATTTGGGAGCTATTCCTGAGACACTGGGGGAGTTAGGTGGCAAGGGCACGCACTCACTCACACTCCCCTTTCTTACAAGCTCAGTCTCAGAGCAGTAGACACTGGCTGCAGGCCTCAGATTTCCTGCATGCCTCCATGGTGGTTCCTGGTACTGGCAAGGGAGAGAGAGGACAGAGAGGAAGCAGAAACTGAAGTTCGGCTGTGTTGCTGGTGTCCTAGCACCTAGCTGGAAGGAAGAGACCTACCTCCCCTTCAGGCCACAGTAGACCTGGGGCAACTTTATCCTACTTCTGTGAAGAAGAGAACCCCTCAGCACTGCTGCTTGCGACGGTTTAAAAGACACGTGCTTTCAGCAATCAATAATATATAATTTCAATGAAAATCTAAGAATTTATGTCAGAACTTGTCAGGTTTTTGTTTTTGATGGGTCACAGTGTGTTGACAGCCTGGAGGTTAAACTAAAACACAGACAGTGATGGTAGGAAGTGGTGAAGAAAAAAAAGTCAAGATTTGCTGCCAGCAATGCAGAAATGACACATCGAGATATAAAATAGGATTGACTCACAATTCTTTGATGGATTATAGCAGTGTTTCTCAATCTGTGGGTCACGACCCATTTGAGGGTCAAAAGACCCTTACATAGGGGTCATATATCTGATAACATGCATATCATATATTTATATTACAATTTATTACAGTAGCAAAATTGCAGTTATAAGGTAGCAGTGAAAATAATTTTATAGTTGGGGGTCACCGTAACATGAGGAACTTTATTAAAGGGTCACAGTTTTAGGAAGGTTGAGAACCTCTGCTTTAGAGGACTAAGAATCTACATGTCATATCAAACTTAAATAATTTTCAGAATTTTTTATGTAAATCCTCAAAAGGGTAGTATTCTCCTATAGATTCATGGCTGATCACTAGTGTTATCATAAAATAAAAATTGTTTGATATCTTAAATGCTACTAAAGTTCTTTGGATCAGGTCTAATAGCCTATCGTACTACCTCTCAATTTGGAGTCAATAGTTCTATTTTAAATTTTAATTAGTAATCACATCATTTATCTGTAACCCCAAGTATTTGCTGCTGATTGTGTTCTAATCAAAATATTTGACATTGAATGATGTGGGATTCCCCTCTGTATGCTGTAAATACCATCGGTTAATAAAGAATCTGCTGTGGGCCTATTGCAGTGCAGAATAGGGCAAGGCGGGAATTCCAAGCAGATAGAGGAAGAGAGGGTAGGTGAAGTCAAAGAGACACCATGTAGCCACTGGAGGAGAAAGGCACCCACAACCCGCACATCAGTACCAGTAAACCACGAGCTTCATGGTAAAATATAAAATAATAGAAATGGGTTAATTCAAGATATATGAGTTAGCTGGAAATATGCTTAAACTATTGGTCAAACAGTATTGCAATTAATATAGTTTCTGTGTGATTATTTTGGGTCTGGGCAGCTGGGAAGCGAACAAGAAGCCTCAGACTACAATTGAAGATACAGTTCATCTATCAATAAGATAGACAATCACCAAACTCAGGTGAAAGAGAATTTAGGATGTTAAAATTTATGTATTCACAATAATCTAAATCTTTTACACTTGTGTTATTTTATCTTCAAAACTTTTCTGTGAAAAGTTTTTTTTCTTTTATTTCTTTCTTTGTTGTAGATAAGATTCCGAAGCTCATGATCTTAGGTAATCTCCCAAGAATAATGGTGTCATAGGAGACAGGGGCTTGGGCTGGGGCTCCTCAGCTGCTACTGCCTTGCAATGCACATGAACCTGAATTCGATCCCTGGAACCCAATTAAAAATGCTGGATGTGGTGACATGGACTTGTAATTTCTGCACTAGGAAGGTGGAATAAAAGAATTCCTGGGCTTGTTGGCTGGTCAGTCTAACTGAATTGGTGGGTTCCAGGCCAAGGAGAGACCTTGTGGCCTTCCTGGTGATGACAGATGCCGTTGTCTTCTGGCCTCCACGTGCCTATGCACACATCTGTGTGCATACCTACATATACACTCACACCTTCAAAAGAGGAGAAAATCAGAACTTGAGTGTGGAAATTCAACTTTGATGTCCACAGTTATCTGCTGCATCATAAGAAAGCAATATGAAGGACCTGGGAACAGAACTGCATATATTCTAGAAAGTACAGGGATCATTCTCATCCAGCTCTCCGAGGAGAAGGAGACAAACCATACCAAACATTAGGAAATGGTGGAATAGCCAAATCATAGCTTTCTGCTAGCCCCTCTGCTATTGTAAATGCTAGGCTCCCCCTCTCCAGGCAGGTCATCATCTAAGAATAATTTCATTTCACTTCTGATATCATGCTTTAAATGCCCCGGGTATGTTGGCTTTCCCTCAGTTCTAAACTGCCACTCATTATTCCATGCCTCCCAGCCCACTGCCCGCTTCACGCTGCCATTCAGTTCCCTATGTAGTTGTAGCCATACCCAGTTCCTTCCAGACAGCTCCCATTCCTACCATCCTTTCCCCCTTGGCTCCTGCTTAAGCTTTTTTCAATTTCTGTTATGATGGAGAAAGTGAGAAACCTTAAAGAGGGGACTTACTGCACATTTTTTGTTCTTTTATTTGGTGGCTGCTGCACACTCTCCCCCATCTCTCTCTCTCTCTCTGTCTCTCTCTCTCTCTCTCTGTCTCTCTGTCTCTCTCTCTCTCTGTCATGTGTGTATTTCTGTCTTCACTGTTCAACCTTTCTAGAGACCTCCAAGGCTCCAATCTCCTTCCCTGCCTCAAACTGATCCCTACCATCACCTTAGTACTAAGAAAGTAAGAGTTAACCTTTCACGAAGACTCTAGTTGGAAAGATTTGTGGATTGTTAAGGACAGGCAATTGGCCATGAAAAGTACAGGGGCAGAGTAATGGACTCTAGTGAGGGCTGCAGCCTATGAGGCTTCATGACTAGAAGCATGTGCAGAAGCTACGGGTGGGCTTAACATAACCAGAACTTTATGTACAGACAACATCCAAGTAGAGGTACCAGGTGTCTCAAACTCTTAAAACACACAATTGAGGATTAAAGAGATGAGATGACTCAGCTGTTAAGAGAACTGGGTGCTTTGCCAGAGGACCCAGTTCTATTCCCAGCACCCATATAGTAGCCAACAGCCCCCTGTAACTCCAGTTCCAAGGATCCAACACCATCTTCTGGTGTCCATGCCACTGTACGCTCATGATGCATAAACTTATATTCAGACAAAGCACTCAGACACATCATATAAAAAAGTAAAAACCCAAGGCTGAAATCCAGTTGACAGACATCATGCTGTCTTCTTGGATGATAAGCTATATGTTTTTAAAAAGCGAAGAATATTATAGAAAAGAGAAAAACACATCAAAGCTCAACAAAGAAGCCAGAGCTCACTTTGCCTTCATCTTCTATCTCTCCTAAATTCCCTTGTTTTTTTGTGGTTAGCACACTAAAATTCCTTCTATTGTATTAAGAGATTGCATTTTATGTGGTTTGGAAGGTAGCCAAAGATTTATATGTGTTTAAGTCAAGGTTATCACGTTTAGCACATGCATCTGGAATTCAGTAATAGTTAAAGAGGCAAATGCTCAGTGATTGTGTGTGTGCACACACTTTGTAATCCATGTAGGTGCACATGCAAGTTATGCATACACATATTTGTGTGCATGGCTTATGGAGGTCAGAGGTCAATGCTGGGTGTTTTCCTCGGTCATTCTGCACCTTATATTTTGAGACAGAGTCCCTTATCGAACCAGCATTTCACTTATGAAAGGCTGGTTGGTCAGTGAGCTCTAGGGATCTGATTTTCTTAGTTCCTCATTGCTGGGATTAGAGACACATGCTATAGCACCTGGCTTTCACATGGGTGCTAGTGAGCTGAGCTTAGTCCTCATGCTAGCATGGGTGGGTGTCAGCTCAGCCATCTCCCCAGCCCTGGGGAGATTTCATTGTACTTGAAACAGTGCTAACCACCTTTTCCCCTGTAACCCAGGAGTAGGGCGGTGTGAGTGTGACGGACACTTGCAGAGTGTGTTATGCCTCATCTTACCCCATGTGCCTCCTTGCAAAGACGCCTGACCCTTCAGGGTCAGATCTTAGACTCCAGTGTCACATAGGCTGTTCTCAGATCTCAATTCTATCATATTCCATTGGAGTAACAGAATAGAGGCTAGTATTTCTGAAGCTTAACTTAGTCTCTACACATTTTGAGGCTAAAGTAGGTAACTCCCTTATTAGACCATTGGAAACGAAATGGAATGATACCAGTAATACTGGGGCTGGAACGCAGTAGGCTCTCAGTTCATGTGAGTAAATGGTATAGTTATTTTAGGAATGATTTTTCCTTATCTACACAGTGGTAAGCAGAAACTATATAAACAACTGCTTCCCCTGCCGGATTGTCTGGCCTGAGACTGGATGTCTTACCTTAGTGAAACCCATGAGATGTTTGTCATATTTGAACTGGACTCTATCCCGAAGACATCAGGTTGGCTGTTCATCAAATGCCTTTCTTAAAAGCAAAGGGCCACACATGTTGAGTGGACCCCAACTGTTTTTCTGAATAATTTTGATCTGTGCCTCTTACATCCATGGACATGGAACCCAAAGATACAAAAAACCCAAAGATAAAAACCGATGTACAATGCTACATCGGTTTCGGGGGTTGCTTCTTGTCCAAGGAGTAGATCGGATTGAATACGTTCTTACAATTCACAATTTAGTTGTGATGAAACTGGAAGGAGGTGTTGCCCACCCTCACACCATATCCATACGCCCGAAGACACAGGAAGACGTATACAATCTCAGCAGAATACTGAACCAGCAGCACGGTATGCTGACTATTGTATCTAAAGGACACCGGCCTTGAAGAAAAACCTGGTACAAACTTTGTTGATGTTTTAGACGGGAAAATCCTGACTAAAAGCCCAGAGCTATAAACAGAGTGATGGGTCGTGGCAGCTGCTCACATTTCCGGAAGATAATTAAAAATCATCCCCCAGAAAGGGTGTGTGATGAACCTGAAGAACTGGAAGCGGAAGCCCTGACTTAGGATGCAAATGAGGCATAAGATGTGGAGAACCGAGGTGGCCGGGACGAGGCTCAAATTCCAGAAGCCGTGAAAGGTATGGGGCACAAGAAGAAGGCGACATGATTAATCTCCCATGTGACAGCAGGAGTGGTCACCAGCCTTCGGACGCAAGTCACAGTGCGAGTCCCCAACTCTTTTAGGAGATGAGGTGAGTGAGAGGGGGAGAGACCGTTCATACCGTATGGGATGGGGAGAGCTGCTTCCTTCATTCAAGTTCACGTTCAAGTTTCCTCTGTCATATTGGATCATATAATAAGATACAGCTGAAGAAGTCATTTAAGAGTCCATTTTATACCACCCGTTAAGAACACCATGAAATTATTCTTACTATAGACCCAGAGATAGACTGTCCAGGTGCGCTTTGGAGGTGGGGTTTAGTGTTCTTAGCATGTTCTTGCTTGAGTTTTAGTTTCTTTGTAGGCCACACTCTTCCTGTGTTTTAGGCAGCCCTCCTTGTCTGGTTAGTAGTGTAAGCTTTGAGGAAGTATTTGATTCCCTTAAACCTTGATTTTCTTACCTGTGAAATGAGGGTGACAGTATTTATTGCAAAGTATGGTTCTGAGGAATGAATTTTAAATATTAAATGCTCAGTGTGGTATTTGGCTATGGCGGTGGTGCAGGAAGAGTCAGCTCCACTTTCTTCCAAGAGCAATAGAAAAGGGGAAAATACCATCATTTCCTAGCAGGCAAATTTACTTCTGAAAAGAAGAGAGCTGGTAAAGGCTGGAGATTTTGATGAAAGTCGGGCTTCCTGGTGGATAGAGTCATTCTGTGTTGTTTATAGTGATATGGGAAAAAGTGTCCTGGGTCATGGCTTATGAACCATAAGGAAATAACCACAACTGGTGTGTGTTTACATGTGCCTGAGTGTGTGTGCATGTGTGCGTATTTGTGTGTGTGCACACACGTGTGCGCTTGCACAGGGAGCAAAGCAACTCTTGAACGACTTTTAGGAAGACCAACGGCCTCGCTCACACAGTTTGAATCTACTTGCTCTCCTTTGCACCTTAATCTTACAGTTGAAACGGAATGTCTGTGGCTGGTCTGGAATGTGCTGAACCAGTGACTAAGCAGTAAGAAGAAAAGAAGAAAGTGGCAGAATATATTAGGAAGCGGACTTGGGACTTCCTGACATCTCCTCCCTCCATTCCTCCCTTCCTCCTTCTCTCCCCCTCCCTTCTTTTCTCCCCTCATTCTGGTCTTTGTTAAACAAGACCTCCCTACACAGTGCAGTTGGCCTCCAAGTTATTGTCCTCCTGTCTCAGCCTCCCACATGCTGGGATTGGAGTGTGAATCATCCTGTTTGGTTCAGCATCAATTTTACTTTAAAATGCTCTCTGGTTAATTCGCCCCATCCCTGAAATCTGTCCACATGAGCGGATGGAAAGCACCAGCGACCGTACTGGAGAAGCGCAGGCAGGGGCAGCTCAGGCAGGGGCAGCGCAGGCAGGGGCAGCAGGCAGGCAGGGGCAGCGCAGGTAGGGGCAGCCACCTTCCAGGCAGAAAGTCAGCTTCAAGGTGGGAAGTGGGGTCTGTGCTGTCTTCAGGTGTCCAGGCGTCTTGGACTCCGTCTATGGCGTGCAGAAAAATGTTAGGAATAGACATTTCAGTTTTTTATCTCTGGAACAAAATGCCATTTCAGCCCACAGCCCCAAGGAACGAAGCCAGTGTCAAAGATCTAGTGCCTTTTCACATTAGTGATGTCAGCAGAAAATGGGCCATCTTCTCTGAATAATTTATCTTCCCCCTTGCATAATTTTCTTATCTTTTTTTCTACATTTTGGCTTTTTACTATAGATGAGGGAGGTAAATGGCTGTTGGTCCCCGACAAAACCTGTGGAGCATCCTTCCCATCAATCAATTAAAAAACACTTACCTTACATTCAACATGATTTATTCCTTGTTAATACAATTGTCTCACTATATCCTTCTATTATTATACCCTTAATTCCATTAGCCATTCACGTAATGCTCACTTTAAAGCTGACCCCCAAAGAGCTTGGAAGAGAGAGGGAAGTATGTCTAATAGTGGCATTGCCAATAAAGCTCCGGAAAGTCTTCTGCCGATGTCTTGTAGGTCACAGGAAAGACAGGTCACAGAGCGCATCCTGTGCTGGAGAAGAGCACAAGCACTCATTTGTTTGTCCTGATGGCTCCTGCTCGATGGCTTAAAAACCCTTAAGAGCTCTTATCTTAAAAGTCCACGGCCTTCTCCCAGGCAGCATCCTACACATTATGTAGGGATGGACGCAACTCTGCCAAGCTTTCCTTAAGTGAATTTAAAAATGAGGAAAGAAGAAAAAGCCATTTATATGGTTTGAAGATTAATGGTTGGCTTTTTGGGGGGCCGGGCAAAAGGTTAACCTCTTAAACAGTGAAATGACACGAAGAAATTGTAGTAATTAATTTCCATGGAGCATGTTCGGTGGCAGAGCTCCTCCATTTGATCCGAGGTCTGAAAGCCGTGGGAGCGTCCCTCAGGCTGCACTTCTGAAGTTACCTGCCGAGCGGATGCTGTGGGTCTTCCCAGGGAGAAAGGAGACTTTATTTTTGAATTTTTCTTTTTAAAATATTTTTATTTAATTTTTTAATTGATTTTTATTGAGCTCTACATTTTTCTCTGCCCCCCCCTCCCCTCAACTCTCTCCCAAGGTCCCCATACTCTCAATTTACTTAGGAGATCTTATCTTTTTCTACTTCTCATGCCGATTAGATCCATGTATGTCTCTCTTAGGGTCCCCATTGTTGTCTAGGTTCTCTGGGGTTGTGATTATGGGCTGGTTTGCAGTGAGTTCATGTGATAATTGTCTTTCTGGCTCTGGGTTGCCTCACTCAAAATAATGTTTTCTAGCTTTTTGCCTGCAAAATTCAAGATGTTGTTATTTTTTTCTTCTGTGTAGTACTCCATTGTGTAAATGTACATTTTCCTTATCCACTCTTCGATTGAGGGGCATTTAGGTTGTTTCCAGGTTCTGTCTCTGACAAACAATGCAGCTATGAACATAGTTGAGCACATTTTGAAATTTAAAGCTATCCACACACAATACTTTTGCATAAGAGCAGTCACAGAAATGAAAGGTTAAATAGAGGTTGTTAGGAACTTGGGTGGGAACAGGAATAAGGTTCAGTTGTTAGAATCTTGGGTGGGGACAGGGATAGGGTTCAATTACGTGATATGAGGAGGTTCTGGAGACCTAGCTTACATCAGTGTGTAGAGAATCAATATGATTATACTAGAGCCTTAAAGTTTTAGTGGGTGTAAATTTCATCCTATATTGTTTTATACTGTAATAAAATATATTTATCAGTAATTTAAGAAGAAAATGTATATTTGCTACAAATCTAGAGATGACCATATAGTTTTTACAGATTTCAAAATACATCAATAAAGTAAGAACAAGTATAATAAAAACAACCCCAAAGTTAAAACAGTTAAAGTATCAAGCGCATGTGTGATTTGGACATCCTCTCCTCCCATCTTCCCTTCCCCTCATTCCTCTCCTCCTTCCCTATAATTATTAAATTTTAAAACTGTTGAAAAGTTCATAGTTATCTATATTCAAATCTGTATAGAAAAGTATCTTTAAATTAACAGATAAAAATAAGAGTGTTTCAAAGGCTGGAAGAATGCCCTACACTAGACCAAACACCGATGCTTATCTCGCACCAAATGAAACACGTGACCTGGATATAATGTTTTTTTTGAAAATTGAGTCAGAGACATAGTAAGTCTTCTCTTGAAACCAAAGTGTTAAAGTATCACTTATTTTTTCTTTTCAATCAAAGTTAGTTATTTTTTTATTTTTATTGAGCTCTACATTTTTCTCTGCTCCCCTTCCTACCTCTCCCCTTCCCCTCAACCCTCTCCCAAGGTCCCCATGCTCCCAATTTACTCAGGAGAGCTTATCTTTTTCTACTTCCCATGTAGATTAGATCTATGTGTGTCTCTCTTAGGGTCCTCATTGCTGTCTAGGTTCTCTGGGATTGTACCACTTATTTTTTAATATGAATTTTAAACTATTTATTTGAGACATGCATACAGGAATGCTGTTTTGTTCTTCAGTTGAGCTTCTGTCTTCCAAGAGGGCTCTAGCTTGTGTCAAGTTGACATAAATTACCCAGTAAAATTCCCTTCCAAGTGTGTAGAAGGGAAATATTCTCCCCCACTCTGTATGTTTCCTCCTCACTTGCCTGACAGTTTTCTTTGCTGTACAGAAGTTCTGTAGTTTTATGGAGTCCCACCTATAAATTGTTGGTCTTAACTCTTGGGCCAATGAAGTCCTATTCGGGAAGTCCTCTTCTGTCTCTACATTATGGAGGCGACAGCCTAGTTTTTTTTCTAGCAGCTTCAGAATTTTACAGTGTGAATTTTGGTCCATTTGAAGTTGATTTTTGTGCCTGGCAATCGGTAGGGATCCAATTTCATTCCTCTACATGTAGACAGCCTATTTCCTGGTGCCACTTGTTGAAGATGCTGTCTTTTCTCCAGTGGTCATTTTTATTTATTTATTTTTGGTAACTCTGTGAAACAGCAGATGGCTGTAGTTAGATAGACTCGCACTCCTCTGGTTTAGTTTTGCATGATAAAACGGTCGCGTCAAAAAGTGAAAGGGATTTTTATCCAAAAAGGGTGGTAATTCTTCAAGAGACGCTAAAGCCACTTCATTAGCTGAGTAGTTGATCTGAAAAGATGGTCTGTAGTTCCCTAGGTTTTGTTTGTTTGTTTGGTTGGTTTTTTTTGAGAATTTTCTGTTTCACATTAACATCTTTAATCCATTCCAGTTTAGCCCATGAGGCTAAGGAACCCTCCTTTAAAGTGTGGTAGGCCTGAGGCATTGATTACAAGAGCTAGTCTAAGTCTGAATCTCTGCATATGGCCCAGAGCCTTGGTCTGTGAGTGTTCACCCAAATGCTGGGACTATGGGGACGGCCCTGGCTCTGTGGGGGTTGGCTTGGAGCTTGAGGTTGCTATGCTGAACCGTGATGGGTGTGTCACTTACCAGGATGGCTCTGGTATCTGTGGTGAATGCAGACTGGCTGCCCTCTGCCTCCCCCCACATCACCACTAGGGTAATAGAAACTATCACACACACACACACACACACACACACACACACACACACACACCCTTAGGAGTTTTTATTTCTTCAGTTTTATGTGGATTCCTTCACTCTGGGGAAGGCATTTTCATGCATGGACAGTTTGTCACTTAGTGTCACTGTGAGAGATTGAATGGTAGAAATTCCCATCCTGCCAGTTTGCTGACTTTAGCCTGAGTCTTCTCATCTGAAAAATGGTTGTACTGATATATCCCATGCAGGGCTATAGTGAGAATGGAGTGAGGAGAAATACGAGAGACACTCAGAAACATGGCAGACCCTATGACAGATGTTGGCGATACTGATCATCCACCGCATTAGCAAGAGATAAAATGCCTGCAGCATGCTCCTTCTCAACTGTCAAATCACTATTATATTATTTCAATAACATCACAGGAATTGATAGAAAAATGGAAGAAAGAAATAGAAGTCGTTACAGCAAATGGCTCTCCGAAGACTTGCTCAATGGGGACGGTTCTAATCATAATCGTAAGTGCACAGCACCCCATCCTTCTCACCCCCAGGGGACCATCCATTTGGGGACACCAACAGATTGCTGCATCTAATAGTCACAGGCTCTCTGCCACAGACGGCACCCAGTTGCCTTCCACCGTTTCATTGATTCTAAGAAGATGAAAAGGGTTTTAAATACTTCCAACACTAAATTATGACAAATGTTTGCAGTGATGGGTGTGTCAAATCCTCTGATCTGGTCATTGTCCAGTTTACATGTATGGGAAGGTCTCACTACCACCCTTACATACTTGTAATTATTATGTCTAATTAAACTAGAAATCTAAAAGCAGGCAGGCTACCTGAATAGTAACCTTTTTGACTGTGTACTGTGTTAGTTACGCTCTGCGTTCTTATAATAAATCTCTCAAGCTTGTGGAAAATTCCAGGTGTTTTCACAGATAAGGGATAGGCCCAGGTACTGTCAGGAAGATCCAAAGGGGTGCCCTGGTGGCAGGAGACAGAGTGACAATCCTGCCCCAAGTAGGCTGAGTGTAGAGACTGCTGTTTGGTTTTACACGATGGCTTAAAAATGCCAAGCCAGGACACTGGAGTCTTCTCTGGTGCTGCCTGCCTGTGAGAGACAGGATGCCAGGTTCCTTGTGCTTGGGTCAGGTTGGATCTCTCTGTGCTTGCTGTCCCTGGAGGTGTGTGTGGGGGGTGCTAAGCTTGCTCAGTGAGTGCCCTCCCTTCCTTGTTAACTTCTTCAGCAAGGTCTGCTCTTCAGCACACTGTCATTAAACTGCCTTTTCCTCTTCTTGGGGTTTCATGGGTGATTAACTGATTGGCTTCTGAGAAGGCAATTGGCTCCCACGGACAAAGTGGTTGAGTGCCTGGGAAGAGACAGCCTGCTGCTGAGCTAAATGGACCATTCCTTTCCCTTGTTTTATTCCTGTGAATTAAGAGCCTTCGTGGAGATCGAACCACAGAGATGACAAACCATGGGGACGTTGCTTGGCTCTTCAATAATGGCCCTGCTACTTTGCTCAGCTATCAGCCTGGCGTGATGGCGTTCTCCCAGAAATGCGTGGGACAGATGTGTAGAAAGGGGCTCCGTGCTGGGCCCAGATTGTGCTGAGTGGTGTTCAAGCAGTGGCTTTAAACGGTGCCAATTTAGGGTGGGTTTGTCTTGGAGGTCAGATGAATTCCTCCTTGTCTTTCAATAGACCCCAGTGATTAGCTCTGAGTGGCTCCCAGGTTGCTTCCAGCACGTCAGATATCTGTGACTCCATCTAGGACAATGCTTCTCGGGCTGCAGGCCGTGACCCTTCTAAGGGAGGTCACACAATCCTCTCACAGGGGTCCCCCAAGACCATCAGAAAACATACATGTTTGCACTGCAATTCATACAGTAGAAAATTTAGAGTTATGAAGTAGTAGCAAAAATAATTTTATGGTTGGGGTCAGCACAACGAGAGGAACTGTATTAAAGGGCTGTAGCCTGGGAAGGTTGCAAAACACTGTGTAGGAGCTCGTTCACGGTGGGCGGCTCACTCTGCCTTCCCGACCCCTTCCTCTTTCTGAGCTGTCTGCACCAACCTATGCTTTCCGTCTCTGATCCACGCTTACACATTCCACAAAATGCAGGTAAAAACTAGAGGTCTCATTCAGTTGGTAGTCAAACTCTCTCGTTTGACCTCAAAGTGCTTAAAAGATTCGCTGTTGTCTCAGAAGTATGAAACAAGATCACTGCGATCGTGCTGGGTGAGCAGTGTTCAGGTTCCCCGTGTGGTTTGGATGGCACCTTTCAGAGCTCTATCGGTGTGGGAAACACTGCGGAGGGGGTGTGGGTTGGGATACCCAGCTCCAGGGTGCAGGGTCTCAGCCTCAATGCCTAGATAACTGGCAGGCGGAGCACTCGTCCCTCAAACAGAAGCTGTTTATTCACCTGCCCCGTGGAAGACAGACTCAGGGATTACCCATCATTCCAAATGCACCCATCTGTCAAAAGCACACAGAATTCAAGTTAAGTTTTGGCACATTACCGTCACTGGTACTGATGCAATTTGGTATGAAAATGCCAGATACTGAACCCACAGATGGTTTTGACTCTAGTGGTATTGTTTAGGTCATCGTCCATTATTTTTTCATCAAATATAGCATTTTCTTCTGGTTCCATTCATTCCTAGAATGCAGAGCAACAGCATAAAGATAGTGGAGGCTCTTGGGAGAGGATGGTCATCCAGGTTTGGGCTCTTGATCCCCCCTTTTTAGTCCATTCATAACAGTGGATTCCTCCTCTGCCTTCCAGTAGAATTGAAACTCAAACTGGAACTATATTAAGATGTGAGTGGTGTTTCATGAATATGAAGAAAGGCCAAGGTAGATACAGTATTAAGAATCAGAAATTAATTTTTAAATTCTATGAATTAAAAAAGGGATACGAGAGTAAGAGAGCTAATATTTCCGAGGTGCAGCACACAGTAGCACACACTGGGGACCCAGAGCCGATGGCAATGACCACCTGCTCAGCTAACATGTCCTTAGTGGAGGAGCTGAGGGTCCCTGAGACACAGGACTCCAGATACCAAGGCTCTATTGTGCAGTTTTCAAATACAGTGCTTGCAATACCTTTAAAAATGTATTTCCAGTCTTTGACAGTTTCATACATAATAAAATTTTAATTCCCACTTTCATAACTCTCTCCCATAGCCCCCTGTTCCCCAGCAAGTCCCCTCTTCCACTTCCATGTCTTCTTTGTGTGTGGCTCACTAGTTTGGTGAGCGTTGCCTGGGTAAGGACGGGTGGGAGGTTATGTACTGGAGCAAGCACAACCAACATGTCAGTGGTTATACCATCAAAGAGATACTCCCCTCTTCTAGTGCCTGTACACCCGCCAATAGTCCCTCGGGGAGGGAGAAGGCTTCATGGGCTCTTTTAGCCATCCATGGGGAATGCTGATTGGCCTAATTTTGTGCAAATCTTGTCCAAGTCTTCTGCAGGTGACCACAGCTGCAGTGAGCTAACAAGTGTGTGCCACACCCACGTGTCTCTTGGCTGGAAAAGACATGCCCAGCCTATTCTGCAGACTGTGTAGTGTGCTTCAGGTTTTCAGCTTTTGTGAGCTGTCACCCATGCTGGAGTGAGCTGACTTTGAGTCATTTCTTCTTCTGTAACCTCTCACTATATTCCTGTAAGTAACCCCAACAAAGCTCACTGACTCACTAAGCTGGACTTTGGTAGCATCTGTCCTTTGGTCTGTCATGGGCTCTCTATCTGGGGTGAGCAGACTTTCGTTCACACCTCTCCATGAATAGTGTCACACGACAATATGTTCCCCATAATCAGAAGGCTGACATTTGCCGATGAAAGAAATTGCTAATTTCTTCAAAACAGGGTGGAAAGAATTTTCCTTTAATTACTACACAACAGAGAAATGAACAGAAATATATAGACTTTTCATTTTGGAGCATTATACAAGATTCTTAAGTTATGGAAGTACAGTCAACTCTCTCCTATAGAGATACTTTTAAAAGTTGTGTTTATACTGAACATGCACATACTCCCTTTTCTTGTAATTATTCTCTAAATGTTTCAGTACAAGTCTGGTAGCCATAAGAATTAACATTGGCCTTTATCCAATAAGGAATAGGTAGGTAACTAACCAAGATTTCTAAACCATAGAAAAAGCCTTATGGTGACAGGAAAAGTTTTAGATGTTAGACACTAATGGAATTCTAAGAGGTCAAATCCCAGTGTACCCAGGTGTAGACTAAGCCTCTGACAAGTCATGAAACCCATGTAAGCCCCTGTTGCCTGTGGGGATAACTGTACCTTCTATCTTATTCCAAAGGGCTTTGGGGTAGGTGGGGTACTGAAATAAATCTGGAGTCCTTGGCGTAAGCTGCCCAAGAAATACTTAGTGTTAAATTATCTAACCATGGCTTCAAATATCTCACTGCTTTAAAGGCTGGCGATCTAGATCAGGAAGAGTGGCTATTGGCTGTGATAACCCAGGCCACCATAAGGGAGGGTGGGCAGAGGTGGGATCTCCAACCAGCCAGGGTAAGAGACCCTTCACACTCCTTCTAGTGATAAAAGATGCCCTGTGGGGATAATTGGAAAGTAGTAAGAGGAGAGGATGGCAAGAGAAAAACACTAAGGTTAAAGTCAAAATCACTCATCTTTCCCATTGGGGCATTCAAAGAAGATAGCGAGGCCAGTTTTGGAGATTCAAGACACGGAACACTGCAAAACGAATTGTATTTTGGATGTATTTCACAGGAGAGGTGAGAACTTCCAGATGGAGGGGTCCACACAAAACACAAGAGCAGGTGATAGAACGTGGGCTATGAGCTGGAAATCTGTGCTTCGAGATGATGACTTCTAAGTTGATTGAGAGATTTTGCCATAAGAGTCCAGGGAATATTTTAGGCTATGGACAGCAGTCTTTGCTGTATATGCTTGACTCTGCCATGTTCAAACCACGGCAGCCATAGACAAAACTTAAAGGAACGAGTATGGCTGTGCGCCCATAGAAGTGTATTTGTAAAGACAGGGAGACTGGCAGATCAGTCCATGGGTTGCAGTCACCAAACCCATTTTAAAGATGGGGTAGATGAGTCTGTGTAAGGCTGGGGAATGTATCACTACAGGTTGAGGGTGGAGTGAGGGAGCATCAGCCTTCAAGGTGGGAGGGTGGAGGAGGCCAGAGAAGTCCTGCTTGGGCTGTCTGGGTTGAAGGCCTCCATAGTGCCTTCTTGACAGCACAGAACCTGATGGAGAGGACACCAAAGCCAAACCTGACTGCCGAATTTCGTTAATCCTAAGAGAAAGCCTGCCACGAGAGATGGTGATAGGAGGAGGGCCGATTCTGGAATGTGCGCTTCATGTGTTCCAAACTCTTTTCCGTCACCTCCACCCCCCTGCCCTGGTCTCCTGTTTCTGTTTATTCTCCTTCCTTCACCTTCTGAAGTTTCTCTGTCTGAGCTCCTGCTCCTGAACCCCGAAGCACCCACACCGATGTCAGGTGGGAGAAGCGATACTCATGGAGCCAACCACCGCGAGCAGCATAAACAAATGACAAATCTCTGGGCGCAGCAGAGGTAACAAGAGGCTGATCAGTAGGTCCAGTTATCTTCCCTTCATGTTTATTGCAGTCGGCTGCAGTTATTTCTGAGGGCCTGACATTGATCGACAGCTTCTATTAAGGCCTATCCAGGGCAGCTGGATTGAACAGATACATTAAATAAAGCAGTTATTGCTTTTCATTGCCTTTCTGTAAAATATCACTGCTAAATAGCTTCTGCCATCACATGCAGTTAGGTACATGGTTTTAATTTGAGGGACTGCTTTATAACATTGCACAATTGACACTGGCCTTTGTTTCCCTACAATAATGATTGTGTACATCCTGGAGAATTGATGGGCTGTCCTTTGAGATGGAGTTGGGAGGAGGATGCGAGAAGGGGGGCCCTGGCTTTGTTATTCTCCCTCTCCCTCTCTTTTATACATGCCAGGTTTGCTACTTGTCTGCAGCCAGGGCAGGAACAATGTCAAGGGAGAGCTCTTATCTCAGGATGTTGTAATGTAGCGACTGTA
The DNA here is from genome assembly GCF_903992535.2 of Arvicola amphibius. Taxonomy (NCBI): domain Eukaryota; kingdom Metazoa; phylum Chordata; class Mammalia; order Rodentia; family Cricetidae; genus Arvicola; species Arvicola amphibius. Next base: position 7,244,462 of record NC_052047.1, on the reverse strand, counting down.
AGCCTTCGCCTGGAGACAAGATAAGCAGAGCCCTACAAGCATGGAGAAAGATGGGGTGGGGCTGTGGGCCCCCTATTGAGACAACAATGGGAAGCCGTCGGGCACCTCTTACAGCTCTTTCTCGTGACACAGAAATCAATGCATGTGGAACGGTGCATACAAGCATGAAAATAAAGGTCTGGAATGTTCATTGAATAATGATGTATTTGGAACAGGATTATGCTGCCCAATGATATTCTTATCTCTGGGCTAAACGCTGGGGCAGCTGTGTGCTTTGGCACAGCGCTCAGGCCCTCCTTTGGTGTGCTGCATATTAATCCTTTATTGAAGTAATTAAATGTGTGCTTAATGGCAATGAGCTGGCAGGATGAACGTACAATTGAATTAGCAGTTATGATTGGGAGCGTGCTACAAGATGAACTAAATGCAATTACTGTAGGCATTTCTTTCTCAGAGTCAAATCTGGCTACATGACATGACTTAATTAGAGGTCGTTAGAGGCACTAGTAACACGAGCCTCTCTTGTGGATGTGGGTTTAGTTAGAGTGCCCATCTCCCGTGCCCAGTGTTTACCCTTTATACCAACGTTATTCCACCTCGTGGCTCTGCTGCCATGAAGAGAAAGTCGAAGAGGAGTTCACAGTGACACCTTCAGCAAGGTTCTCTCTGAGTGAGGTCTCACAGTCATGGGTCCAGCTGTTCGTCCAGGCTAGAGATGGCCAGAGCTCTCACCGGACCTGGCATGCCTGTGGACTCAGGGAGGGTGTAAATCAACAGTGTTCCCCTATATTTCCCTGTATCAGCCATGGATATTTTGCTTGTGGAAAGGTCTATTCCTTGATTCTTCATTTCTGTAGATTCTGAGAAGAACCCTGAAGCCTCCTATAGGGGACACCTGAATAAATTGTCAAGTTCTTGAGAAGAATGCTGATGGCAAGCACTGGTGGCCTGTCACTCATTCGCGGGGAACTGACTGACGTGCTGTGAAATGTCAGTTGGAGCCTTCATAGCTCTTCCTCGATATTAGTTAAATTAATGATTCTTAATCCTGTCCATACATGGGAATTCCTTTGTGCATTTAAAAAACTACTGGTAGCAACTGGACATGGGGGAGCATGCCATTGATCCCAGTACTCTGGAAGCAGAGGCAGGCAGTTTTCTGAGTTTGAAACTAGTCTGATCTATAGAGTGGGTTCCTGACCAGCTAGGGTGATGTAGGGAGACCTTGTCTCAAACAAACAAACAAACAAACAAAAATCTCAAAAGCAAACCAAAACAACAACAAACCAAACTAACAAAAAAAAAAAAAAAACAAAAAAAACAACCCTGATGATCAAATCCCTACGGATTTTGTTGTCTAGGTAGGTCAAGGTGATAGATTCTATTTATACAGAGGCCTGAGAAAAATGAACACGGGGGAATAGGCTTCCTTTTGAATTTTTAAAATATGGTCATCCACCTTTATTTCCGTCATGCGTCTTGAATTCTGCAGTATTTTGCCTGGGGTTGACTCACAGCCGCATGAGTTATGGTGGTTGTCAGCGGATGACAATGGGTGATGGCCCTTGGTTGACTTCATCTGGTGGATGCAGTTATGGCTTTTCCTTGTACCTCTGCTGTTCCAGGGTGACTTGGGAGGCATGATACTAGGATTTATAAGTCCATCAATTACTGGCCTCCCTGATCTGCCCAACAAGCAAGGGCTCTCATTAGTCATGGCCCCTGTTTTTCTTAGAGTTATTTACCAAACAGCCGATCTATAGTCCGCAAGCTGACAGTTGGGATGTGAAGACCTCAGCAATCCATCCCACTTTCTTTGCTCAAGATGGTGGCTGGAAGCCCGAGGGACAAGGCCCTATGAAGTAGAAGGCACAATCCATTGTCACTTTGACCACCTAAAATGTCCGTTTTGTTTTATTTTCATGTGAGCATAATGAGGCTAGACTTCTGGTCACTGGGAGCTCCTGGGTCTACTTTACAGCCTTCATTCTCTTTCCCAGGGCCATAAATGAAACCCTTTCAGCCCTAATGACCACAATGACTTTCCTCGATCATGTTATTGCTCCTTTGGCACATTTATTGCTTTCACATGCACTAATGGATGAGTCTGGATATGTTAACAATTTATATATCATTTGATCCTAAAAAAGAAACCCCAGCAAACTAACTTAGCCCCTACGATTGAGTAGCTTTTAAGGAGTATAAATGAATTTAATGCTTTAGAAAGAGCTTCTGTAAATTATGAACATGACACCTATTACATTAAGCTGCATTAAGCATTAATACATCTTCATTACTGGCAGGCTGCCCAAACCTCCAAGGTTGAAAAAGCTGCCTGAAAATGTTCAATGTGACAGTCACCTAGGAGGAGATTGATGGCTCTTTTTTTGGGAGCTATGAAGGATGCCTATCGACTAGGTCCTTCTCCTCTCACACAAAGACATCTAAGTGGTATTGGTCAGCATTCCCCAAAGGCTGGTTTCTGACGGCTATGCGAGAACCTCTGTACCCACAATGTGCTCACTTACATTTTCTGGGTAAGAGCCCTTGAGTGGGGAGGAGGCCAAGATAAAGGATTGGGGGTGAGGGATGTGATACTTCTTGCTGGGAAAGTTTTACCATTGTTATATCATAATGTATGGTTATTAACAACAGTTATGAATAATCATCATCATTTCCTGACTATTTAGTTTGTGCCAGCATTATTAAGCTCTTCATATTTTTTTATCTTATTCAGTCTCTTTCATGACCCTGTGAGTCAGATTTTTTTTAAAAAAAAATATATTTTATTTATCTATTATGTATACAGTATTCTTCCTGCAAGTCTACCTGCTGGCCAGAAGAGGGCACCAGATCTCATCATGGATGGTTGCGAGCTACCATATGTTTGCTGGGAATTGAACTCAGGACCAATGGAAGAGCAGCCAGTGCTCTTAACCACTAAGCCATCTCTCCAGCCCCAAGCTAGATATTGTTAATTATGTCCCAGAGTACTGTATTAATTGCCCTATGACTGCTGTAACAAAATATCTTGAACTAAGTGCCTTGAAATAATAATAAAGCATATCCTTTCACAACTCTGGAGGCGATGAGAAGGAAATCAAGTTGGTAAGAGCACGCTTTCCATGAGGAAAATTCTCGGGGAGAATTTGCCCCACTTTTGTTTTACCCCTAGCGGTCATTAGCGTTTCTTGGCTTGGTGGTGGTTCTTTTCTGTTTCTTTTCCTATCCAGTACTGCCTGTGTGTGTCTTTCTCTGTCTTTCTTAAAAAAATAGAGTATCGGGGGCTGGAGAGATGGCTCAGAGGTTAAGAGCATTGCCTGCTCTTCCAAAGGTCCTGAGTTCAACTCCCAGCAACCATATGGTGGCTCACAACCATCTGTAATGGGGTCTGGTGCCCTCTTCTGGCCTGCAGAAATACACACAGACAGAATATTGTATACATAATAAATAAATAAATATTTTAAAAAAATAGAGTATCTTTTATTTAATATTCAACAATTTCATACATATAAACAGCGAATCTTGATTATATCCACCCCAACTCCTTGTTCACACTTCCCCAGACACCTCACCGTATCCACACTCCCACCCGACTTCTTGCTTTCCTCTTCCTCCTCTTTGCCTTCTCTCCTCTTTCTCCTCCCCATCCTTCTCCTCTTCCTTCTTCTTGTAACCTACAGAGCTCAGCTGGTGCTTGCCTGTTGGAATGCTGCCTTTCATTGTGAGGTGGTGTGTAGGTAACCGCTGATGCAGTGAGTTCCTGAGTGTGACAACGTCATAGCAGAAGACAGCATTTCCCGGCATTCCTGCCCGTCCTCCAGCTCTTCTGCAATGTCTTCCTGGGAGGATGCTAGCCAGACATACTGTGTCAGAGGCCATGCTGCTCCAGAAGGACCCCATCTTACATGATTTGCAAATAAGGCCACATTTTGAGGAAGAAATTCAGGGAAGGAAGATAGACTGTGTGTGTGTGTGTGTGTGTGTGAGTGTGTGTGTGTGTGTGTGTGTGTGTGTGTGTGAGAGGGGGGGGGGAGGAACTGACAAAACACAGCACATGTTAGTATAAACCTACATTGACCACTATGGCACTTGTTGTTTCTTTTCTGTGAGTGGATTGGTAGGATTACTTATGGAATTGCTATAAGTGTGGACAAGCATCTCAAAGACTCTGTTGGTTCCGTTGTGATGTAAGTGATTTTTGCATTATGTCATAGGTCAACACTGTTAGTAACTCTAAACCTTACCACTTGCTTCTGAGCCAAGAAACAATTTATTTTAACAAGGATAAAATCCCAGCTAAGGTCTACGCGGGTGACAGGCTTTTATTCTGTATTTCCTCATTGACAGTAAGAAGGCAGGGTCTCAGACTAACAAGAAGGGATGAAGGGAAACTGATAAACACGCACAGCTGTAATGAAAGAAGACCGTGTGGCCTCTAGAAAAGGCTCAGGGAGGTCCTGCTATGGAGTTGTGCTGGGCTAGCCAAACAGCTGGATCCAATCTTGGTTCTACTTACCAATTAAGAAACTTACATGATTTCTTTTAGTTTCAACCCTTCCTCCCCTTCTTCCTTCTTTTCATTCTCTTTTCCTTCTTCTTCCCCTTATTTCTCTTTCTCTTGCTCTTCTTCCCCCTCCTCTTGACATAGAGTCTCATATAGCTTAGAGTGGCTCAAACTTGCCGCATAGCTGAGAGTGTCCTTGAACTCATGATTGTCCTTTCTCTGCCACCGGAGTTCTGGGATTGCAGATATGTACTACTGTGCCAACTCAACTCCTTAATACATAGTGTACAACATTATCTATTTATATCTTTGTTTGAAATAGTGAGATAGCATTTGTGAATTAGTCAGGATGGTATTGACATCATTTATGAGCCTACTCCAATTACTTAAAATGTAAAGGAAATTAAGCTGGCTTATGTAACTTGCTTTGGGAACATTTTAGCTTGGTGGTAAATATGTCTAACAGGCTCTGTAGACTTCAGGTGTGAAGGGAATATTCTACCAATAGTTCCTACACAAAGTCATTGGTAAGAATATTGTTGTCTAGGGTTGAGGAGGCAGCCATGTAAGTGTGAGTACCCAATTTCAGTCCCCAGAATCCAAGTGAAGGAACCAGGAATAGTGGTGTGTGCTTGTGATTCCACTGTAGAAAAAGAAACAGGTCCCTCAGATCTCTAGACAACCAGGTTAGCTGAACTAGTGAGCATCAAAAAAAGAAAGTGGAAAGAGATTGAAGAGGAACGACACCAGAGGGTTTCTTTTGGTTTCCTCAGAAACATGCACATGTAAACATACACACACACACACACACACACACACACACACACACACACACACACACGGATGGGAGGGAGAAAGAGAGATTCAGAGAGATATATCTTAATGATTTCTTTCTGTCTGTTGATTTGGGGTTTGACTTATACCTGTTTATCCATGACCCTAAGGTGAAAGTTTCTATCTGAGATTTCTTTGATATTTAAATTGAGACACAGTAGTAAACTCCTCTCTTAGGACTGTTTTTATTATAGTCTATACTTTTTGGTAGTTTGGGTATTTATTTCCATTCAACTCTATAACTTTAAAAAGTTCTCTCATTACTTCTTTGGCGACTCATTCATCATTTAATAGTGTGGCTTTAAATTGGCTAATGCCATTGTTTTTGGTTGCTCATCTAACTGGATGGTAAGACCCCATTGCCCAAGATAGCACACACTTTGGCTAAAGGACACAGTGAAATCAATCTTGAACTGTCCTGGAATTCTTTTCTTTGCTGGATAGTTTTCATAGTCATAGAAGGTATAATACAGGTCACTGGGAAGAAAAGATATCAATGATCTTAGGCAGGGCTGGACCCCCCATACTACAGTACAAAACTGCCAGGCAAGACTTGTCCAGTGGTGCCATGGTATCATGGCTGTTTGTTAAGGGGCATCCAACAGGGGCAATTCATGCCTAGTTCTGTAAACCTTGTCAAAAGTCCACAGTTAGAAGGGAAGTTACTGTTGTTTTTTAGCTAAATGGTCACATTATCACACTACCTTCTAAATATCCTCTCTCACACTTGTACATAGAGGCTGCTCTCGGCCTCTGTCTGTCAGGAAAGCTTTTTTTTTTTTTTTTTTTAACAAAAAAAAAAAAAACAGTATGCAGTGGTTAAATGGGGAAATTCACAAGTAGTCAAAGTACTCAGTCCTAAAAGGGACATCTGTAAGAATCCTCCCGCTTAGAGGACATTTCACAAGAGGGTGTGTAAAGATGCAAAGGAACGCTATGAATGTTGTCTTCCAGAAAGGATGTGGTCAATGTATGCACTACCTCACCACATCTGTGGTCACCTCTGTACAGGATGTCCAAGTCCAGGGCAGAAAAAAAATCCTAGCATGGACTGGAGAAGGGTTCATGGAGTCCAACCCTTAGCTGAAGAATTATTGGAAATTGATGACAACTGGGGAGAGATCGTCATTTATCTTTGTTATTGTGACTGCTGGTCACTACAATGGATGGCCCCACACTCTTACACATAGGACAACATTAGTTGGATCTAAAAACAGAAGAGATGAATTTGGGAGGGGATGCATCGGGAGGCAGCAGGACTTAGCAGGGGGAGATAGGAGGCGAATATGATCCCTGGTTAAATTAGAATTTCATGTAGATGGAAGATAAAATTTTAAGCATGTCACAAACATGCATGTGAAATAGACTGAAAGATGGTTCATTTTTATTTAAAATTAAAATTAATAAAGATCCTTTTTTTTACCTGGGAATACCATAAAATAGATCTAAATGTAGTTTTGGTTTATTTTAAGCCCAATACTTTTGGAGGGTTTTGTTCCTAATGAATATGTTTTTCTTCTAAATTTTATTTTTATGTCTATTTGGTTTAACATTAGGAATATTTGTATCTGAATGGTATTTGAAATACTTTTTTCTGCCAGAGGACACCTGACAATATTTCCCCACGTTTCTCTTGTCACATCTTGGGCGAGGTGAATAGAGAGAGTGTATTTGATTTGGTAGAAGCCTGGGATGCTCAGAAACATCCCACAATGCATGTGAAAGCCCCACCTCTAAGAATTATTCAGTAGAAAACACAGGACCTGCTGCTGAGAAACTCTGCCACAAATATTTAAAAATAGAGAGTTTAGTTCTTCGAATACATCTTGTTATAAAATAATCTACTAAATCATACTTTATTTAGTAATTTTGTAAAAAAAAAGACTTGATTTTGTAATATCCTCTTGATGATTGTTCTGATCAATACAAATTGACCGACCTCCTTTATCTCTTCCAATTAATATTTGTCTGAATTTCATTTTGTGAGATATTAAAACAGCAGCAACACCCACTTGATTCTTAGTTCCGGTTGGCTGGAATACCCTTTTCTATCTTTTTCTGCCCTAAGGCCTTGTCTTAGTTATGTTCCCATTGCTGTGATAAAGCACCATGAGCAAGGCAACTTACAGAAGGAAGGGCTTATTGGGGGCTCACAGTACCAGAGGTCAGGAGTCTATTAGCCTATGACAGGGAGCACAGCAGCAGGTAGGCAGGAATGGACTGGAGCAGCAACTTAGAGTTCATATCTAGATTCACAATCAGGAAGCAGAGAAAGCACTGGGGATGGTGGGAGGTTTTTAAAACCCTTAACCCTGGCCCACGACACACCTTCTCCAAAAAGGTCACACCTTAATCCTTCCTAAATAGTTTCATCAACTGGGAACAGGTGTTCGAACATGTAAGCCTATGGGGGACACCGTAGGTTGTGTTTGTTTATCTTTGATAGTGAGGTATGTATCATGGAAGAAATAAATATATACACTATATTCTAATCCATTGTGTTGTGTCCTGATTGGGAAATTGAGACCACTGATATTTAAAGTTACTAAAAAAGTTTGTATTAGTTCCTGTAATTTATTGATTACATGATGTATGGTGACTCCCTATTTCTAATTTACTAACTACAGTCCTAGTACGTGTTATTCTTTCTTATAGCTACATGGATGAGCTTATCTCTTCTTGAAGCATTCTGGGCTGGTGAGTTTTAGGTCAGCTTGACACAAGTAGAGTCATTTGAGGAGAGGGAACCTCAACTGACTGGCCTGCATGAAAGCCTGTGAGATGTTTTCTTGATTTATGACGGTTGTAGGAGGGCCCAGCCCATCGTGAGTTATGTTACCCCTTGGCAGATGGTCCTGGATAGGCATAAGAAAGCAGGCTGAGTGAGTTATAGGGAACACAGCAGTCAACAAGTGCTCCATGGCTTTTGCTTCACTTCCTTCATTCTGGCCTGCTTGAGTTCCTGTCCACACTTCCTTCAAGGATGAGCTGTGATGTGGATCTGTAAGCTGAAATAAACTTTTTCTTCCCCAAATTGCTTTTGGTCATGGTGTTTCATCACAGTGACAAGGACCTAAACTCAGATTCCCGTAAGACTAGAGATTAGTTGACGTGAATTATCTTAGCTTGCTTTTCTTGGGGGAAGTTTTCCCTTTCTTTCAGTAATGGCAGTGATGCTGGGGGTAGCAGTTGTCAGCAGTTGTCTTTCAGAGTTCAAGATGCTTCGTTCCAAACTCTCTTGTCTCTTAAAGTTTCTGTTGGTAAACCTACTGTTACTTTAACTAGCCTGCTCTTGTATGTGACTTTACATTTATCTCTCGCAGCATTCATACCCTTTCTCTGTTCTGAATCGGGTTTTAAGTAGCACAAGGCATTAGGAGTTCAATTTCTGGTCTTGTCTGTTTTATGCTCCAAAAGATCCCCTCACTGGAAGGGCTTTTATTTCCTTAGATTTGGGCTGCTTTCTGCTATGATTTTATTGATAATGTTTTGTATGCCTTTAACATGAAAATGTTCGTCTGTCTTTCTCATTTCTCATGTAGGTTTGTCCTTTCTGTCACATTCTGTTTGTGCTTTTTCATTGGTGTTTCAGTTCGTCTACCTCATCTTTAAGTCATGACATTTTGTTCCGTCTTTCCATAGACTTTTTATGCAAATTATTGAACTTTTCACTTCCAATATTTCTGATTGATTTTTTCCAGTATTTGTCTTTAATAATTTGCACTTTCATATCATATCATTTATTTCCTTACTTCACTCATCTATTTGTTTGTGTCGTCTTACAATTCCTAAAAGTTCATTTGTATCACCATTGATTTATTTGAACATACTTATAATCACTGCTGTGAATTCTTTGAGATTTAATCTAATTCATTTTCACTGGAGACCATTATTGAGGCTTGTAGTTTTTCAGAGGTGGTTTTGTCTTGGTTTTCATGTTCTTCTTTTGTTTGTGTGTGTGTGTGTGTGTGTGTTGTAGTGTGTTGTAGTGTAGTGTAGTGTAGTGTTGGGGCTCGTGCTTCTGGGATAAAGTCATTGGTTGCACTTTTTTTAACCATGCTTATATGCTTATTTACAGGGTGGAAGTATTTGAAATATCTAAGAAGGAAAAGCTGTGAAAGTGTCAAAATGTTGTTTTTCCCTGTTAGATTAAGATCCTAGCATGTTAGTTACACTTTGAACCCAGGTGTCTGGGGAAAGAGGTTCAATCTTCCTACTACTCTGAAAGTACAGTACTGTATACAAAAAGAATCTCTACCATAGAGTAGGCCCACTCTTAAAACCAATTAAAGTCTACGGTGTCAACTCTAGTCATTTGGGAAGAAAGGAACACTGATGGTACTATGTGTCCTAAGGCTAGTTTCTGTGTGTGTGTGTGTGTGTGTGTGTGTGTGTGTGTGTGTGTGTGTAGGCAGAGACTGCTCATTTGTTTCCCAGCCACCCAGACCCGAATAATTACACAGAAACTATATTAATTACAACACTGCTTGACCAATAGCTTAGGCTCCTTATTAACTAACTCTTACATCTTAAATTAACCCATTCCCCATGAAGCTTGTGGTTTACCAGTAAGTTTCTGGAATGTCTGTCTTCTTTAGCAGCTACATGGCATCTCTTTCACTCTACCTTCTTTCTCTCTACATCTATGTTTGGATTTCTCCCAACTTTATTCTACTAAGCCATTGGAAGGCAGAATGAAAGCAGAGTGAGCTCAAGAAATGCAACAAGGTAATGAAACAATCTCAGTTTCCAGAAGCACAGACATCCAGAAAGCCTACTCAACCCAATGAAAATAATAGAGGAAATAAAAGAAAATGGAGAAAAAAGTAAGAAGAGAGAGCAGAAAGGGGTGAAATAGATAGAGACAAAGCCAAGCAAGAACAGATCAGAACAAGAACAGCTAGAGACAGCTTACTAAATGGTGTCTGTTATTAAATAGAGGACAACAAAGCATGAAGAAGAGAATGCTGTGTGGGGCTCTAGAGTCTGAATGCAACCTGTCAGCTACTCTATAGGTCTAACTTCAATTCCACCAGCTGCCAGCCACACCTCTGGGCATGCCTTGGGAGGCTGGATCACAGATGCTGGTCCTGTCTTCACAGGTTGGATGTGGATAGTGGCCCAGACCATTTTGGTACCAGCCTCTATGGTCCAGTTATGAGGGATGACCCCGCTCTAGGGTCATCTTTCTGTATGTTGCTTAGAACCTGAATCTGTATTCTCTGGCTCTGACTTAGTATCTACCTTTCTGAATGCAGTTCAGATGCAGTGTCTTTCCTGAAGTGTGCATTCCTCCTCCTCCTCCTTCTCCTTCTCCTCCTCCTTCTTCTTCCTCCCTCCCTCCCCCCCTCTCTCTCTGTGTGTGTGCAAGTTTATAATATTGGAATTAAGCTAGTTGAGTACTTCTTATTGCTTTTAATTTCTTCTACATTCTGTAAACATATTCCTTCATTATTTATAGCTATATTTAAATAGTATTTAATGTCTGTTAAATGTATTAGCATATAGGTCATATATTAGTATTATGTATCATAATTAATTCTCCATTCATTGAATTTTAGATTACCTCCCACTTTTAACTATAAAACAGCTCCTTGACTTTTTCCTTTATATTCTTTTGTTTTTGTTCCTTGGAGTCACATGACCTCACTAGCCAGCTTGTGCTGGCTTGCGGCTCACTGTGTAGCTCAGGTTGTCTCAAGTCCTTCACCTTCTTATCTCTCTGTCTCTCAAGTGCTGAGATTATAGGCATATTTTACCAAGTGTGACCTTATTTTATATATCAATATTTTCTGACTGGTCCTATCAAGTACATATTAGTTTTATGAACTTGATTTTAAATAAGAACATAGGCTTTAAGAACAGTAAAGATAACTTTGATAAGTTATCTGACTTTACAGACCTTGGTAACAAAAGATGTACTTTGAAACTTAATCTGGAAACATGGCCAGGTAAATAGCTTCAGATACCAAGTTTTGGATCTTTTAAATAAGAATGACAATACATGAGCTTCTTAAGTCATTATTAGCCACTAAATTAATAAAGTGCTGAAATTTTATAGTTCGGTTTGCTTGGTTGCACTTAAGGATCAATATTGTTCATCTAATCTGACACCGGGAAGTTTAGAAAATAGAAAAGCTATGAGAACAAAGAAAACAAAACAGGCTATAATATTTCTTCTTGATCATTGATTGATATATAAACATTTTTGTCACCCCCAGTCTTCTTTCAATGTATGCAGAAACATTCAAAACATATACATATCATGAATAGTAATAGACATGAGATAATTTGTAGGCTTGAGTTGTTGTTGCACGTGACTTTATAACATCATTAAACACTCTGAGAAGGCACTGCTTTTAGCAGTTGGTTGTGTACTGTAGTGGCATTTCATCTGTATTTTAATAAATAAAACCTGTGTGAGGATCAGAAAAGTAAAACAGCCACACTGATCAGCCTTACAGACCAGGCAGTGTGACGCACACCTTTAATCCCAGTAGCCACACTATTTAGCCATAGAGGCTGGGTGGTAGTAGTGCACGCCTTTAATTCCAGCACTAGAGAGGAATATAAGATAGGAGGAGACAGGTCTCAGACACAGTCTCATCCTGAGATTCCTGAAGGCAGGATCGCCATTTTGAGCCAAGTTAGAGCTAAGAGCCAGTGGCTGGCTGTTTTGTTTTTCTGACCCTCAGGCAAGCTTTATTTATTAAAATGCAAATGAAATGCCACTTTAGTATACCATCTTTGGAATAGGACACGATAATAAGTTATTCACTTATTTTGAATGTTTAGCTTATTCTCACTATTTTCACAATAATTTGGTGCATTTTCACTTATATGAGTCATTATCTACGTAGCTCCTGGTTTTCACTTATATGAGTCATTATCTACGTAGCTCCTGGTTTTCACTTATATGAGTCATTATCTACGTATCTCCTGGTTTTCAGTTTCTGGGTTGAGCTTTGTCTTTTTACTTCTATCAAATGGTGCTGGGCATTCCTGCACATTACCCATCTCCCATGCATCATGGCAGCCATTTCTCTTTACCCGTCTTCCTTTATGCATAGAAATAGGAAATCTTCGTCTCCAAGGATCCTGGACCAGGGCCTGGATTGTTGTAGAGGCCAATGGTTTACATCCAGGCTCCCTGGGTTCACATCTTTACTTAACCAATTACATAGTAGATCGCTTCATCTCCTTTAACCATTTCATTGCCCTCAATGTCAAGGCAGCAGCACCTACCTCACAGACAAGCTGTGAGAAATTCATACAGTGGTTCAAGTACATAGTTTAGATAAGATGTTAGCACATGATAAAAATCAAAACGTAGAGAACACGCTGTAATATGTGCCAGAGATTTTACAAATAATAACTTGTTTGGTACAGTGAACTCCCTACCATCAATTCCATTTCACAGGAGGAAGTGGAGTCATGAAGGGGTGACATGATTAGGTCAGGGCGTTATCTGGATGAGTGGCACAGCCCATCCTTAAACTCCGATACCCTGGCTCTGGAGTTTGTGGAAGCCCACAGAAGTGAGTCTGTTCCACCTTGACCAAGGGTCAGAGAGCTCAGGCCTATTCCTGCTCCTTCAAGTTTATGACAGAAGGTTTGACCCATGGAGTGACTGCCTACAGGATGCTTGGTCTAAGGTGTGGTCACTGCATGTCCTGTCTAAACAACAGAATACCTAACCCAGGGCATAGCTGTTTGATGCTTCAGGTATTGAAGGGGTAATTGCTCTGTTTGTTCTTTGTATCATGGTAAAGCAGGCTTTTGCCTTCTTCACCTTCCTTTTCAGACTGAGGTATATGAACATATGGAAAATAAACATGGCCTCAGTATTCACTGGCTCACCCCCCCCCCCAGTTCTAGTCTGTGTCTCTGTCCTTTTCTTTGGTTCTAATCTTGTTAATTAATCTTAATTTGTTCTGTCTGCCTGGTGTTTCTAATTCACATGCCCCTACCCTGGAATGAGTGAATCCTGTTGAGGCTGGACCCTGACAGATGTCAGCTGTCACCCCAATGTGGGATCCTGACAGGAATTCACCCTTTTCTTCTTCTTCTTCTTCTTCTTCTCT